>NW_012114766.1:1748851-1845406 GCF_000951035.1 Colobus angolensis palliatus
GAGGCGCTGGGCGCCCCCTTGGACGTCCGGGGTGTGCTCATCCCGTTCGCTCTCAGCCTACCCGAGAAGTCGCCCCGAGGGGAGCAGGGAGCCACATAGGCCGGCGTGGTCGGCGGGCGTCTCCCTCGCAGGGGGCTGCAGGGCCCGAGGCCCATCGAGCCCACGGAGGAGGACGCGGGGAGTCGGGGCCACTAGCCGTGTTGGTGGTGTGGATGCTTCGAAGGAGCCCCGAGGACGCTCTCAGGGCCACTTCCGCTTTGCTTTTCTTTTGCTTCTCTTTGCTTCTGGGGGTCGATGCCTTGAGACCCAGGTGGTGTGCGGTTGGGTCCCTTGACAGACCGGACACGGGACACAGAAGGCTGTGGGATCCAAAGGGTCATCCTCAGGGTACAGTGCGAGGTCCTGAGGCAGTCTGCATCCGGCCCCGGGGTGTCCCGAACCCCGCAGAGCACCGAGGCTGTGCGCGGAAGCCTGGGACGCAGAAGTAGGTCGCTGCGAACTATCAGGGGAAGCACGCAGAGAGGGTCATGCTTTTTATTTTTGGCTTGAGATTTAAAATTATAACTGATAAGTAAAGCTCTTTCTAATTTAGTTGAAAATTTCGTACCATGTGCTTGCTTTGGTTGGCTCAACTCCAAAAAGAGTAATTTAATAAGCATTAAAGGTAAAATCTTTGATTACCAGTAAGGTTTCTTGTCCAATATGCATTGGAAGTATTTCTCTGCCCACACCATTGCTACTCAAACTCACATGCCTAGAGCAGCTCCGGCGCACTGTTGGACCGACGGGGCTTTCATATTTTCAGTTTAAGGGATGTTAACTGATGTAGCGATGATTTACCATTATTTAAATTTTAAGTCTTGAGTGGCTAAATGTTACCAAACAGCACATCATAAGTAAGAAAAACTTACCGGGGTGCTTGTCTAAAAAGCAATCTTTGATAGCCCACTCTATCCCCAGCCACTTTCATATTCTAGAACAAGATAAAATATTATTCCTAAAAAACGGGGAAAATCATTTTGTTTTGACAGTTCTATCAAAAAAAAGTGTAGGCACATTTTGAACCCACTGTTTATGGTGTTTTAAATATGGATCGTGTAGTTCTGATGAGGGAGATTAATTTTTACAATCATTAAGAAAGTGTGGCCGAGTGACAGTGGGCATAATAAGGTTTATAACAAGGAAGTGACATGCTTGTCACCATAGATTAGCAAGTAAACTGCATGTACTTAATTGTATTGAATTAAATTCCAAAATACCCTGATAGAATTAACATGAGGCTCACTGCATTGACAGGGTATGAGGATTAAAAACAAATCATTTGGGTCGTTTCTCATCTGTTTTAACATTTTACTTTTCAAGTGTGTATACAGAGGACTTACGAGTTTGAGGATGAGATTCATGCTCACAAATAGAGGCAAACATTTGAACTCCAAATCCAACCCATTCTCTTACTGTAAGAGGAAAAGTAAATGAAAGTTACTGGAATGTAACTAGTTGAAATCATGCCTACTTTAATATTATTTGTTTGTTAATCCAGTGATGGGAACTGCCATCTCTGTAGAAATCAGTGGGTAATTGAAAAATAGGTTATGCTTTTTAAAGAGTCTGTCATTATGAGAGGTCTCAGTTAAGTGTGTTTAGAAGTGATCAGCTTGAACCTTATGCATGCCTTGGGGACTGGAATTTATGATCTGGGTTAGAGTATGTTCTGGGGACGTGTCTGCTTGCCCATGGTTACTCATGGACTGAGGGGATAGCTTGACAACTTGGTTAATCATCTTGGGAAAGAAAAACAGACTTGCCTGACTTGATTTGCCTTTTATAGGAGTATACTGGAGAAATGGTTGTAGAAACAGTATTTACAGCAAAAGGAAACAAATAATGTTCATTTTCAGCAATGTACCATTCACACTGTCCTGCCTTTTCCTCTAGAATTTTATTATTAATGGTAGAAATTTTTATATGAAATGGGACCAGGACCAGGCTAATATTTTCAGTCCTTAAATATCAAACTCATATGCTGTTATCACTGTGATTTTACTTGTGAAATCATTCCTGTAATGTTTACTGTTTGAAAATGCAATGTGGAAATTGGGCTTCCAGAGTAACACTGTCCCTGCAAGAGGATATGAGAAGTGGCGGCTGCAGTCACGTGCAGTTCCTGTGGCTTTCCAGCATTTCATTTAGTGAAGGAATGCCCACACTATAGACGTAGCACAGCTTCCTGTGGGGCCCCAGCAGCAAAGCCCCAGGTACTCCCTGTTACCTCACAACAAAATGCACGAAGAAACCTAAAGAATAAGAGAAAGGAATTAATACCAACCATTAAAGGATGTCCAGCCAACCTATTGTGGAAATATATAGAATAGTGTACACCACATTTCTAAATGGTGATATCACATAGAAACACATACTAGAGGACCTGCCACGCCATGAGCCGCGTTTTTGCTTTTTGGGGGCCAGTCCGTGGGGTGTGGAGCCACTAGGGTTTGCACCCATGAAACAAAGAGAAAAGCGACACCCTCCAAGGCTTTGATTCTGGGACTGCTATGAGGAGGGCAGAGGCATTGCTGAGACTGCCTGGCGCCGGCTGATGCCCCAGGTAGGATCTTTTCGAATTCAAAGTGGTGGTCTAAGTGTGCATCCAACACTGTGTAGGAAAAAGGCTGGTGCAAAAATATTCCTGGTCATCCACCAGTTAAAAGAGTTAGATGAGGCTAGTGCCTTGATAACAGCTGTCCACACTTCTCATGAAATTAACCCATATGCTGGGGCGTTTCCAAATGTCTGACTCATGAAATTAACCCATATGCAGGGGCCTTTCCAAATGTCTGAAAAGGCAGTGGTGTCCTTTGGGGAAAATGTTATGCACGGAAGCCTGACCTTTTGCTTCGCTGACAGCAATCCCTTCTCTATTGCCAATCAAGGTTCATTTGGGATGCAGAGGAATGAGCTTGAGCTTTCCTCCTCTTCCTTCCGGTTTTATTCTTCGTCTTGGGAACAGCCCTCCACTCTGCACTGCTTCCTGCAGCTTTGTAGAGCTGGATTTGGAACTTCAGGATTTGGTTTCTGAGACTGTGGAGGCACCGACTTCTCCTGTAAGAAAATGAATGTTGTGGAAATCCTTTGGCTACTTCACTAAAACTCGTGACTGTATCAGTTTGGCTACAAATAAGAAATTAATCATCTGCTCTGTTTCTGCTAATTTCTGGTGTCACTTCAGTAATTCTGGTAGCAACCGTTGAATCTGTCGGTCACTTCCTGTAAACGATTTGGAAATAGGATGTTTTCAGCCTTCTTTTGTCTTTCTGAAGCCAAGATAGATTCAAGACATAATCTCTTGTAAGATCTTAGTAGAGCAGATGTAAGCAAAAGTGCATTTTTGTGTTCTTGTTAATTTTAGATGCTTTCCTAGCTTACAAAAAGTTTTATTTTTGGGTTAAAAATCAATCAACTTTCTGATTTTTCCCCTTTTGCAATGTTATTATTCATAAGAAGATAACACGAGCTGAAAATGGAAATCTGCAATTGTTTCAGTTGCCTTGAATTTCCTTCAGTGGCCACATCGTTTCCACGTTTTCCACATCCAGGAGGAAGTCTGGGCTGTGCAGCCTTCAGGCACCCGGCGACACTGTGCTGGCAGGTGCTTCAGACACGCCAAGTGAATGGATTTGGATGGAACGCACATAAAACAGGAGACGGGTTCTCATGTGATATCAAAGCTCCTCCAAAGCCTATTCAAGCTCTAAGCGATTCTCAAATGTTACCATTTATTAAAGGTAAACTACACCTGTTGAAGGCCAAGTTCAGGCCAGCTGTTGTGATCTGCGTAATGTATTTATTAATGCTTGAGTTTTAAAATCCTGGGCATAAATAGCGCAGAGCCTTGTATGTCTGTCAGTTCATGCCGAGATGAAATAAATCATGCAGAAAGTGCCAGTTCTTCTGGCGTGCCTGGGTTGCTTTTTTCTTTCTCCACAGCGCGTGTCTGATGAGGTGTTCTCTCCTGTGAATCAGGGATCCTAGCTCTGCACGCGGGACCCAGGGCTGACACCTCCCACCGTCAAGTGAGGAACTGCCCTCACCGGCTCCTGAAGCTCCCCCCGCACAGAGCTTCTAAGTTGGGGTGTCCGTTCCCCCTCCCAGGTGCCTTGGATTCCTCCGTCTGCTCACGGACCCCAGCGGGGGATCAGGGCACACCACATAGGGCCTCAGGAACACCAGGGTGGGCGGCACAGGAGCACGTGGAAGCTGAGGTCAGCGCCTTGACTGTGGTTCGCGGGGAAGGCAGGTTGGGGCAGAGGGAGCTGCTTCACTGCACTGGTTTGAGTCCTTCCAGTGGGCTTTGTGCTATCACGGTGGTCTCCAGTTGCCTGGTACCAGGCCCAGGGGTGATAAAGGGTGGGGCTTGTGTGTGAGAGTAGCTGAGGAGGGGTTGGGGGTATGGGCTCTGGCCATTTTGGTCTGGACATGAGCTCCCAGCCAAGCCCTTCCTAGCTCTAAGAATGGGCTGACCCCAGGAGGACAGCCTGTCCCAGGCCTGGCCAGCAAGCTCTGTAAGATGCCAAAACATCACAAAATACAGAAAATGAAAGAGGTGGTCAGTAGGACTGCCAGGCGCAGTCCCCTGCCCCTGGAGCGGGTCGGGATGTACCAGGGCAGACCGGTAACAACATTAGGGCCATCCCGCGTCTTCCCCGGTGTCCCCTCCCCTTCCATCAGCAGCACCTCCTCCATGAAAGTTCCCAGGTGCACTGGGGCTTGGGGGAACTAACGTAGAACACGTCCTCCCACCCACCCCCCGGGTCAGAACGAACTGAGAAATGGCTCACAAACCAGGCAGGTGGGACCCACAGCCACGGCCTCACCCGCAGGAGCTGTGCCAGAGAGTGGTACTGGGTTTGTTGCCACGTGGGTTTGTGAAGGCTACCCGAGTCAGTGCACACATTCCCCCACCCCAGGGTGTCAGATGCACTCAGCCGCCCCTCTCCCCACCCTCCACAGGGTGTCAGGGCACCAGGACTCCTGGAGGATGCAGCTCCCAGAACTCCCTGTGAGTGAGCACACAGCCCTGCTCCTGGGGGCAGGTCTCACGGGAGAGCCCGGATGTGAGGGAGGGGTTGCTCCCCATGCTCCTCCCCTGGGGAGAAGGGGCTCAGGTAGGAGCTGCAGAGAGGCCAGGACCAGGAGTCTTGGAAACTCCCTCCTCATGGAAACAGGTTGGAGCCTCGTTCCCTGGGGACGCACGTGTCCTCTTGTGGCCATTCCACGTCCTGGAGGAGCATGGAGGTGCCTTTGAACGTTTATGAGCCATTGGAGCTATTTGTCTGCCTCCAGCCCCCTCTTTTTTATTTAGACAGGGTCTCACTTGTCACCCAGGCTGGAGTGCAGTGGCACAATCTTGGCTCACTGCAACCTCCGCCTCCCGGGTTCAAGCCTCCCGCCTCAGTCACCCGAGTAGCTTGGATTACAGGCGCACACCACCATGCCTGGCTAATTTTTGTAGTTTCAGTAGAGACAGGGTTGCACTATGTTACATGGGCTGGTCTCGAACTCCTGACCTCGAGTGATCCGCCTGCCTCGGCCTCCCAAAGTACCGAGATTACAGTCATGAGCCACCGCGCCCAGCCCAATTAAACCTATTTGTGCACAGAACAGCTGACTGTGCTCAGTTCCTCAAAGGTCAGGAAGGAGGTGTGTTAAGGGCCTCCCTTCAGAGCCCATCTTGCTGGCATCACCGTATGTCATGCCTATCCTTGGGTCTTGGCACAGTGAGGCAGCCCTGCTGCTGGTGGGCCACGCTGCGTGGCAAACACTTTAGAATGCGTTCTCAGGCCCTAACGATGCCTCCAAACGCTTCAGCAGCAGAAACTGAACAGTTGAATGCACACAGCCGCGGGCCGATGAATTCATCATCCAGGCTCCCTGAGAGCACCAGAGGGTGGGAGTGGGTGGTGGAGCTTCGGTCATCAGTGCCCACACCTGAGAGCTCCTGAACGCCAGAATGGGCCGTGGAGCCTCGGTCATTAGTGCCCACACCTGAGCGCTCCGGAGGGCGGGAGTGGGTGGTGGAGCCTCGGTCATTAGTGCCCACACCTGAGCGCTCCGGAGGGCGGGAGTGGGTGGTGGAGCCTCGGTCATCAGTCTCCACACCTGAGAGCTCCGAGGGGCGGGAGTGGGTGGTGGAGCTTCGGTCTTCAGTCCCCACAGCGTGGTCCTCAGTGATGGTTGTGACTCAGTAGATAAAGCGCTGACGGTCGTTCGTGATTCATTATGGCAGCTCTGTTTTCTGCTGTCTGTACAGTCTGGGACAGGCCAGGAAGCCTCATCAACGTTCTCAGCTTTGTATTCCTAACAAGCTGAATCGGAGCAGTCCCCAGAGTGCTAATGAGACGGCTGTGTGCAGATAGCCACGGAAGCGTCCAGCCTCTGGGCCCAGAAGAGTCACTGCAACTATTCCTTAAACATGGGGATTCTGTGTCCTGACATGAGAGATTCTCCCTTACTCCATCGTATCCTGGATGCAGCCAGAGATGTGCATTTTAACAGGGAATTCAGAGGTGAGTGCTCACATTGCCATGCCGTTAAAAATACTATTGTAGGACTTCCCAGCAGGTGGCTGGATCTAAGTGCAGTTCGGATCACTCTCGGTGCAGAGCTCGCCAGGTGGTTGGTGTCCTCTCCACATGCTCTCCTGGCAAAAATGCCTGTGGTTATTAACTTGTATCACCCAGATAAGACTGTGGCTTGTCACAAACCCCATGCAGGATAAAAGAAGGCTTAGGCATTGAAAACAAACCCTCTTATAGTAAGAGAATCCCAAACAGTTCCCAAGAACTGCAATGTGAACAGCCTGACCCAACCACGGTGGGCTGAGAAAGCAGAGGCTCCATAGCACCCGAGGACCTCAGCCGCCCATCCTGACAGGTGCAAGTGGACACCTGTAATCCCAGCTGCTCAGGGGGCTGAGGCAGGAGAATCTCTTGAAACTGGGACGTGGAGGTTGCAGTGAGTTGAGATCGCACCACTGCACTCCAGCCTGGGCTACAGAGCGAGACTCTGTCTCACATATAATAATAATATAATAATAATTGGCTGAAATCTCCTTCTTGTAACTTTGCCTGTCACAAATTCAGCTTTCCAGTCCAAAATGTACTTGATTTGAGGTCCCTGTGTTGTGAGTCACTGTGAGAGGATTTATGACTCTGTAAAGTGGGACACCCACGCTTAAGACGCTTACGGAGAGTGACAGAGGCGATGAGCTCTCAGTGAAATAAAGCGGAGGGGAGTCCTCTAATACTTACACGCAGCCAGGAGCCCATAAGGACACAGAGAAGCAAGCCTCCAGCTGCTGGAACAGATGTCCCCAGCTCCAAGAAGCCACACAAACGTCCTGTGTTCTCACTCACGTCATCTTTGCTTGTAATCTAAGTATCATTCTCGCATGCATGACTGTCATTTCTAGGCTCACAAAGCAGATGATTAAGAGCAGAAATGCAGTGGCCACAGGTATACAGCAGGTTGTCCCGAGACGAGCCAGCGACAGGAGGAGAAGGAAGGAAAATGGCAGCTGTGGGTCTGGAAGGCAGAGCAGTATTTACTCTTGGCATCCAGTTCTGTTCTTTGCGTGGTAAAGTTTTAAGGGCAGGGGGTTGATAATAGTATTATTATATTAACTGCAAGTCATAAGACTTCAAATTCTTTTTAGCATTCTTTGATCGTGAGCCAAAGAAGACTCTTTTCCAGACCAGTTTTAGGCTCACAGCTAAATTGAGAGGTAGGTTCAGAGTTCCCATAAGTCGCCTGCCCCCAACACGTATAGTGTAAACCCCACTCTAAACACCCTCACCAGAGTGGGGCATTTTACATCAATGAACCTACACCTCATCACCAGCCAGAGTACACAGTTTACATAAGGGCTCACTCTTGCTGTTGTGAGTTCCATGGGGTTGGACAAATGTGTAATGACATGGATCGGCTGCAGCATTGCCAGAGTTCAATTATAAGATCACATCATCTGCACACAAAGAGAATTTGACTTCTTGCATTCCAATTTGGATGTCCTTTATTTCTTTCTCTTTTTTGATTGTTCTAGCTAGGACTTCCAGCAGTATGTTGAATAACAGTGGTGAAAGTGGGCATCCTTGGCCAGGTGTAGTGGCTCACATCTGTAATTCCAGCACTTTGAGAGGTCGAAGAGGGTGGATCATTTGAGATCAGGAGTTAAAGACCAGCCTGGCCAACATGGTAAAACCCCATTTCTACCAAAAGTACAAAACTTAGCCAGGCATGGCAGTGGGCACCTGTAATCCCAGCTACTTGGGAGGTTGAGGCAGGAGAATTATTTGAATCCAGGAGGCAGAGGTTGCAGTGAGCTGAGATTGCACCATTGTACCCCAGCCTGAGTAACAGAGTGAGACTCCATCTGGAAAAAAAAAAAAAAGGGCATCTTTGTCATGTTCCAGATCTTCATGGAAACGCTTTCAGCTTTTCCACATTCAATATGATACTAGCTGTGTGTCTGTCATCTATGGCTTTTATTGTGAGATATTTTCCAACTATACCCAGTTTTTTGAGAGTTGTAATCAAGAAGGATGTTGAATTTTATCAAATACTTCTTCAGCATCAATTGAAATGATCACATGGATTGATTTGCCTATCAGAAACCATCCTTGCATCCCTGGGATAAATCCCCCTTAGTCATGTTGAATGTCTTTTTAATATATTCCATTTGGCTTACTAGTATTTTGTCGAGGATTTTTGCATCAAGGTTCATTGGGGCCTGTATTTTCTTTTTTTGGTATGTCTTTGTCTGGTTTTCGTATCAGGGCAATACTGGCCTTGTAGAATGAGTTTGGAATGAGTTTGGAAGTTTTCCCTTCTCCTTTATTTTTTGGAATAGTTTGAGGAAGACTGGTACCAGTTCTTTGTTAAATGTTTTGTCACATTCTGCAGTAAAGCCATCTGGTAGTGGGCTTTTCTTTGCTGGGATTTTTATTATGGCTTCAATCTTGTTACTTGTCATTGATCTGTCGGGTTTTGGATTTCTTCATGGTTCAGTCTTGGTAAGTTGTACATCTCTAGGAGTTTACCCATTTCTTCTAGTTTTTCCAATTTATTGGCATATAGTTGCTCCTAGTAGCCTCTAAAGACCTTTTGAATTTCTGCAGTAATGGTTGAAATGTCTCCTTTTTTCTCTCTGATTTTATTTATTTGGGTCTTCTTTCCCTTTTCCTTAGTCTGGCCAAAGGTTTGTAGATTTTATCTTTGCAAGTAAAAAACACTTTCTTTTTTTTCGTGGGGGGAACGCGGGAAAGAGTCTCGCTCTGTCACCCAGGCTGGAGTGCAGTGGTGTGATCTCGGCTCACTGCAACCTCTGCCTCCTGGGTTCACACCATTCTCCTGCCTCAGCCTCCCAAGTAGCTGGGACTACAGGCGCCGGCCACCACACCTGGCTAATTTTTTACATTTTTAGTAGAGACGGAGTTTCACCGTGTTAGCCAGGATGGTTTCGATCTCCTGACCTCATGATCCACCCGCCTTGGCCTCCCAAAGTGCTGGGATTACAGGCATGAGCCACCACACCCAGCCAAAAAAAACTTCATTTTGTTGATGTTTGGCATTGTTTTCTTCATTTCAATTCTGTTTATTTCTGCTCTGATATTTATTCTTTTCTTTTATTAATTTTCAGTTTGGTTTGCTTTTGCTTTTCCAGTTCTTTAAGATGCATTGTGAGGTTGTTTATTTGAGGTTTTTCTACCTTTTTGATGTAGGTGCTTATAGCTATACACTTTCCTCTTAGTACTGCTTTTGCTGTATCCCGTAGGTTTTGGTATGTTTTGTTTCCATTATTATTTGTTTCAAGACATTTTTCAGTTTCCTTCTTAATTTTTTCATTGACTCACTGGTCATTCAGGCAGATATTTAATTTCTGTGTGTTTGTATAATTTCCAAAATTCCTCTTGGTATTGATTTCTGGTTTTATTCCATTGTCATCAGAAAAGTTACTTGATATAATTTCATTAAAAAAATTTTTTTTGGACTCATTTTGTGACCTAACATATTGTCTATCCTTGAGAATGATTCATGCGCTGAAGAGAAGAATGTGTATTCCGCAGCTCTTGGGTGAAACGTTCTATAAATAACTGTTAGATCCATTTGGTTTATAGTGCAGATTAAGTCTGATGTTTCTTTTTTGATTTTCTGTCTAGATGCCGTCTGATGCTGAAAATGGGGTGCTGAAGTCCAGCTATTATTGCGTTTGGGTTTATCTCTCTCTTTAGCTCTAATAATATTTTCTTTATATATCTAGGTGCTCCAGTTTCAGGTGCATATATATTTACAGTTGTTATATCCTCTTGTTCAATTGACTCCTTTGTCATTATATAATGACCTTCTTTGTCTCTTTTTATAGTTTTAGTCTTGAAATTTATTTTGTCTGATGTATGCATAGCTATTCCTGCTCTTTTTTTTTTTATTTCTATTTGCATGGAATATCTTTTCCCATCTCTTTATTTTCAGTAGTGTGTTTCTTTATAGGTGAAGTGTGTTTCTTGAAGGCAACAGATCACTGAGTCTTGGTTTTTTAGTCCATTCACCACCCTATGCCTTTTGATGGGTGAATTTAGACCATTTATATTCAATATTATTATTGATAAGTAAGGACTTACTCCTGCTATTTTATTATTTGTTTTCTGGTCTTCCTTTCCTTCATTTTTTCCTTCCTGTGTTCTTTTTAGTGAAGGTGATTTTCTCTGGTAGTATGTTTTAATTTCTTGCTTTTTGTGTTTTTTTCTTTTTTTGTATCCATTGTATGTTTTTTGATTTGAGATTACCATGAGGCTTGCAAATAATTCCTTATAACCCATTATTTTAAACTGATGACAACTTAACATTGATTGTGTAAACAGCCAATCTAATCAACACACAAAGAGAAAACTCATAAAAACCCTACACTTTAACTTTGTCCCCTTGCTTTTAAACTTTTTAGTATTTCTATTTATATCTTGTTGGACTATCTATGTCTTGAAAAGTTGTTATAGTTATTATTTTAATTGGTTCATCTTTTAGTCTTTCTACTCAAGATATGAATAGTTTACCCATCACTATTATAGTGTTATGATATTCTGTGTTTTTCTGTGTATTTACTATTACCAGTGAGTTTTGCACCTTCCGATGATTTCTTATTGCTCATCAATCTCCTTTTCTTACAGATTGAAGAACTTCTTTTAGTGTTTCTTGTAGGACAGGTTTAGAGTTTATGATTTTTTGTCTGGGAAAGCCTTTGTTTCTCCTTCATGTTTGGAGGATATTTTCACTGCATATGCTATTTTAGGATAAACTTTTTTCCTTAAGCACTTTAAGTATATCATGCCACCCTCTTCTGGCCTATAAAGTCTCCACTGAAAAGTCTACTTTGAGATGGATTGAAGCTCCACTGTACGTTATTTGTTTCTTTTATCATGCTGCTTTTAGGATCCTGTCTTTATCCTTGAACTTTAGGAGTTTGATTATTAAATGCCTTGAGATGGCCTTATTTGGGTTAAATCTATTTGGTATTATATAACCTTCTTGTACTTGGAATATTGATATCTGTATCTAGATTTGGAAAGTTTTCTGTTACTATCCCTTTGAATAAACTTTCTACTCTAACCTCTCTGTATCTCCTCTTTAAGGTCACTACCTTTTAGATTTGACCATTTGAGGCTATTTTCTAGATCTTATAGGTGTGCTAAGTTCTTTTTTATTTTGTCTCCTCTGACTGTGTATATGCAAATAGCCTGTCTTCAAGCTCACTAATTCTTTCTTCTGCTTGGTCAATTCTGCTGGTAAGAGGGTCTAATGCATTCTTCAGTATGTCAATTGCATTTTCAGCTCTAAAATTTCTGCTTGACTTTTTAATTATTTCAATCTCTTTGCTAAATTTATGATAGGATTCTAAATTCCTTCTCTGTGTTATTTCAATTTTCTTTGAGTTTCTTCAAAACAGCTATTTTGAATTCTTTTTCTGAAAGGTCATATACCTCTGTCTCTGCAGGGTTGGTCCCTGGTGCCTTATTTAGTTTGTTTGGTGAGGTCATGTTTTCGTGGATGGTCTTGATGCTTGTGGATGTTGATCAGTGTCTGGGCATTGAATAATTAAGTATTTATTGTAGTGTTCACGGTCTGGGCTTGTTTGTACTTGTCCTTCTTGGAAAGGTTTTTCAGGTGTTTGAAGGGACTTGGGTATTAGAATTTAAGTTTTCAGTCATTGCAGCCATATCTTCATTAGGGGGCACCCCAAGACCAGTCATGCTGTGACTTTTGTAGACGTGTAGAGGTACTGCTTTGGTGGTCTTGGAAAAGATCCAGAAGAATTCTCTAGATTACTAGGAAGAGACTCTTGTTCTCTTCCCTTACTTTCTCCCAAACAAATGGAGCTTCTCTCTGCATGCAGAGCTGCCTGTAGCTTGGGGAAGAGTGACACAAGCATCCCTCTGGTCACCACCACTGGGATTGTGCCGGGTCAGACCTGAAGCCAGTACAGGACTCACACAAAGCCCATGGTGACCACTGACTGGCTACTGCCTAGTTTGCTCAAGGCCCTACAACTCTACAATTAGCAGGTGGCAAAGCCAACCAGGCTTCTTTCCTTCCCTTTAGGGCAGTGAGCTCCCCCTACCCCTGGGCAGGTCCGGAGAAACCATTTGGGAGTCAGGGACAAGGGTTGGAGACCTTAGGAATCTACCTGGTGCTTTATTCTACTGCAGCTGAGCTGGTATCCAAGCCACAAGACAAGGTCCTTCCCATTCTTCCCTCCCATTTTCACAGGCAGAGAAGTCTCTCCCCATGGCCACCATTGCTCCCAACCTGCAGCAAGTACTGCCTAGCTACTGTCAATGTTCACTCAAGGCCCAGGGGCTCTTGAGTGAGTGTGTGATGAATGCTGGCCAGCCTAGAACTCTCCTTTCAGGGCAATGGGCTCCCCTTTGGCCCAGGGCAGGTCCAGAAATGTTGTCCAGGAGCCAACGCCTAGGATTGGGGACCCCAAGAGCCTGCTTGGTGCTCTACCCTACTGTGGCCAAGATGGTACCAAGACAGAGTACCTGTATTCTTCCCTCTCCTTTTCTCAAGCAGAAGGAGTCTCTCCTCTTTGCCACCACAGCTTGGAATGTGCTGGGTCACACCTGAAGAGTCTCGCCCAAATCTTAGAGTCTCACCCAAGGCCCCTGGGCATGTACTACTTGGCTACCACTGCTGATTATTCAGGGCCCAAGGGCTCTTTGGTCAGCAGGTGATGAATCCTGCCAGGACTGGGTTCTTCTCTTCAAGACACTGGATTCCCTTGTGGCCCAGTGTGTGTCTAGAGATGTCATGCAGGAGCTAGGACCCGGAATGAGGACCTCAGGACTCTGTGCCCTGTTCTACTGTGGCTGACCAGGTATCCAAGTTGTAAGACAAAGGCCTCCTCAGTTTTCCCTCTTCTCTCCTCAGGGGAAGGACAGAGTCTCTCCTGCAGCTGTGAGCTGTGCTGCCAGGGGTAGGAGAAGGGGTTGCACAAGCCATATCTTCATTAGGGAGCACCCCAAGACCAGTCATGCTGTGACTTTTGTCACAGTCATGCTGCTCTGGCGGATAGCTCACTGGGTCACGTGTCCCCCAAGTCCACTGACTCTGAGCTCAGCACAGCGCCAGGGCTTGCCCAGGAGTTGCCGTCCGTGTGGTCTAGGCTGCTTTTCAAGTTTATTTGGGACTCCAAGCACGTTAGCCCATGGCAGAGGTTCTGACCACTGGGATGGGTGATTCCCAGTGTTGATTTCCACTGTGACAGGGCAGCCAGGTTTTCTGGGATGCACCAAGCCTCTTGGATATGATGCCTATCTAACTACATTGTGATGCCAGGTCATGTTTCCACAAGGCTGTGTGGGGCACACCCCACAGCCCTCAGCACACAGCGTCCTGCCACAATTCTCACCAACACTTGCTTTGATGCAACTTTTCCATTTGCCTAAAATCTCTTGTTTTAATTTGCCTTTCTCTGCCACCCTGTGGGATTGAAAGTGCCTTCATTTATTGATTAACCACTCACTTCTGTGACCAGCCCATTTAACTTCTGTGTATTTTTTCTTTGTTGTTTTCTGTGGATTTATAATTTCTTATAGATTTAGATATTACCATTTTGTTTATTTTAGAAAGGTTAAATATATTCTTCTACATAACTGTTAACATTTTTTGGTGGGATATCTTATTGAATAATAATCTTTAACTTGAATATCATTGAACATCAAATCCAATACTTTTTTTCCTGATGGTTTCTCTTTTTGGGGTTAATCATTAATCCGTTAACAATGAAAATGTTTCATATTTGTTAATAATAGTATGTAGTATGTAAACTCCCTGATCTCTTAATTTACTGTCAAGTTTTCTTATAAGAGGAAATAAGAATAGATTTTATATAAGAAACTCTGCCTCTGAGCGCATTCTCTTAGTATATATAGGTGTACAAGCCTCTATTCAAGTTAATACACAAGTCATCAAGAAAATGCCATGTGCTACAATGGAATGTTTTGGGGAGCCTGACAGCTTACAGTGAGGGCACCTGGAGGAAACCCCAGTGGCCTCACATCTGCAAATGAGGGAGAGCTGTGCTCTGACTGAAGGGAAGTGTCATAAAAAGATGAAGCTGGCCAGGCACGGTGGCTCACGCCTGTAATCCCAGCACTTTGGGAGGCCGAGGCAGTGGATCATGAGGTCGGGAGATCGAGGCCATCCTGGCTAACACTGTGAAACCCCGTCTCTACTTAAAAAAAAAAAAAAAAAAAAAACACACACAAAATGAGCCCGGCATGGTGGCAGCACCTGTAGTCCCAGCTACTCCGGAGGCTGAGGCAGGAGAATTGTGGGAATCCGGGAGGCAGAGCTTGCAGTGAGCCAAGATCGTGCCATTGCACTCCAGCCTGGGAGACAGTGTAAGACTCCGTCTCGAAAACAAACAAACAAACAAAAAAACGAAGCCTTTTATTGTAGGAGGGACATCAAATGAGCACTTGAAGAAATGAATGCAAACCTGAAGTTTCATTAGAATTCAGCATGTTTCCTTGCACTTACATATGGCCTTCGAAAGACAAAACCAAAAACAGGAATCAGGAAAAGGAATCAAAATTGGACACTAAACAGGACCGTCAAAACCTAAGCCATAACCAATAGGTGCTGTCGAATTAGGATACACTTGAGAAACGGGGAGTTTGAAAGACAGTTGTCTGTCAGAGATGCTAACCAATAAACAGCCCCAGGCTTATAAAACACCTTCCCGGATCACAGAACAAAGCATCTTCTATGAAAGGTGCAGGCTGGATGTCACAGCCTCTTCTTCCTCCAAAGCCTGTAAAATGAAATCCATTTTAAACTCGGAATTGAACATTTTCACACAATTTAGGTATTAGCTATCATTGACAGCAGGAGACTTCAAAATAATTTTGCACGTTCACAGACTTGATAGCTAATCCTGTGAGCACCTAGGTGTGTGGCCTACATACTTGTGAAGAATTGTCACAGTAATTTCCAGCTCCTGAATGTACTTTGCCCAAAACCAGGCTTCCAACCTTGACACATTTATTCCACCCATTAAACACCTGTGTGCTCATAAAGACGTCTCGGGAGCTGTCATCCCTCCACCAAATCACAGGCTCGGGTGTGACAGCATGAGCTTCCTGGACTTTGAAGCAGATTGAGTCGCTCGATTGTGGGAAGAACCTTAGAGAAGAGTGAGATTAAAATGTGAAGCCATTTGTTTTTCTGAAAATTTGATGTTACCCTTTACAGCAGTCTTCAAATTTCTCCTGCCTCCAAGGCATAATGTGGAAAATCTTGAAAACGTCCAATAGTCCTAATGTAATTGACCTTACATACACAATCTAAGAAAAAATGTAATCTATCAAAAAGATACATCATGTCCATTAACAACATCGCCATGTCGTATCATCCCTGAAATACGTGCAGAAGCCAAAACAGTCACATTTTCTCTTTGGTTTCAGACAACAGGCCCTGCTGGAGTCATAATATAGGACAACTTGGTACAAAATCTGTTCCATTAAAGTTGCCCTTATCCTTCAGATGAATTTCCTGGGAGTTTTGAGGTCAAGCATCGTTCCCTTTCCAGCTAAATAGCTGCTCAGCAGCTGTTGCTATTTGGAACATGTTTACTCCTAAAACTGCTCTGTAGTTTTGTGGTTCACATGGTGTCTTAGTCTTGCTGACACTGTGGTGCTGTGTGTGGCCCTAACATCAAATTCCATCCTGACTGAGGAATGAACCACAGGCCTTGTGCTTTCATGACAGTCCCCTCCGAGGGGACAGAGTGCCACAGAGTCACGTAGAAACAGCCTGGACGGGCACAGATAGCAAGACACGCCTGCACAGCCCGGGACTCTCCTAGCAGGGCCAGGCCCAGCCATCAGGGAGTCAGCCCTCAGCCTGCAGGGGCACTGGGCACCGGACACTGATGCAATAAAAGCACTTCACATTTTCTATGGAAATCGGCTTTGGCAATTTCCGTTTGTTTTCTTTTTCTGCTGTTCTGCCGCCTCCCAGGCCCTTTCCTTGGGAGGATTTGCAGAAAGGACGTCTCTGGCTCTCTGGCGAGCTCTGTACCCCCAATGTTTCCCCCCACCTCCCCGTCACAGATCCCCCTCTGTGCAAACAGAGACGCAGAACACAGAACAGAGGGTGCCCATTGTCTTCCCCTGTGTGCGGAAGGGACGGGGACCAGGGCTCGAGGACAACAGCCCATTCTCTGCACCGTCCAGACCTTGGAACCCACTCCCTGCCTCCCCCATGGCACTCAGGGAACACATGGGAGAAACTCTTAGTGGTCTCTGCTGTTTAAAGAGGTCCTCGCAGTGAAGTAAAGAACATTAAGATGTTAATTCCTCATACTTTTTGTTAACTATTCAAGGATTTCCTTTGAAGTTCCTTTCTGTGTTCTTTTGAAAAGGTCAAGCTATGGGGCTGAGTGATTTGTAGCTGGAGTTGTGGACTTGTTCTGTGACCCTGGACCCTTAGGCATGGCTGGGCCTTCTGCCTCGCTCTGTCTCTCTGACTCTTCTGTCTAGTTAAATGTTCAATCAACATACGTGGCACAATCCAAATGCCTCCCTGTTTGTCGTTTGGGTTGAACACATCAGATATTTGGATTCTGGGTTGGGATGGATAATATCAAAGCGTTTGTGGAGGTCATGCTTTCAGTTGGCACCGAGCTACGGGTGTACAGCAGGGCAGAGATGAATCAGAACCCAGCTCCAGCTGTGCAGCTGGGCAGAGATGAATGAGACGCAGTCGTGGCTCATCCCACTGTCAGGGGGGCCGGGACCTGAAAATGACCCCATCTGTTGAGGCCGGGCAGGCATGAGCTGCTGGCAAGGGTGGCACCAGAGTTTGGGATGGAGCTGGGTTGAGAGGACCTAGGGAAGGCGTCCTGGAGGAGGCCAAGCCGACAGAGCCTGGGACACCAGGGACTATGGGCGGGGACCAACCTGGCAGGTTTGAGGTGAGGAGGATGGCTGAGGCTGGGGGCCTGGAGTGGGCATCTGTGGAGATGCCAGGTGGGCTGAGAGGGAGGAAGGACAGTGGGGCCCAGCGAGGCTCACCTGGTGGGTGCTGCACTGTGTGTGCAGCCACTGGGCTTGGAAGGACCATCGCCAGCTGGGCCAGAGCACTAGGGACCTACTCAATGCCATGGATGTGTTGGAGGGGGGTAGAACCAGGGCTACCTCTAGGCAACGGTGCTCCACGCCCTGGCACCTACAGCCAGGGGCCAGGGCCTGGGCAGTGCTCGCCCAGCTGACATGAGTGAGCTCTGTTCTCCTGCACCCGACCCATGTGGGCTCCGTGCTCCTGCACCCGACACACGTGGGCTCCATGCTCTTGATGAGGCAGTGCTGGGCGTTGGCACTGATCATGGCCAAGGTAGAGGAGGTGTCCCATGGGAGGCCTGCAAGTCCCAGGAGGGTGGAATTGAAGCAGCCAGCCTGAGCCCAGGGCGGAGGCTCTCCTTCCCAAAGGGGGCAGGACCCAGAGGAAGAGTGAGGCTACAGAGGCAGGTCCTGGCTAGGCCCCTGGAAGGCGGCAATGTGCTGAGAGCCTTCCTTGAGAAAGAGTGGAGGCCCCGGTGACCACAGCCTCATGACTGCTGAGGGACAGGGCCAGAGAGTCTTCTTCCTAACTGCTCCCCTCTCCCTTTCTCCATTTCCCCATAAACCCCTGAAACAGAGGAGCCTGTGTGCGTGTGTTTGTCCTTGGGGCCGCCGAGAAGTGGCAGCAGAGGGTCCTGCCCTCCACAAGGCACAGGTGCAGGGACCATGAGTGATCTGGGAACACTGGCCCCAGGCCCCCTGGCTCCCTCTGTCTGCCCCGGCCTCCACTTTGAGTCACACCCAACAGTTTTGAGATGTCGGTGTTTCTCTTGCTAGACATTCCTGTTGCTGTGCAGCAGCTGGGGGTGGGACAAAGGACTCCCTCTTCTAATTTTTAAAATGCAAAGCAAACCACGTGTGGGCCCAGCCGGCCCTCAGGAGGAGCTGCCTTTCCTCCCCCTCTGTGGCTCCTCCCGCTTTGTGGCTCCTCCCATCTGACAGCTCCCCCAACCTGCTGGGCACTGAGTCCTCTGCCGTGGGGGTTGCTGGTGCCACTTCCCCTCTCCACAGCCGTGCAGTGCCCGGCTCAGCTCACGTTCACAGCCCTTTCAGCTGGTGTACCCGTGGACAGCAGCCTGGTCCCAGGGGGATATGCAGCTGGCGACCTGCTCCAGCCATCCTGCAAGTCACTGTGAACGCCCTCAGGCTCCAACAGCAAAGCCACTGGCCCGAAAGAGGCTGGGCTCCTGCGCACCCGCCAGCGATGGCTGCCCTTGTCCATCCTGTTCCCTGAAGGGGAGCGGCTCCTGGAGGGTGAAGCAGCTGTGGTTTGATCCCTCAGCCTGCATTGCAGTTGATTCACCAGCCACAGAAACACGGGGGAGTCAAGAATGGGAAGGACAGAAATGGTTCCTGACCATGCGAGCTGGAGATTGAGTGGGATGGTCTAAAAATCGACTGACTAGTAAATGGGTGAATTAGCATAATGATGAATGCGTATTGATCCATTTTTCTGAAAATTAAATGTTTTTCATCATCAGTTTTGATTGATGATATTATATAAGCAATTACTCAGAATGATTACAAGTCATAATTAGGCTGGGAAAGGGAGCGTGAAGGGTGCTGTGCTTGAGACCCGGTCGGAGGCAGCCCCGGGAGAGGAGGCTCTAGGGGCTTTGAGAAGCGACGGGGCCATAGGGCGGAGCGGGCCTGGGCTCCAGGGGAGCAGCAGGGGCCTCGGGCCCGCGGGAGCTGGGCGGGGATGGCGCCTCCGCAGGGAGGAGGACGGAGCCTTCCCAGGGCCACGGGCCAGGAGGGAGAGGCGGCCGGGCTGGGTCCGAGCGAAGGAGGGGGAGCACTGGGCGCTGCTCTCAGAAAGGCGGAGTGACAGGAGGCCATTTCTGGGTCTGGATTCTCACCGTTAAACAAGACGGTAGAACACAGTTCTCAACACGGGCCTCCTGCTCTGAGGTTATGTGGTTCCGACTGCGGCTTCGGGGTCTCCAAAATTTGCGCATCAGCAGGCACCGCACGTCCAAGGCCAGGACCGCATCCAACACCGCCATCTGCTGGTGGGCGGAAACATGACGTCTCGGGGCCAGATGTGAAGAACACGTTCAGGACATTGAATTAGAGAAATATCAAACTATTTTAAATTCCATCACAGCTATCAAAACCAAATTGGGGATGTAAAGAATTTTTCAGCATATTGTATACTATTTAAATTGCACACACACAATAAAGGCTTGCTAGAGAGCTGAAATGCATTTTTATTTTCAAACATAATGCATGTCCTAGGATGAATGAAATCATACCGTGTTTGTGCTAACCATAGGGCACAGTTCAGGCCCCCTTCATGTGAGCCTACTGTGGTGTCCTGTGTACATTCAAGTTTGATGAGTTAATAGTCACTATAGGCCGGGTGTGGTGGCTCACACCTGCAATCCCAGCACTCCGGGAGGCTGAGACAGGTGGATTCCTCCAGACCAGTCTGGCCAACATGGCGAAACTTGGTCTTCACTAAAAATACAAAAAATTAGCTGGGTATGGTGGGGCAGGCCTGTAATCCCAGCTACTTGGGAGGCAGAGGCAGGAGAATTGCTTGAACCCGGGAGATGGAGGTTGCAGTGAGCTGTGATTGCACCACTGCGCTCCAGCCTGGGTGACAGAGTGAAACTGTCTCAAAAAAAAAAAAAAAAGTCACTGGCTGGGCGCAGTGGCTCACATCTGTAATTCCAGCACTTTGGGAGGCCGAGGAGGGCGGATTACAAGGTCCATCCTGGCTAACACGGTGAAACCCCGTTTCTACTAAAAATACAAAAAATTAGCCGGGCGTGGTGGCGGCGCCTGTACTCCCAGCTACTCGGGAGGCTGAAGCAGGAGAATGGCGGGAACCCGGGAGGCGGAGCTTGCAGTGAGCCGGGATCGTGCCGCTCACTCCAGCCTGGGTGACAGAGCGAGACTCCGTCTCAAAAAAAAAAAAAAAAAAATGAGTCACTCTCATGAGTGAACCTAGTGAATTCCACTGACAAACAGGAGCCTTGAGTCTTTTGGAAAATCTCAAATTTTATTTGTATACATATTAGCATAGTGAAAATGCAGTCTTTCCTCATATTTTCAAATGTTTTGGAAGCGTCTGCTTTACAAATTTTTATTTAGACTTTCCAACGTAAGTTCATCTATGCCATTGTGACTTCGTTGGTTTAAAACCCTATTTTGCAAAGGACCTTGCTTTGTTAGGTGGATAGGGAGGTTCCTGTGGCTTTATGCTGCACGCTCTGTGAGGGTGGAGGCATGACACTGTGCTGGGCCAACACAAACTCGCGTGATTCGAAGCTTTGCTTCATTGCATAGTAAACTTTCTGTGTCAAGCTGCAGGGTTACTGCAGGATTTTAGAGCCATGTTTGAAACCTGTCCACAGAGCTCAAAGCAGACTGGCAGAAGGAAATCATATCATTTATCAGACAGGCCAGAGGCATCCCAGAGCGGAGTCCCTCTGTAGCCAGTTTAGGAATGTCACTTTCCAAGTGACAAGTCAGTGGGCTGGGGGTCTCATCAGGGATTGTAACTTGCATGTGTACTCTTACCTCACACTCCCATCCCTCAGTAAGTGTCTTCTTTGCCTGAGGCAAACACGCTGCCTTCCTCCGCCTCCCAGGTTCAAATGATTCTCCTGCCTCAGCCTCCTGGGTAGCTGGGATTACAGGCTCCTGCCACCACACCTGGCTAATTTTTGTGTTTTTAGTAGAGATGGGGTTTTGCCATGTTGGCCAGACTGGTCTCGAACTCCTGACCTCAGGTGATCCACCCACCTTGGCCTCCCAAAGTGCTGCGATTATAGGCGTCAGCCAGCGTGCCTGGCCCAAGCTGCTATTTTTAATTAAACTTTTTGCACATAAAATGGAAAAAAAAATCACTCTGTAACTTGGGTGATCTAGACCAGGGGTTTGCAAACTGTTTTTGAAAAGGGCCACACAGTAAATATTTTAGGTTTTGTGGCCCTATCAATCTTTGTTAAATAGTCTTGTTTTTATGTGGTTTTGTTTTTACAACTCTTTAACAAACATCAAAGCCATTCTGGCATGAGGGCTGCATGCAGCAGGGCAGCTTCTGCCGGAGGCTGTGGTTTCCTGGCTCTTTCCCTAGAGCTGTCCCTCACTTCGCCTGCAAACCCAGAAACACATTTTCTTATGTTTCCAAAATAAACACGTCCTGAGAGTGAGGTAGATTGCCATTGATGTGGGCTATTGTGAGTGTTTTATTAGGGTGTCATAAAAATCTTAAACTTTCTTTTTTTTGTTGTTGTTGTTTTTGTTTTTGAGACAGAGTCTCTCTCTGTGGCCCAGGCTGGAGTGCAGTGGCTCACTGCAAGCTCTGCCTCCTGGGTTCACGCCGTTCTCCTGCCAAAGCCTCCCGAGTAGCTGGGACTACAGGCGCCCGCCACCTCGCCCGGTTAGTTTTTTGTATTTTTTAGTAGAGACGGGGTTTCACCGTGTTAGCCAGGATGGTCTCCATCTCCTGACCTCGTGATCCACCCGTCTCGGCCTCCCAAAGTGCTGGGATTACAGGCTTGAGCCACCGCGCCCGGCCAGTTTTTTGTATTTTTTAGTAGAGACGGGGTTTCACCGTGTTAGCCAGGATGGTCTCGATCTCCTGACCTTGTGATCCGCCCGCCTCGGCCTCCCAAAGTGCTGGGATTACAGGCGTGAGCCACCGTGCCCGGCCGAAAGTCTTAAACTTTCGCCCAATTTTCTTTTGAACTTTCCATGAATTTTGTGAATGTACCTTTATGTAGAGTTGGGATCATCAGCGGCCAATAGTCCTCTTCAGCGTTTGCGGTTCTCGTATTTCACAGGCTCATCATAGGCGGATCACATGTTCTATGGTATCGTTATGATTTATCTCTGGCAGATAAACATTTGGGACTGAGAAGCAAAACTTCTAGCAACGGCCCACGGGGTAGACTAAAAGCCACCAAAAGCCTCTGCATGTGTCCAGCCACAGTGGAGGCTTCTTAGGGGCCATCGTCACAGCTGGGCATGGTTGAGATACAGGGGAAGGAGCAGGTGGCACTGAATACTCTTCCTTAAGTTGGAACACACAGGACTTGAAGTACATGCTCCACACTCTGCGTTGTGCGTCCTGGAAACACGACCTCACTCAGCAATCGACTTCCCCCCACACCTGCTGACAGCACTGTGCTGGAGTAGACTGTCGAGGGTCAAAAGAAACACAGGGCTTACTCCCTGCTCCGGGGGCTGGGGGCCTGAAACACACATGTGGCTGCAAGAGTGCTCACCCGTAATGGTTAAATAGCAATTTAAGGCTGTAGGTCTCAAGACTCAAACAAGCTTTGCTGTGAGTGTTGTACCAGTCAGCACAGCTGCGGGAACAAAACACCAGACTAGGCGGCTTCAACAGCAGGCATTTATTGCTCACAGTTCTGGAGGCTGCAAGTCCCAGATACAGATTCTGGCTGACTCGGTGCCTGGGGAGGGCTCTCTTCCCTGCTGGCAGACAGCCACCTTCTACTGTGTCCTCTCCCTCCTGCAAAGACACCATCCTACCATATGAGGGCTGTACCCTCATGACCTCCTTTAGAATAAATTACCCCCTTGTAGGCCTCATCTCCTGACACAGACACACTGGAGTTAGGGCTTCACCATGACCTGGGGGCGGGGGTATAATTCATTTCCCAGCAGACATTCCTGCAAGAAGGAGGCAAGGAGCTCACACTTCTGAGGCTTAGATCCTTTGCTCGGACTCCAGGCTGGCTTGCTCATATACCACATGTAACCCTGAAAATCTATTTATTTATGAGATAGGGTCTCACTCTGTCACCCAGGCTAGAATGCAGTGGTGCAATCTTGGCTCACCAAAGCCTTGACTTCCTCCTGGGTTCAAGCGATTCTCCCACCTCAGCCTACCAGGTAGCTGGGACCACAGGTGTGCACCACCACCCCTGGCTAAGTTTTGTACTTTTGTAGAGACAGGATCTCGTCATGTTGCCCAGGCTGGTCTCGAACCCCTGCGCTCAAGGGATTGGCCTGCCTCAGTCTCCCAAAGTGCTGGGATTACAGGTGTGAGCCACCGTGTCCAGCCTCTCAAAGCCTCCATCTCTTGATGTATAAAATCACAATAATAACAGCATCTCCATTACAGTGTCATGGAAACTAAAATAAAATAACACAGGCACTAGGGTTAGAAAAGCCTGTCAATTAGCAGGGGCCAACACCTGTGGAAGATAGTTCAAAAGTGCCGAAGTGGTATTCAAATTCCCAGTAGCTGTTGTTTAGAAAACACACGTCTATATAGGGAATGTTAAAAATAAATCTTATATAGTTCAGAAATGTTGAAGAAAGAAAAAAACTGAATTTGAGAATTTCATGAGGAAAACAGAAAAGGCGTCTGAGAAGGTGCTACTATCTCATCACCTTGTTTTCAAATGTCAGCTGGAATAGTTTTATAAGGAGATGCACCCCTCACCTACACTTGGTCATCCAGTGGTACCATTTACGTTCAAGAGACTGGAAAAAAGAACTTGATTCTTTCCTTTCTATTTACCCAGTTTTTAGTATAAGAAGTCGGTTTCCCATCCCTCTCAGAAGGTAACCCATTCGATGAACGCGTGCTTTTATCCACATCTGGCTGATTCCTTGCAATTCTTCTCACTGGGATTGAATTTGTCCCACTTTCAATTCCACCTGTAGAGTTACTTGATTCCTCGTTCCTCCGTATAGGACTGTTTGTGGGATGTAACCTTGATGTTTCTGTTGCTCATTCGTATAAAAGTGCTTATAAGATTAAGAATTTAACTTTCCTGAACCTCTAGGAGGAGGGTGGGGACATGAAGTTTTTATAATTTCATAGACCGTTCTCTGCTCTTGTTTTTGACCCGTGTTGTAAAAGAGGATGTCTCACTCGCTGAGGCTTCCTGGCCTGCTCCCTTCCCCCATGTCGATCTGGTCATTGTCTTTTTTTCTGGCTCTGCTAATCCTGTCTCGCTCGGGCTTAATCCCACGCCCAGGAGTTGCAGTTTGGGGTAGGGTTCTGCCTTAGAAAGGAGCCCTCCAGGTTCAGTTCCCGGGCTGAGCCACTGGCTGAGCACAGGGAGACTTGCAGCATTTGAAATGAGGCTGGTCAGATTCAACATGTGCTGTGAGTGTAGAATACACACCAAGTTCATAGACTTAGCATGACAAAAGTAAGATTTTATTAGTAATTTTATGTGTGAAGTGGTTGAAATGGTAATCTTTTGGATATATTGGGTCAAACAAAATAAATCATCAAAATTAACTTGTAGGAATAACTTTTCCTCTTCGATAAGGGAGCTTTTCCAGGTTATATTTACAATGACCTCTGCAGGCATCCAGTGTGGTGAGGAAGCATCAGCATGGGCCTCCCATAAGCCGCTCAGGGCTTGGGGTTCTCCTGGGGATGCTGAGGGTTGCATGGAGGCTTGAGCTTTGCACCCAGCTGCATCCTCGCCTTCAGGGAATGCTTCTTTGGGGTCCCTGGGGAGCTCACTGACTCGATTCCTCCCCTTCTTTCAGCCAGGTTTTATTTCTGACTCCCAAGTCAGGCTGTCACTTGAAAATATTTTTTGTGACAGAGACTGTCAAGAAGAAGACTGTTTTCATATTCACTTTGTGGAATTTTCTTATTTCCTTCTTTTCCCAGGTGATAGTCTTCCATGCTTGTGT
Source organism: Colobus angolensis palliatus (assembly GCF_000951035.1). Taxonomy (NCBI): domain Eukaryota; kingdom Metazoa; phylum Chordata; class Mammalia; order Primates; family Cercopithecidae; genus Colobus; species Colobus angolensis. The sequence goes on from NW_012114766.1 coordinate 1,774,168, forward strand.
GTGTGTGTGTGTGTGTTGTATTTGTGTGTGTTGTGTATTCGTGTGTGCATGCATGTCTGTGTTGTTTATGCATGTGTGCATGCATGCATGTGTGTTGTATATTCGTGTGTGTGCATGCATGTTTGTGTGTGTGTTGTGTATTTGTGCCTGCATGCAAGTTTGTGTGTATTGTGTATTCATGTGTCCATGCATGCATGTGTATGCATGTTGTGTATTTGTGAGCGCATGCATTCAAGTTTGTTGTGTATTTGTGCATGCATTCAAATTTGTGTGCTGTGTGTTTGTGTGTGCATGCATGTTTGTGTGTTGTGTACTCACGTGTGCAAACATGCATGTTTGTGTGTTATGTATTCGTGTGTGCATGCATGAATGTGTGCATGTCAGGATTCTCCAGAGAAACAGGACCAACAGGATGTAAAACACAAAACCCAACATAAAAGGAGATTTATCTTAAGGAATGGCTCATGTAATTCTGGAGGTGCTGGGTGGGCTGGAGGCCCAGGGAAGAGTTGCCGTTGAGTCTTCAGGCTGGTCCCTGGCAGAATCCCGGGAGGTCAGGCTTTTTGTCTGAAGGCCTTCAGCTGAGTGTGCGAGGCCATCCACGCTGTGGAGGGCAATTTGCTTGACCCAAACCCCATGGATGAAAATGCTAATCACACCTAAAAATGCCTTCATGGCAATGTCAAGAATAATGATGATCAAAGATTTGGGTACAGTGGCCTAACCAAGCTGACACATAAAAATTAACCATCACGATGTGCAGATATATATAATATATTATATGGAGGTAGATAGAGATATCTATAGACAGGTATCTCTGTCTCCATCTGTATCTTCTAATATTTTTATTGAGATGAAATATATTTACATAATTTATCATCTTTACCATTTTAAGTGTACAGTTCAGTAGTAATAAATACATTTATAATCTTCTCTCTTTTCATCCCCCCCTTTTCAGGTTTTCAAAACTTCTTTTTTTTTTGAGACGGAGTCTTGCTCTGCCACCCAGGCTGGAGTGCAGTGGCCGGATCTCAGCTCACTGCAAGCTCCGCCTCCCGGGTTCACGCCATTCTCCTGTCTCAGCCTCCCGAGTAGCTGGGACTACAGGCGCCCGCCACCTCGCCCGGCTAGTTTTTTGTATTTTCTATTAGAGACGGGGTTTCACCGTATTAGCCAGGATGGTCTCGATCTCCTGACCTCGTGATCCGCCCGTCTCGGCCTCCCAAAGTGCTGGGATTACAGGCTTGAGCCACCGCGCCCGGCCTCAAAACTTATTTTCAACATAACCATTGCTGTAAATAACTAGCTTGCCATTACCTATACATATGTTGTTGGTTGGATACCATTACTAAGACTAGCTAGAGCCGAATTCGGATTAAGATAACTTTTTGTTCAACATTGCAAAAGATTATTGGTATGGCATTATTTACATTTTAAATGTTCTCTCTTCTGTAAAATGCCTCTGAATTTCTTCTTAAAGGAACAGCTATTGCTGAGTTTTTCCCATAGAAGGATGAAGACCGTTCTGACGGTGTGGCGCTCCCTCTAGTGGCTGAGGGTCGCTAGCTCACCGGCGAGGCTTCCCAAGGCCGGATTTGTCCCGGAGATGCCCGAGCACCTCTAACACCCTCGTATGCAATCCAGGAGGCGAAAACTATTTTGAGTATACGGATGAGACCGTGGCTGTATTAACAATGTGTGTGTAGTCCACAGCGGTATAATGAAATTTGGAATATCTGCATGACTCCAAACGACTGTTTTCCAAATGACCGATGCGTGATGTTACAAAATCACAAATGGTAAAAGATCCCTTCGAAATGCAAGAGGGATGAAAGTATTTTAATGTAACAGTGTGAAAAGTTCACTAGGGCAATCTCAGATTCCACATTGCAATGAATCTTTAAGAAATTAGATTTTTAGTGTAGCGAAAAAGGCCATTCACAATTATCTAAAAAGACTACTAAAATTTTCTGTCTTCTTCAACTACACAGCTACTTGACACAGGTTTTCTTCATATATTTGGATCCAAAATGAAATCACAGCAGATTAAATGCAAAAGTACCTATCCAGCTGTCTTTTCTGAAGCCAAACACTAAAGAGATTTGCCAAAAATATAAAAGACTTTCACTCTGCTTATTTTTCTTTCAAAAAATAGTTTCTTTAAAAAGTGCTTTGTGTTGACCTACAATGGAATCGTTATTATTATTTCAAAATGAATTAATAACTAAATATTATACAAATATAAACTCTCTAACGTGGTCAATATAAGTAGATATAATCTACCTAAATACAAGTTTAAAACAATATATTAATAATTTTTTAGAGTGCATAGGGATCCTGAGACCAAAAGTCTGAGCTTTAATCTAAAGGAATAGTATTTGACCAAGTGCAAATGATAATAATGTGTAACAGTGAATTAAAAAACAGGATGATTTAAGTCATATGATTATACGTGCCTATATATTGTTGATTTTCAATAAATTAACATCACTTTGTACATTCGAAAAGGTAATAGTTGATGCTTACCTCTACTTTTTACAGTATTAACACAGGTTTCATTCCTGACTTCACCCTCATCTCTTAACTCAGTTTTTTAATTTTCTTTGTAACGTCCACGAATAGAAATATTGGGTGGGCATGCCTGTAATCCCAGCACTTTGAGTGGCCGAGACAGGCAGATCACTTGAGGTCAGGAGTTCCAGACCAGCCTGGCCAACATAGTGAAACCCCCTCTCTATTAAAAATAGGAAAATTGGCCGGGCACTGTCATCCCAGCATTTGGGAGGCCGAGGCAGGCAGATCACGAGGTCAGGAGTTTGAGACCAGCCTGACCAAGATGGTGAAACCCCGTCTCTACTATATTAATAGTTCGGGTGGCCGTAGGTGCACGTCTGCTGTCCTGCAGTGTTTATTAATCATTTCACTCTTACGTGGTCCCAGTGTGGGTGACAAGTTGTATTGTTCCTAATTATAGCAGGATCGTGGGATTTGGGGAAGAGACAGACCTCGGAGACGCCTTTTTCTGACTCCTTCATTTTCACCCCCTTTCATTTATTTGGTGCCTTGTCCAATGTCACAGAGCTAGTGAGTGGCTGGCGAGGACGCAGGCTTGGCCGTGGCAACTGCGTGGCACCAACCAGAGTTGAAGGGGCTGCGGGCTGAGTGCGGACCCCGAGGAAGGACCGGCTCCTCGGTGCTGATGGCTCTTCTTCTAAACCAGAGGGGAGTCCAAAAGCTTCGCTGCAGGAGGAAGGCAGTGAGTGTTAGCCCTGACCTGTGCTAAGCCCTGAGAAGAAAGCTTCCTTTGCCCGCGTCCTCCTGCTGGCTGAGTCAGCCAGGACCCCGCTGTGCAAGGTCCATATGGGGCAGGTGCGGCTGCCAACACGGCCGAATCTGAAGGTTCACTCACATTAGGACCAGCCATGGGTGAACTCTATGCACGCTCTTGACCTCCGGTACCACAGAATTCGGCCTCCTGGGGAAACCATTGCTGCTGCTGCCGCTGCTGGTGTTTACAGCCTTTCCCTAGCTGAGCTCCCAGCTACGGGCAGATACTGTCTCCCTCCAGGATCCTCCCATTCCAGTCCATGTTTACCCAGGAACGAGGCCTCCAGGACACAATGGTGAAGAGAAATATTAATGATGGGACACTGGATGTTCATGACCATTTCTGACTTCCATGTGTTTAAAACACTTTTGACCCGAGAAACTGGTTTTGGATGAATCCCCACCAGCCTCACACTGAGCCTGACTGGCGGTGCAGAAGTCGGGAGTGTCAGCTACCTGAGGGGAGGTCTGGCTCACGTCACATGCAGAACTGGACTCTGGCCCCACCTGGGCCTCCACTTGGGCCTCCACCTGGACTCTGGCCCCACCTGGGCCTCCACCTGGGCCCACACCTGGACTGTGGCCCCACCTGGCCCGCCACCTGGACTCTGGCCCCACCTGGACCTCCATCTGGGCTGTGGCCCCACTTGGGCCTCCACCTGGGCCTCCACCTGGACTCTGGCCCCACCTAGGCCTCCACCTTGGCCTCCACATGGACTCTGGCCCCACTTGAGCCCCGACCTGGGCCCACACCTGGACTCTGGCCCCACCTGGGCCTCCACCTGGACTCTGGCCCCACCTGGGCCTGCACCTGGCTTTCTGCATCTCCTTCCTTTCCTGGCGGCAATATCACAAAGCCTAGACATTGAGATATTTGAATTTTAGTCCATACCCTTTAAATGCACAGCAATGTGACCCCTGCCTTTTGTTTTTGGTTTTTAAACCTGTCTGGGCCTCCATTTCTACATTTGCAGGGTGAAGTGAGGGGTTGGGGGCGATGTTCTCCTCTGCTCTACCCAGGTCTGGGATGTCTCCGGGACTGGCATCCACCCTATCCTGGTCTCTGCCCTCCCGGCCCCCTCTGGAGCCCTGGAGCACGCGACTCACCTCCTGCTCCTCACAGGACCGGGTGGCCCCTGACAGTGAATGGCTCTTACGCCTGACATCTATGTTTGTTTTGTTACAAGCACTCTTCTTAGGAACACATGGCTTGATTGCATTGTTTGTGATTGCTAAGCCTTCAAGCACTTTCAGAACGGAATCCTCCCTGGGCACAGCTGGCTGCATTCTGGGTCCTGTTTCCTGGATCCCGTTCTGAGCCGGGGAGCTGGTCGCCCTGTTCATGTGCGTTAAGGCTCCCTTCCCCAGCACAATCATTCAGGATTGAAACGATAGCGTATTGGAGCTTAGAGAGGATCATCTAATCCCACGCTCACCTTACAGATGAGGAAGCCAGGGCCGCGGGTCGGTGAAGAGATTTTCCATAGGGCACGAAACTTTAACAACAGATTAGCAAACAGAAGACTAGGCCCAGCGCCAGTGCCCTTGACAGTGGGCTCAGGGCAATGTGGCCAGACAGAGCCTGGCCCAGCCTTGGTGTGATTACAGAATGCCATTTGGAGATAAACTCCCCAATAGCTGGAGGCCACATGCCACCACCTCTGAAGATAGAAACCCGTCAACAGTCGCCACAGGACGAAAGCCATGCCTTCCCCGTGAAAGCACATGCATTTATTGAGCTTCTACAACGTGCAAGGCACTGTTTCAGTCAGAGTGATGTGCAAATCTAGGACAGTCGTCATCTCTGCACAAATTTTTGGTCGTCTGGGCCAGACACTTTAGGAGAAAGGCCTCCTGTCTGCCTCCTGTTTTACGGTGCTAACTCAGCAGACCGGCAGTTTTCACAGCTTTAGAACACAGCCAGGGGTATTGCATTAAGAATGACATTATAACCCTGAATTTTAGCAAGATCTGGGAAATTGTGGTTGCCTAGACACATGATCGATGGCTGAAATCTCATACTTTCCGCTCCTTGTGTGCATTAGGTCTGTGAACTCAATGGCTTTCTTGTCCACTGAGAACATTTCCATCCCTACCATGTCCAGACGAACGTTGCTGGTTGGAGAGGAAACTTCTGACCACCCTGAGCTGGACTTTGGGTTCCTCAGGCCCCAGTGTGTAGTCACGGCACCCTCTACACCCCCGTGGATGGATACAAGGGGGGTCATGCAAGCAGATGCTCGTATGATATCTGCCAGGCACATAGCCATGGCCTGCTGCCAGGTCTCCTAGGATATGTTTTGATTAACACAATATGGAAAACTTTGCACCGTATTACAGAGATGCTGAGTAATGCCCAACTCCAAGCAATCTAATTGCCTTGCTGTTTGGGAAGAATATCGGTTTTATCACTGCTAAATGTCTTGCTGCGATTACAGGAGGCAGGTTAGCTAGTTTATTTGGTCGGTTTGTCTAGTAAGCAAGTATTTGTTGAGTGTATTTTGTGTGCCAGACTTTGAGTGGGGTCCTGGGACCTCCCCGGTCAGAGGAACCCCCAGTGCTCAGTGGGCAACACAGGCTGGCCAGACATCCCTGCCACGAGCCATGCTGCAGACATAAAGGAGGGCTCTGCCGGAGAGAAACCCAGCTCTTAGCGAATCCACCACAAGGGAGCCTTACCTTGACTGGGGTCAGAAAAGGCATCTGAAATATCGGGGCTTCTGCTGGAGTTTGTATGGGGAGCAGGACTGTGTGTGCGGAATCCAAAGGGTGGAAAAGAGCCTGTGCAGGTCGGGGGACTGGCAGAGCAAGGAGCTTAGCTCCACTGACATGCAGAGCGTTGTGAAGAGTGGGGTGGGGGCCAGACCATGCAGGGCTTCACACAGTATGGCTGCTGCTTGTTAAAACACAAGTGACTTTCAGGGGTGTGTCGGTGAGCTGCTCTGATCTGCACTCTGAGATATTCATCTGGGCCTTAGCCTGGGGGATAAGCATGGGTGTAGGGAGCACAGGGCCTCAGCCTTAGCCTACAGATGAGTGTGGGTGTCGGGGTACAGGGCCTCAGCCTCAGCCTGGAGGATGAGTGTGGGTGTGAGGGTGCAGGGCCTCAACCTTAGCCTGGAGGATAAGTGTGGGTGTGAGGGTGCAGGGCCTCAGCCTCAGCCTGGAAGATGAGTGTGGGTGTCGGGGTGCAGGGCCTCAGCCTCAGCCTGGAGGATGAGTGTGGGTGTGAGGGTGCAGGGCCTCAACCTTAGCCTGGAGGATGAGTGTGGGTGTCGGGGTGCAGGGCCTCAGCCTTATCCTAAGGGATAAGTGGGAGTGTGGGGAGTGTAGACTGTTGCAGGATCTGGGTGAGACACCATCAAATGTGGACGAATTGGGTGGCAATGGAGCTGGAGTGAAGTGCATGGATGTGTGGGGTATTTAGCAGGGAAATTTTTAAAGCTGTGTGGGCCCCAGGGAGGCTTCAAAGGTTTCTGGCATGAGCCATTCATGGGTATAAAATACTGGACAAAGAGATCAGGTGGGCTCCTGAGTTTGGTCGTTGACCTGTTAAGTTTAAGTTTCCATTTTATCATTCAAAATGAGGTGTGAGGGACAACTCAATGTGAGCCCAGCCTCCCTCTGGAAGCCATTGGGGAGGTGAGAGTAATTAAAGCCATTCCTACACAGCATGTGTTTGGGGTTGCCTAGGAAGGAGCAGGGGATTAGACAGGAAGAGTGATTTGAGAAGTGCATGGGAGCAACTTCCATGCTTAATGGTGGGCTGAAGAAGATAGAGCCAGCCAAGGGGGAAGAAGAAAACAGGTACAGAAAGAAAACGGGATGAGTGTGGCACGATGGAGGCTAAGGATACTGTGCTTCAGGAAGGGGTGGGGGTCAAGTGGACCAACTAATTGGGAGAGATCAAGTAACCTGAGAGCTGACAATGTCCTGTGGATTTGGTGACACAGAGGTCATTGGTGGCTTAGAGCTATTTTGGTTAGTGATGTGATATGAGTGGAAGGGAGGTTGGAATAGGGTTAGTGGAAAGTGAAGAAATGGAAAAAATGTGACTATACACAACTCTTTCAAGAACACTGCTTGTGAAGGAGAGAGCAGCAGCTGGAGGAGAAAGTGGGTCAGAGAAAGGATTTTTACTGTTTGTTGTTTTTAAGTTTAGGAGAGACCTGAAAAATGTTCCAATAATGATGGGAAAGGACCCAATTGAGCAACAGAGATGCAGTCATGGAGGACATAGGTGTGAGGGACTGACCGTATCCCCATCCTAAGCACCATGAGGGAGTGGGGTCTACAGCTCGGGGATGCTGGCCTCAGGGAGAGAAGGTAGTTGGGATAATGGGAAGTTGAAGGATCTCCTATGTTTGGCTTTAGATGGCTTTGTGGATTAGGAGAGGAAGTTATTTGCATAAAGTAAGAGTGAGTGATTTTTGATTGAAACCTAGACATTTTGGGTATTATGTTAAGAGACTCTGGGTCTTATATATATTGTTATATTTTAGCAGGCACCATACTGGCAGAGGAAAGAGGTGCTGTCTTATTACTGCAGGAGCATGATCAGGTTGGCTACAAGTCCAGATTCCCTTATCAGAGGTGTGTGTGGCAGGGACACCTTCTTTCTGCTGGGTTCCCCACTAAGTGTCCATTGACACCACCCAGGCTGCGTCACTTTCGTTTTTGAAAGAACCTTTTTTTGTTGTTGGGTATAGGATTCTAGGTTGACGGTCTTTTCTTTGAGCGCTTTAAAGATACTGTGTCACTGTCTTCCTGTTTGCATCATTTCTGATGGGAAGTCTGCTGTCATTCTTATCTTCACTTCTCTATACATACACTGTGTTTCTTTTTCTTGCCCTGTTTTAAGGTTTCCTTTTAATCACTGGCTTTAAGCAATTTGATTATGATGTGACTTGGTGTAGTTTGGTTTATGTGTTTTGAGCTTGATGTTTGTTGAGCCTCTTGTGCCTGCACAGTCATACTTTTCAGAAAATTTAGAAAAAATGTGGACATTATTTTTTCAACTACTTTCTTTTGTCTGAGTTCTTTCTTTGGGGACACTGCATGTATATTTGTCTGCTTCAAGCTTTCCTCAATGCTCTTTTCATTCATTCAGTGCTTTTTTCTCTTACTATTTTATTTTTGATTTATTTTCATTAGTTGTTAAAATAAAATATTAAGAGAAAAAACACTGAATGAGTAAAAAATAAAAATACCTTTATTTTCTTTTTGAGTGCTAGGGTTATCTTGGATATCTTCACTGTTTTCTTCTGCAGTAACATGTTATCAATCCCACCAGTGTGTTAAAAAATTCTCGGGCATTATATTTCTCATCTCAAAAAGTTTGATTTGGATTTTTAAAATATCTTCTGTGTCTTTATTTAGTATGTTCAGTCTATTCCCTGTCTTCTTGGATGCATGGGACATAGTTACAACTGTTTTAATGTCTTTGTTTACCAATTTTATGGGCATGTTACTATTATTTTTCTCCTCATTGTATGTTGCATTTTTCTGGTATGTTTAATTGAATATCAGACATTGTGAACTTTAACTTGGTTGCTGGGTATTTTTGTATTCTAGAAATATTTTTGAGCTTGGCTGTAACACAGTGAAGGGTTTTCTTTTCCCAAACAGTTTGATTATTTCAAAGCTTGCTTTTAAGTTTTTTAATTGACATGAGATCAGCCTTTAACACAGGGCTGGTTCTGATCCACTACTGAGTCCATGCCCTTTTGAGTATTTTTCAGATGTTCCATGAATTCTGAGGTTTTCCTTTCCAGCTAAGGGTCACACAAAGTGTTCCAGACACTGTGTGAGCTGGGATTATTCCACGTGAGGGAATGTGACCCACAGCATGGGGGTCATAATTGGCCTTAGGGAAAAAGGAGAGACAGTAAGTGTTATGAAAACTGTCAAGTTCTTAACTTCATTAGTTGTATTTTTCTGTTCTAGAATTTCCATTTGTGTTTTAATGTTTTCAGAAACACATTCTGGGAGAACATCTAGATGACTTTGTGTATGGCAATGAGTTTTTAGAAATAACACAAAAGACACAACTGATGAAAAAAGTAATTGATAAGCCAGACATCAATAAAATTAAATATATCTGCTCTACAAAAGACATGATCAACAGAATGGGAAGTCAAGCCACAGACTGCAAGAAAATACTTGCAAATATACATCCATTAAAGCACTGCTGCCCAAAGAACTCTTAAATCTCAACAATAAGAAAAGAAACAACCCAATGGAAAAATGGGCAAAAGGTCTGGACAGATAACTCACCAAACAATATACACCATTGGCAAACGGAGAGTCTGCCTCGTTTAACATGGCCCCACCTTTCTTAGGGGTCCTAAACCCCGACTCAAGAGCACTGGAAAACCAACAGCAGCTCTGCTTTGGTTTTTCACCACTTTTTGCTTGCCTCCTTATGCTCATGGAGTGCTTTGAGGTGAAACCTGGTGCTGAGATTTGGGCTCTGATCTTTGAGCCTTCCCTCTCTTCAGGATCTTGGCTTCTCAAATCCTGGATGCATTGTCAGGCCCAGACTCCAATTCTTCTCTCCCCAGCCTCACAGTATTGCAGGAAGCTCTGCTGTTTCCTCTGCTTCTCAACAGCAGCACTCTTTCCTCTTTCTTACCTTCCACCCAGCCACAAATCAGCAAAGTGCTCAGAGATAGAAAGTGATGTGCAGAGAGAATGCCCACTTCAGGAGGCACAATTCTCACTAGGACTGGGCCTGGAACCACTGGCTGCTCTCACGGCTTCTCTTGTGTATCATCTGTCTGTCTTAGTATCCTGTCTGTCTGTCTGTCTATCTATCGATCTATCGATCTATTTCCATCATTCATCTATCTCTATCTATCATCTCTATCATCACTCTATCACTTTATCATATATTATCTATTTATATCAATCAATATAATGCCTGAGAATTTTTTAATGCACTGGTGGGATTGATAGCATGTTACTGCAGAAGAAAAGAGTGACGATGTCCAAGATAATCCTAGAACTCAAAAATAGAAAATAAAGGTGTTTTTATTTTTTATTCATTCAGTGTTTTTTCTCTTAATAGATATTAATATATCTATTGAAGGTAAATATCTTTCTATCTTTCTATCACTCTATCATCTATGATCTATCATGTAGCTTATATATAATCAATCTCTTTATCAATCTGTCAATCTAACCTATCATCATCATCATCATCATCATCTGTCTATTCATCTGCCCATCAGCTCATGTGTCCATTCACTTACCTGTTTTTCTCTCTTTCTTTCATTACTCTTTCTCCATCTCTCACTCTCTGTATTTTATCTGGATTGTTACTTGTTCTGGATAACAATGTTGTCCTACTAGAAGCAACTTTATCACAGATAAAAGTGAAAGTCTACTTCAGACATCGCATGTCTTATATATTAGAGTTAGAGTATTAAGGCATGCAGGTACTCTGAGACATAGTAAACCCTCCATAAATATTAATTTAAATGTATTTAAAAGTATACATATATTTAAAGTGTCTATATCTATCTATATCAGTATCTATCTATCTATCTGTCTGTCTGCCATATATATTTTTAAGCTGAGGTAAAGAATTACTAAATATAGCCTAGCTTTGTCAATGCTGTTTATTTCTGTTTCGTTCTGAGCCACTATTAACTATTATACTTAACAATAGTAAGTTCTTCATGTCTCTCGAATCCATTCATTGGGTAGTTAATTCAGAACTCCTTTATTAAGCACAGAGAATGTGCTATGTTTGGGGAGAAGAAGCCAACACTTTGGTGGCTGCTGTGGCGAGAGTGTCTGGGGAAGAGTAAGATGGTGCAGTTGGGGAAATCTTCACTCAGAAATTGATGTGTAGTTACATTAATGTTGGCTTCAAAAGAGGTAGCAGGTAAACTTACTAGGGAGTATAAAAGAAAGGCAAAATTATACAGAAAAGAAAAAACAAGCTAAGGAAACCTAAGCGTTTCTTTTCCTACTTTCCTGGAAAATGGTTCAGAAATGGTGGAAACATTGGGAATCTGTACTGATTCACGTCGGTAAAGGGTTCCTCATTACTGAGCTGCTGCTTTCTGTGGACACGTGTTTAACTGACTTAGTGAAATGTTAGAAGGAAGGTGCTGCCTCTGAATGTTAGCAACCTATTTCGTCAATTACTGGATTACGCATGGCCTCAAAGAGACATCTATTGAACTTCTTGGAAATTAAGAAGGTGACAGCTGTATTTCTCTAAACAAGGTTACCCTCACAATCAATATTTTCAGAAGGCTCACATTTAAACTTTGCAGTTAACTCATCTAAGTGGATGTGATTTTCTTGAGGTTTGAATTCTAAATAAGAACTGCACAAGCATAGGTAGGAAGAAAGACATTCTAAAGACAGAAAAAAGGAACAAGGCTGGGTATGGTGGCTCATGCTTATAATCCCAACACTTTGGGAGGCCGAGATGGGTGGGTCACTTGAGGACAGGAGTTCAAGACCAGCCTGTTCACCAATATGGTGAAGCCTTGTCTCTACTAAAAATACCAAAAAAAAAAAAAAAAAAGAAAAAAAAAAGGCCAGGTTTGGTGGCACACACTTGTAATCCCAGCTACTTGGGAGGCTGAGGTGGGAGGATCACTTGAACCCAGGAGTCGGCAGTTACCACTGCACTCCAGCCTGGGCAACAGAGCCAGACTCCATCTCAATCAATCAATCTATCAATTAAAAAAAAACAAAACAAAAAACACTTTTCTTTAAAGTGGGCCTGTTTTCTGAGATTCAGGTTTTCAGGGTTTGGGAATGAGAGGCAGTGCTGATGGGGGCTGATGCCCTCAAGGGAGTTTTCTGCCTCCAGATTTTCCAGTCTCCCTTCTGCGGCCTGTGCACACGTGCTCTGTGGGGACCAGATGCCTTGGTTGTTGGCCTCATCGCCCCCTGGTTCGGGAGAGTGTGGAGGGTGATCCCCTGTCCCTTCCCCTCTGTGCTGTGGCTGCAACTGCGAAGCCTCTTTCTGGTGAGCCGTCCTCCTTTGAATCACAAAACTGAATGTTTGGCCTGTTGAATGGATAATTTCTAAAATACACAGGAGCACTTTTTGTTTTCTGAGACAGAATGCATGGAAGTGAACAAAATATCTTAAGAATAATTTTCTTTCAAATATCCAAACTGATTTTCCTGAATCGAATGTCAGTTTCGGCTCTGTGCAGTGTAACAGGGGTCCGGAACCCCAGCCTCGGGGCCCGTGGCCTGTGAGGAGCCGAATGGCAGGGTGAACAGCAGCTGGTGAGTATTCTCACCTGAGCTCCAGCTCCTGTAAGAGCTGCGGCCTTAGATTCTCACAGGAGTGCAAACCCTACTGTGACCTGCACATGTGAGGGATCTAGGCTGGATACTTCTTATGAGAATCTAATGCCTGATGATCTGAGGTAGAACGGTTTCATCCCGAAATTATCCCCCTCCCCACTGTTCTTGGAAAAATTGTCAAAACCGAACCCTGGTGCCAAAAATGTTGGGGACTGTTGCTTTATAGAATGTAACTTCACCCATGAACGATCTGGCCTCGGATTCCACAGGATTGAAGGCATGTGGTTTTAAAATGTCACTCTCTGCATTTTGATCTTCTTTTCTATGTCATGGGACATCCTCAGTGAGGTCAACTGTTTTCCATTCACATGCTGCCAATTTGAGCTTTGGAAGTGAGATTGCTGGACTCTTCCTTTGTCTTAGGATTCTCTTGATGGCAGATGATAGAAAGCCAGCCCAAGGAGCTTCGGCAAGAAGGAGCCTGTTTGCCCCAGAGCTGGTGTGTCTGGTGGAGAACACAGGACCCATGCCTGGTCCCACCGCCTTCCTCTGTCCTTTGTCCCTTCTTGGCTCCAGGCTTCCTGCAGGTGCACCTCACCCAGGGAGTTTTGGCAGCTAGTCCCGGGAGGGCAGGGGCAGACATGGCTCAGGGAGATGGGGGCCTACGAGGAGGGCGGGAAAGAGTCTCCTGTCCCCGGCAGAAGGCGAAGCTGTGTCCCCATCAGGAGCATGTCTGTGTCCCAGGTCACACTCTGCTCTCTGGGTGGTGAGGCTGAAAGATCCAGGCTTTCTTAGACATGGCGCTGTAGGAAACTCAATTGCTATATCACAGGAGGAGGGCACAGCAACCGTGAAATGTCGGATAAGGAGGAGGAGTGTGCTGGCCTTTCCTTCTCTCAGGAGAGGCACCTCTCTGGGGAGAGATTGTCCCCTCCTGAGATACTAGGACTGGGACCCAGAGGACTGAGATGCCACCTGAGGGGACAGGGCCCCATTACTGCCCCTCCCGTGTTGGCCACACTCAGAGGCAGGAAGGCAGTGGGGCTGGAGGGAAATCCCCCAGGTCCCTGAGAACTGGATTTCGTAGGGAAGGAGATGCTGATAAATGGGAAGGAAACATTGCTTGCTCTGGTTTTGCTGTTTGCACCCCCCTAAAAAATATGTGGGTTAAAACCCTAACTCCCAAAATGATAGTATGAGGAGGTGGAGCCTTAGGGAGGTGACAAGGTCATGGAGGTAGAACCTCCCGCGTGGGATCAGTGTCCTCACACAGAGGCCCCAAGAGCGGCCTCGCCCCTGGATGCAGTGAGGACTCAGGGACCATGCCATTCCAGAACCAGAAGGCTGTCACTAGACAGTGTCTGCTGGTACCTAGATCTTGGACTTCCAGTCCCCAGAACTGTGGGAAAGAAGCTCTAGTGTTTTATAAGCTACACTGACTATGGTGTTTTGTTAAAGCAGCCTGAATAGACTAAAAAACCACTCAACAAACACTAATTAAATTAAATGCTAGGCCATCAGAATACCAAGGAGAAGAAGACAGAAACACTTGCCTCCTGATCCAGCGTCCAGGATGCACTGGGGCCCAGCAAGAGGCTGTGCTCGCATCTTTCTCATATCTGATCTTTGCCTCCATCCACCTGCTCCCTGGTTCTTGGCTGTGCCCCTGATGCCCCAGTGTGAGAACGTGGAGTTTCTTAAGGCTCCTAGGCAATTCTCATATCATATTTTCTCTAATTGTCACAACAAACTTACAGGAAAGTTGTTATTACCTGCATTTTGGAGCTGGGGAGCAGAGCCTCGGTTGGGGGAGCAGCTGGCCGAGATCCTCAGCCCCTGTGGTGAGGTGCAGCTGGAGAGTGATTGGCCGGGTTCTCAGATGGGGGCGTCCCCTTGAGGCCTCGCCTCTTGGCCAGGCTGCAGCCCAGGACCGTGCCAGGTGTGTGTTATTTATATTTGGACACACGCTGTGCGAAACGACGGGCACCCTGCAGTTATCCGTGTGGTGTAGACGCCCTGTACATCTGTGGTAATGGCTATAAATAAGCCCCGACTTGCCGAGTAGGCACCGCTCCTCTTCTGGGTTGGCAGTTCTTGCTAAAATAGCCCTAAGATACAATCGAGTGAAGACCTGAGTCGTTCTTGAAATGAAAAAACGAACAAACACACAAAAGCACACACACGCACGCGTACACACACGCACACAAACCCATGGGCTTGCGCACCTGCTTCCGCCACAGCTGACCCCAACTCCGGAGTCCAGGCCTGCAGATGGCCCACATGCTCACTGAAATCCCCGTCATTATTAAAGATTCCTTCGGGGGTATCAGTTTATGTGCCAGGGAACCTGTAGCTTGAAAGGGTTGAAGATATGTCTGAGGATTCACGCCTAAGGATTAGAACTCGTGTAGTAGAGTTGAGGAGGGAGTGTGGGAAATCAGCGCCTTGCCCTCTCTTTCTGGGTCAGAGGCTGAAGTGTCACACTAGGTTTCCTGGGAAAAGTGCACTTTGGGACTCAGAAGGGACACGTTCCAGTTTTGAATCGTGATTTCCACCGCCCTCAATTTGAATAAGAAGCTTTTCCTCCTGAGGTCAGGCTGGTGATTTATGATGCGGGCATCGATGTGGGGAGAGGCAGGCCCCGGCGTCTATATATAGCAGCTCCTCAGACCTTAAACTGGAGGGAGGCACAGGCGCTTTGCAGGAGTCAGCTCTGCCTTCCTCAGCTAGAGTGTGGGTGGCTTGGTGAGCCCGTGGCCAGGGCTTCTCTCTCCTCCTTGCAATTTTCCTTTCTGTCTGGGTGAGTGTCTTTCTCTTCTTTCCTTTTCTAATTTGTGGCTTTAAGGGGAGGACTGGTAACTTCTGCACTCACATTTTCTAAGTAGCTCTTCTTCAGGGTCAAGAAGAGAGAGCCAGTGCACTCCCCCCGCAGGCACCCTTTACCGTGGAAAACAGAGCAATTAGTTCTGGGCTCTGTATTTCTTTGATGAGACTTTATGCTCAACTAACATTTTATTTCCCACAGCCGTGGTCTTTGCTAAGTGCCGTCCAGCACACTGCAACGTGTGCTTTGGATTTTAACCCTGGTCTCCGCATGGCCCCACGGGCCCCCCAGTCAGGGGACTGATGTCTGCAATTTTCATGAGATTCTCTGAAATGAAAGCCTCCCCAGAGGAGAGGGCTGGCTTATAAAAGTGTGAAATGATAAAACTGGACATTTTCTTAAGGGAAAAAAGAGTGGAGAGTCATTCAGCTTAGACCTAGTCTATATTATCCAGGGTATGGGAAAGAGAATAATCCTTGCCCAAAAATGACAGCGTTCTCATGGCTGTTTTCTTCTTGGTGCCATTGGGTGTGCTGTGAACCTGCAGACTTCTACAGCTCCATTCTGCTGATGGAGGCTGTGCCTTCTCAGGGTGCGCGCTTGATGAAACCTGCTGGAGAAAGACAGGGGGCTGGGTGGTTGCACGTGGAAGGCACCAGAGGTGACACGGAAGGAAGGGGTTTTGCCGTCGCTGGGAACACCTGGCTTTTTCTAATTCTCCATTTCACATTCCTTTCTAAGTAGAAGTAAAGCAGGACTCAAAGAAAGCGCAGAACAAAGATAATTTAAGGCATTATTTAATAAACCAAGTCCTGAGCTAAAACTTGTCTTGGGAGCCAAGGGCTTAGCCACTTGGGGCACAGGCCAACGTTGTGTGTCTGGGAGTCCCTTTCCCCTCTAGAAATGCTTTAATTTGGTGTATTGATTGACTTTGACATTTTTAACTATACAAACCACAATTTCCTTCATTAAGTGGAAGTCAATGTTTTGTACTTCAAACATTTTTTTGTAAATTAAAACACATCTGGTGACATGAGGAATGGGCTCCACATACTGTTCGCAGGAGGATTAGGATGGGGATATCAGACACACAGTGCCCTGCACTGGAGGACAGGCTCACGTTTCATCCTGGTGTCATGATTCCTAAACGTGTCAGGAGCATTCCGGGAGTGGCCGGGGAGCCGGGCTGTGGTGGAAAGTGGGCTGGACACCGTCAGGAGACTCAGCTGGCGCCTGGGTTCGGCTGTGGCCCTGCCGATGACCCGGGCAAGTCATATTTCCCTGGGGACGGTCCGTGCTAACAGCGCAGCGTGGCTCCAGGATTACCTATATACACACTGTCCGAGCTGCGGGACTGTTAGCTGCCACCTTGCTCAGCTCCCTGGCTTTACAGCAGAGCAGGTGGAGGCCCCTGAGCTCAAGGTCAGCAGGTCCCCACTGGAGTCGCAGCCTCCCAATGCCCCTGAGCCCCAGGGACTCACACCAAAAACTGCCCTGCGAGGAAAGGCTGTTTGTTCTCTCTCTCTCTCTTTTTTTTTTTTTTGGTGTGCGTAGGGGGTATTTAACACATGTCTGAGATAGTTCCTTAAAAAGGAAAATAGCTTTCTGCGTAGGCAGTGGAGGGACATTGGGGTGCTGATCGGCCTAGGTCCTGCCATTTTCTTTATAGTGTCATAAATAGTGCAGGTTGATCATTCCAAATCTGAAGATCAGAAATCCAAAATGCTCTAAATTCTGAAACTTTCTGAGAGCTGGCATGACTCTCAAAGGAAATCCTTGTGTGAGCATCTCAGGTTTCTGATTTTTGGATTTGAGTTGCTCAACCAGTAAGCATAAATGCAAATATTCCACAGTCTGAAAAACAAATCAGAAATTGGAAACACTTCTGGTCCGAGCATTCTGGATAAGGGATGCTGGATCTGCGGGGCACATTTGGCAAGTCCTCTCCAGGGTTCCCTGCACGCAGAAGGACCCTGTGCTGCCGGGGCTGCAGGCACCCAGCACATGATGAGTCCGTGGGAATTTGCTTCCCCACTGACTCAGGAGGGTCATCACACCCGGCCAGGAGGTGGTAGCCCAGGCTGGGTGAGGGACGCTGGGGAAGTTCTAACGTGGGAAGTCCCCCAAGGAGTGAAGAGATGGCAGCGGGGACACACGTTCAGGGTGGGTGAGGCTGGACGTGCAGTCCTGCTCGTTTTCTGGGTGGGGCATGAGATTGATAAAGGTGGAATGGAGGGCACATTGGCACTGGGAGTCAAATGCACAGAAGACTTGAACCTGCTACTTCTCTGAGCCAGGAGCTCTAAGATGTTTTCATTGTTGAAATCCAAGGGTTCTGATTCAGGCTTGGCTGGCACATGGCAATTGCCATTCTTGTGGAATGAACTGAGGCTGATGGAGTCTGCAAAGCCTCTGACACCTCCTGATTTTGGTGGTCCTGAGCATGAAGTGAGCAGGGAATACACGTGGGGATAAAGGCAGCAAAGTGCCTATTACCCCCATCCAAAGACGCCCAGGGAGACTTCCACAGTCAGGTACCATCGGAGTGAGGAGTGCAGGAAGTGTGCACACTTGATCCCAGCTCTGCCTTGCTAAGCACTACAAAGTGTAGCTCCTCACACATGAAGTGTTTGAAAACTTCCAGGCCCAGAGGACTGCGTGTCAAGTCGGTGATACGTGGGCTGCTGGTTCTGCACACACATTGGACAGGACGTTCCAGACTAGTTGAAGGATAGCTAGTCTGTGAGCTCTCAAGGCCTGAGCCGTTTCACATTGTTCCAGGTCTTAGGTCTAAGGAGGACGATTTCCATCCAGCGTGATTCTCCTCTTTTTTCTCCTTTGACCTAATAGGTCATATTTTTACTCTTCCCTTTGCCAAGAAATACAAACACATCTGAGGTGTAAGTCAACATAAATGTAAGTAAATGCTGTGATGACACATGAGCCTGTGCTGCAATAGCAGGTACTGGGGGTGGTTCACGTGTCTGCTGGAGTGGAACTGCCTGGTGTTCGTCAGGCCAATCCCAGAAGAACCTTGGATAGGAAACTGGATGGAAGCTGAAACATCTTCCCCAACCTTGCTCCAGCTTCAGTTCAGAGAGCTCTTCCCAGCACCCTGCTGGTGAACTCCAGAGAGTGTAAATGGGCTTCCAAGCAGGAAGGGTTTCTTGAAGATCCACCTTGGATAACCGTCGCAGTGTAACAGAGACAGCTACCGATCTCGGTACCAGGGCCGGTGCCAGGCGTGGTGCAGATTCAATATGGAACACCAGAGCTAGAGGAGCTAGAAGCTACCCAGGCCTCATCCGAATGCTGGAGTCAGAATTCGATCCCAGGTCTACCAGATGTCAAAACCTGGGCGCTTGACCTCTGCGCTATGATGCCGCCTTCAGTATTGGGGCGGGCGGAGGAGATATGCTTTTACTGTGTTCCGTCAGGTGCCACGTTCTGTTATATCCCTGGAGTAGAATGCGTGCTGCCGCACTCTGAAACACGGCTGGGCCCTCCCGGGCTGGGGTGGTGGTTGACTAGTTGAATTTTAAGAGGCAATATTGAGAGAGTTAGTGTGGCAGAGTAATAAAGGCCCAGAATAAGGATGGCCTTGGGGCAGGGGTAGCCTCTTCTACATGCTTTTGAGGAAGAATTTCTCCTTTCTGGCCTGTGTGTCCTGTTTTCTGCCCTGTAGAACAGGAGTTTGGATAATCCCTAGTGATCTTTCCAAGTTCTACAATACTGTCATTCTCGGAGATCACAGAGTTCAAAGGAAACAGATCGTAAGGAGTGTCCTTGGGGCAATTTATGTGTTGTGGTAGGTTTTCTAGCATGTACCCTGGAGATCCGAACAACGACACATTCATCTCCCAGCAGCCCTTGGCATTTTCCACTCGAGTCTCATTCCCATGGGCCGGGATGTGGGTGGCATCCCTGGGGCTGTGCCATGGGGCCTTACCAAGGAGTTCTGTCTTTAAATAAGGACAGATTCTCCTCGTTTAAACAGAAGAGTCAAAAATGGAGCTCAGGTTGTGAGTCCTTCCGCACTTTGTTTGGGAAACTAATGACTGTAGAGATTTAGCAATATGGTCCCTGCATCACTTTGTAGCGATGATCAAGTCACTCAGCATGTTGGCATTTTACGTATTTTGGGTGAACATGTACAACAGATTGCCATGTCTAATACCTGTAATGCTGCAAGTTCCCAGAGAAAATAATGGAACTCGAAGATTTCTTGTTTGGGGAGAATTTCATCCACGCTCTCGAATTTCCCCACACCCCTGAGGCTTTGATGCCAGGCTCCGTCCTCACTTTCCTGCTCACCTCCTGCCACACCCGTCTACTGTAACCAGCGAGACTTCAGACGGCCGATTCCAGGGGGCGTCTCCAGCCACAGCCCCTTTTTCCACATCCCCCTTTGCGTGGTGGAACAACTCCCGGCTCCCCAGCCAGACACCAGCCACCTCTGCTTGTGGCTGTGTCTTTCCAGAGTGATTTCTGGTCACACCCCTGCAAATCTCCCACGATCCTGGATTCTCCTGCCCCGACCTTTGCTCGTGGGCTGCCCTCCTTTCCTACCTCCGCCTGGCAGTCCTGCCTGTCCACCAAGGATCCTCTCAAATGTCACCTGCCTCGTGGGCCACTCGGCCGTCCTCGGCTCCTGCCATTCCCAGGACACCTTCTATCTCCCCTGGGCTCTTGGCTCTTATCGCATGTTCTCTTGTATTGTAAGTGTTTGTTTACTTCTCTAATCTGCTTTAATTCTTTTTGTCCTTCCCACTCACATTGTTTTGAACTTTGCCCTGAACACACCAGGGGTTCTAGGAATACTTGTTGAGTTCCCAGTCAAATGAAACACTAGCCCAGTCTTCCAACTGTCATGGAAGAAAACAAAAAATAAAGTTGGATCCCTGGGAAGTTAATAGGCTTCCTGACTGCTGGTCTAAGGTGATTTCTGGCTATGTAATCTTCTGTTTTTTCCCTTTCCAAGGGGGTTTTATTAACTGGAGTTCATTTTCCCCTTGGGAATGATGCAGAAATTGCAGAGGCCTCATGATGCCTGCGAGGGAGCTCAGTGTTGTGTGTAACTCTCTTTGTAGGAGGACGCCAAGATGTCCCTTGTGGCCGTCCCCTTCTACCAGAAGAGACACAGGCACTTTGACCAGTCCTACCGTAATATTCAAACTCGGTACCTGCTGGATGAATACGCATCAAAAAAGTAAGCTGGCATTGGCTGATGAGACGCGCAGAGCTTTGATTATGGGGGTCTGATTTTTAATGGCTTTTCCAGTCCTGTCAGCCCTGCAGAGGCACGGGTTTGCAGGGAGTCAGAGAGCAGGGATGGCAGCCTCTCCCGTGCCCAGGTCCTGCCACAGAGCCGCATTGTGTGGAGCTGGCGCCATGTCCTGGCAGGTCCTGCTGGCCGGGCTCTGAGCTCCTGGTTGAGGTGGGGAGGCAGGAAGTGCTTTGTATGAGTTCACTGATTTTACTGCTCATCGCATGCCTTCCAGAACTAGGATCTAAAAAGCCACCCAAAATAAAGATAAATGAGGTTGAAACTAGTGGGAAAGGCTGTCGGTAGGAGAGAAATTAATGGGTGGCAAAGTAAAGATGGAATGGGAGGCAATATTAGTGATTTTGCTACATTGATCATGGATGTGCCAAGATCAAGAATCCCTGCCTCTGGGGCCGGTGTGCAGCCACACCTTCTGGAAGCTTCTTGGGGATGGCCTCATCCAGGATGGCAGCTCACGCCCCCATGGACACTGTTTGTCTAGCAGCAAATCTGCAATCTTAATGGGCTGATTGGAAGGCTGTGGTGAAGAGAGGGAGGGACCACGGGCAGGCGTTCTGCGGCCCAGGTGCCTGCCTCATGTCACCCACACCCTATATTTAGAAACGCTTAGGGTACTTTTATTTAGTTGCCATCCCTTGTACCAAACAAAGCCAAACAGTTGCAGCCCCTCCCAGCAGCCTTGGGGTGTCTCAAATCCCTCAAGATATATATAATCCTGGCATGGAACCAGAAGGACCGTGGCCGGCACTGGCTGGCTCTGAGGGGAGGTGGCACCAGCCCCAGTGAGCTCAGGGAGAAAGCACCCCAGGGCGGGTGTGTGTGGGTGTGGGTGTGGGCACACAGGGACACAGGCTTGGTTTGCCTGTGTGCAAGCGCGTGTGCACTTGTGTAGGTGTGTTTATGTGTGCACACGAGTGTGTGTATGCGTGTGCATGTGCTTGTGGGAAGGCACGTCCTTGCATTTATGCATTTATTTGCATACACGTGTGTATGTGTATTGTATGTGCATATGCATGCATGTGTGGCTGCACACGTGTGTGTGGGCATGTGCATGTGTGCATATATGTGTTTAGCTGCATGCCTCTCATATGCCTGTGCATGTGTGTGCTTGTGTGTGCTCTGCGTATATGAGTGGTTTGGGGTGTGTAGAGAGAAAGTGATGTGTGTCAGGATAAATTTCTGTACTGTGCCTGCACATGCATCTCCTAATTGTGACCGTGTTCCTGAAGGCGAGCCTCCACCCAGGCATCTTCCCAGAAGTCCCTGAGTCAACGGTCATCTTCGCAGAGAGCCTCCAGCCAGACGTCCCTGGGAGGAACCACCTGCAGAGTCTGTGCGAAGCGGATGAGCACGCAGGAAGAGGAGGAGCAGGAGAACAGAAGCAGGTGAGCGCGTGGCTTCCCTGACTCTGCCTGTGCCCTGCGTGGTGTCGCAGTGGAGGGACAGTGAGGAGGGAAGGGAAGAGCGACCTTAGCTGAGAGGGAAGACCGAGGAACACTGGCCATTCCTGGGGCGAGGGAGAACCCTGCTGTTTCCCAATCACCTGCTTCTCTTTACCATCATTATCTCAATTAATCCGAACAAGAAAACCACTGGGCACAAGCTTCCCACCGTTTTGCAGAAGAGAGCGTTGCTGTCCAGAGCGCTCATGCCACTGTTCAGGGTTCCATGTCTCACGCATGTCCCAGCCGGGTTTAGAGCTCCAGGGTCTGTGGCTTCTAAGCCAAGCTCAGCCCCTCTCCACACAGAGCAGGATAAGCATGCTTGAGAACATCAAGACCTAGCAGCGTGAGATTAATTCTGAATTTCCACTTGCAACCTCTGCAGCTATGCAGGAACAGCCGTGGAGGGTTGCAGATTCAAGCAAGGTCATCTTCCTAAGTGGGAGCCAGGGTTTTAAACAGTTGTTGTGTGGAAACTAAAGAGTTGGGGAGGGATTCTATAAATTGTCATGCTTTACATTTCAACAGAGGCAGCTCATGGGGCTAAATGCCATAGGAACGGGATGGATTAATAAAAACGCCAGTCTTAAAATTATTTCCAGATGACGGAGAAACAGGTGGTGATATTGCTTTGATCTTTTAAGGACGAAGTGAACAGTTAAATGTTCATGGATGCCTTGTTTTATACCTGCTATATTTTTTCCCTCATCTCCCCCTGCTACTTCTGGGAATTTTATCTATAGCTTCAAAGCACTTAAAACCTGAAGGAAAAATGAGATTCGAGTAAACATCTTTCACTTTGGAAGTTTCAGAATGATGAAGCCATCTGTTGAACATAAACAATGTATAGCCAAGGAGGTTAACTTCTATTTTTAAAAATTTGAATTTTTTAAAATGTCATAGGATAATTTTGCCATGTAAATGAATTCTAAAGTGAAGATGTCTTTTGTGAAAGAATCTGTTTGAAATATAGACGTTAACACCATCCAGATTTTTACGGATTGGATTATAGGATTCTTCTACCTCTATTTAGGTTTTGGGGGCCACAATAGAATACTTGAGCTTATCATTTTATTTTTTATCATTTAAACATTGATGTGGCCTTGAACATATTGCATAAACTTCCTATCGCTCAATTTTCCCGCTAGTAAAATGGTAACAGTGAGTGGCTTACTGTGATTCATACGGTTTCGGCAGCAAGGACTTTCATGACAGCCTTGGCTGTTGGAAATTGTCCTAAAACACATTGGGCTATGCTCTTGCAATACCAAATCTGACTCAAAGAAGGGATTTGAATGGCTGGTGATGGGTTATGTTCTCACTGCTCCTCTGATGCTCACGTTAAATGCCAGTCTCTCTCGTACATAGTAGAGACAGGGGATGAAGCCCAGGGGCTGTCCCAGCTTTGTGCGGAGCCCACGGCTCACGCTCTCCATGAGATTTTCTTCAGCAGTCCCCCAGTGTTGTGTTCTCCTAACCCATGTGCATGTCTTCCACGGGGAAGGTGGTTTTGAAGTCAGTTCTTTCCTCCTTTAAAGATAAACATAAGTCGTGGGGATCTTGGTGAGTTGGGCAAGCACTAATTGAGATTTATTGTGAAGCCTCTTCTATTACCATCGTGTAGAAGGGCCCAGGAGGGATGAGTGAGCCCTGTGCTGAGCGATGTGAGCAGCTCTGTGGATTCCAGCCCTTATTAGAATTCACCACTCTCATGGGCTGCAAGCACTATTGCAAACATGTATTTATCCCCGACCTCCCAAGGTGGATATTAGTTTAATGCACTGGACAAGTGGGTCCTTTGTAAAAGATGAAATTGTGGGCTCACTGATGTGAGTTACTGCTGATGTCCCTGTGTAAAATAAATACTGAAGAGACGTCAGTGCTCTGAAGGCACTCAACACATCCTTCTGGAAGATATGGCCCATTGGAAATGTCCCTCTGACATCTTCCCTCAGTTCCAGTGAAAAATGGGCCTCCCTTAATCTTGCAAGCAACCTGTCCCAGGGCTTGTCATTTGCAATCAGTACATGACAAATGACATTACCCTGCACACGTGGGCTGAAGTCACGGTCAACTGATCATCAACCGGCAGAAATATTTCCTCAATGACTTGACTTGGGGTTGGGTGTGGGAGGAATTCCAGACCAATTAGTTATTCTGAATCATAGAGAGTTAGAGGATAGTGGTGCTGTTGACTTAAGAATAAGCTGAGGCTCTTGTAACTCAAACATAAAGAGCCCATAGAAATGTAAACGGCATCAAGAGAAGACGTTCACAGCGCTGCGTGGCACAGACCAAACTTTGTCTTCTCGATCCCTGCAATTCAGTGGGATTCACTCCCCGTAAGAAGGCTTGTTCCCTGCAGGATGTCTGATGCCATAGCTCATTTCTTGAACACATATTCCTAGAATTCCTCCTGGCATCTGGCACCTGGATACTGGGGAAGCAAGTACCTGGATACTGGGGGAACAAAGTGGGCATTTTCCCGCTTGGTTGGGATTCAGAGTCACAGTACAGGGCTGGTGTCATTCAACACGCACATGCATGTGCTGACAGCAGTGGCCAGTGCTGTGCAGAAGAAGGATGAGGACATATGAAAGAGACCAGCAGAGCTGTAATTTGAGGGTGGCCCCGGGGGAGAGTCTCTGAGGGAGAGACCCCTGTGCTGAAAGCAGGAGGAGCAGAAGCCAGCCAATTAGGGGTTGGGAGGAATCTGCCCCAGGCAGAGGGCATGCAGAACAGCGGAGGCCCAAAGAGACTGTTCCCTAAACGTTGGAGGGAAAGGCGGTGTGTCTGATCTGAGCGGGGACAGGGGGGTGGGAGGTGAGATCCCAGATTCCTAAGGAGGTAAATCCACATTCCTTTTATGGTTAGATTTTAGTGTTCCTCCCACCCTGTTTCTGTACGAAGAGGCTGCAGACTTTTCTGCAATTCTGATTGCGAACGTCCCAAATGCCTCACACCAGGCCTTAGTCTTATTCGCTGCAGGGGAAGCGCTGGTCCATGGGAGCTGTGTGGGGTGTGGAAGCACCTCAGACAGAGGCCCTGCACCCTGGGCCTCCGACAGCCCTTACCGCCAACCTGCAGCGGGTCTCGACAGCTCTCCCCACGTCTCTGGACAGCCGTGACCCTGTGGTCCACTCCAGCTTCGACACTGGGACTTTCTGTGCGGTGTGGCCCTGGCCGAACAGCCTCTTGGTGGCTCACACAGTACCGCAGGCAGCGCTCCGGCTCCACCACCTTTCCCTCCACCGCCTCCTTCCCAGGCAGTGTGTGCAGCTTCCCGTCCCTGCCACTCGGGAACCAACCTCCCCCAGCCTAACTTAGACTACTGAGTATTTATGAGTCATCTTCTGTGTACTGAGTCTGGGGAATACAGAGGTGAGAAGTAGCCAATCCTTTCTCCTGGGAAGGATAAAATGTATGCAAATTACGATCATAAAGGCCCTAAGAGAAATAAAAAGAGGTCTGGTGTTTAAGGCACAGCAGGGAGAATTAGGAATGGCTCCACGGGAGAGATGGCATTTGAGATGGGCCTTGAAGGAAGGATAGAGTTTTGATTGAAAGGGATGGCAGTGAGACTTTTCTCATGAGTGGGACAGAATCCCAAGACGGCAGCAGAACAGCGAGCGTCCTAATTTCGGCGAGACGTTGGGAACACGATGGTGAGGGAGGGAGATGAGGCGGAAAGAGCTGCCACAGGGTTTCCGGAGCATCTCAGAGCATGGAGGCAGCCTGGGCCTGGCAGTGTTGGGGTGCGATTTGTGGGGTTCACAAGATGGCACGTGAGCCGTGAGGATGTGAACATTTCTCAGTCCCTACAGATTGAAGATGCTGAATCCTTTATCTAATCCTTATTTATTCTTATTTTTAGCATCCAGACATTTCTTATCTGTATTTTTTTTGAACTCAGAATACTTTAATTCAGTCTTAAAATCCCTCAGAAACTGCATCCTTCCCAGGAAAACACATAGCTTTTATTTGCTGCCCTGCAGGGGAAAACACACACAAAGGGAGATCACCATTTTCCTAAATTTTCAAATCATGGAACTGACTTCAGAAGCACCCCTAGCCCAGCAGCACCTAACAGTTTTGAGTCTCAGACCTGGGAAAGCATCAAGCCCTTCGTCTGATAAATCCACAAAGCTTCCCTGATTTCCCGAGGTGCCCTGTCTTTACCGAGCATCTGCGGCATGCGAGTTTCTGGGGACGCGAAGATGAGGAACAACGTCTCTGTTTTTAAGAGAGCAGATTAACTTCCCGACTCTGAGTGGGTGCCTGTTGTCTTTTGTGGCTCACAGCAATTCTCCAAAGCATCTCTGAGGGCCTCCAAGCGGTTGCAATTGTGCACTCTCGGTGGTGAAAGAAAGTTGGGGCCGGCACCTCCTGTATTTTTTTTTATTAATAAATCACATACATGTTCTTCTTTACAACTTCATCATGCATGGCATTCACACACCAAAATATACTCTTGATGATAGATACAGATGAGCAGAAGTAGCATTTCTCCTGTTCTCTTCTTGAATGCACTTAAGGAAACCCCAGGGGAGAGAACGGCCTGCTCTTTCTAGCCTTCAGGGGCCCCGTGGTTTTCTCTGCGACTCCTGAAACGGAGGCTGCTTCTTGGCTCCTGCAGGTACCAATCCCTGGTGGCTGCCTATGGCGAGGCCAAGCGACAGCGCTTCCTGAGCGAGCTGGCCCACATGGAGGAGAACGTCCACCTGGCACGCTCCCAGGCCCGCGACAAGCTGGACAAATACGCCATTCAGCAGATGGTAGGAGGGTCTCAGGGCGGCTGGGTCTCTGGGATGCGTGGACTAGATCTTAGCTTGTCTGCATGGTGCTCGAATGGACGAGGGCGGAGCGTGGTTCGCTGTCTGGGAACCTGACCATCCTTGCTTCTTGGGGCAGATGGAGGACAAGCTGGCCTGGGAGAGACACACATTCGAAGAGCGGATAAGCAGGGCTCCTGAGATCCTGGTGCGGCTGCGATCCCACACCGTCTGGGAGAGGATGTCTGTGAAGCTCTGCTTTACCGTGCAAGGATTTCCCACACCCGTGGTGCAGTGGTGAGGGGCTCTGTTCCTAGGGGGTTAAGAAGTCCGTTCTGTGTTTTCGTTAAGAAAGACCCCAGTTAAGGAGACAAATGCCATTGAGCCTGTGCTGGAGGCTGCTTGCGTTGAAACTCTATGCAGAAATATGTTTCTAGAAACTCTGAACGTCCACTTTAACTAATATGCAAACATTTTTATTTTCATGACATTGAGTCAACAAATTTTTCAAGGGCTTTTTTTTTTTTTGAGATGGAGTCTTGCTCTGTTGCCCAGGCTGGAGTAAGATGGTGCAATCTCAGCTCATTGCAACCTCCACTTCCCTGGTTCGAGCGATTCTCCTGCCTCAGCCTCCTAAGTAGCTGGGGCCATAGGTGTACACCACCACGCCTGGCTAATTTTTGTATTTTTAGTAGAGATGGGCTTTCATCATGTTGGCCAGGCTGATCTTGAACTCCTGACCTCAAGTGATCTACCTGCCTTGGCCTCCCAAAGTGCTGGGATGACAGGCATGAGCCATATGTCTGGCCAGAGGGTTTTATTTAAAAGTCACTACCCTGAAATGAGCATGGCTGTTGTCCTGTTTGCAAGAGCACATGCATGATTGCTGAAGGTACACAAAGCTGGAGAGTCTGCTTTTCAATATGGAAAACTCATAAGTGGAAAGCATAAACTCTGAAGCTTTGAGACTGCAGGGCTGCAGTTAATCAAGCTGTGATAATTGAAGAATTACATCTTTAAGCCCTCGAGACCCTTTTTGTATCAACATGTATTGCTAAAGTTATACCTATATCTATGTGCATTTATACGCGGGGTTGGGACTCTGAGCCACAGACCAGGCGCATTGTGGCTGATGGCTGGATGCTGAGGTTCTCTGGAAGGCAGGCTCGACAGGCTGAGGCTCGCCTGCTCGTGATGTGGAGATGCTGGGGTGGATGTGGTCCTGCCTTCTGGATGGAGCCATGAAGCCAGCTTCCCTTCCCCAGGGTCAGTGCGTTAGGTCCCGCCGAACTCCCTGAGACACTAGCTACACTGCAGCTTAAGTAGGTGGGTCTGGGACCCAGCACCCCAGTTTTCCTCATGGAATGACAAGTCCTGAATTCCCAACAAAAGTCAAGCAGGTGTTGGATCTGCCAGGTGGGGAATCCCCTGAGAGTCCGAATGAGGCAAGTGCTGCTCTCGCCTTAGAAATCAAAACCAGTGCGAGCTCTGGGCCTCGCCCTCAGGGCTCTGTCCTCCTTCCATCTGAGGCTCTAAGGGAAACACGCAGAAGTGGGCAGCAGCACGTCCGAGGGGCGCGGGGGAGCTGGGGCAGAATTGCACACACACAGAATACAACTCTGCCTTTAAACTAAAATGTGTTTTCCTCATTTAGGTACAAAGATGGCAGTCTGATTTGCCAGGCGGCTGAACCGGGAAAGTACAGAATTGAGAGTAACTACGGCGTGCACACGTTGCAGATCAACAGGTATGGCCGCAGTGAGGGCTCTGGACACTGGTGTCCGGTAATCAGCATTGCAGACCCCAGAGAAGAAGTCAGATGGGTAACTGGAGGCCAAGTCACACCTGTCTGTTTGCACCCCGGGTGACTTTAAATAGCATTTATGAGTTAATGGTACTGGTGCTGGAAGCTTCCCTTTGTTTTTCCTTAGTGTCTGGCCAGAGGAATGCAAACTCTGGGAATAAAGACAGTAGATAGTTTAGGGAAAGGTAATGGCATCTGGGTGGAAAGGCTGCCATGCAGTGCAAGAAGGTTTCATTGACACCCACTGCCAGGTTCGAGTAACACACCCTAAGTTCAGACTGTTCAAAAAATGATAACCTTGATTTTCTTATAACAAATCAAAAAAGTATATGAAATGTAGACAAATAAAAGAAAAACAATCATCTATACATCCAGCACCCAGTATGTTGCTGTATAGCTGGCATTTCTTCTTTTCTCACGTGACACACACACTTCTTTTTTTTTTTTGAGACAGAGTTTCACTCTTGTTGCCCAGGCTGGAGTGCAGTGGCACGGTCTCAGCTCACCACAACCTCCACCTCCCAGGTTCAAGCAATTCTCCTGCCTCAGCCTTCCGAGTAGTGGGGATTGCAGGCATGGGCCACCACGCCCAGCTAATTTTGTATTTTTAGTGGAGATGTGGTTTCTCCATGTTGGTCAGGCTGGTCTCGAACTCCCGACCTCAGGTGATCTGCCCGCCTCGGCCTCGCAAAGTGCTGGGATTACAGGCTTGAGCCACTGCCCCCGGCCCACACATTTCATTTTTTAAATAAAAGCGAGACCCTGCTGTTCTTTTTCTGTTTCTCTGTATACATGGTTTTTACTTTTCACAAAAGACCCTGACATTACACAAGTCAGCTTTTTTCACCAGTAGTATATCATGGCACCTTCCCATGGCTCTAATGCTAATTTTTCCAGTGAACCTGACAGCCTGTTATAGAACTTAAGGAGCACACCCTTGTCCAGTAGCCAGAAGGCCACGTTGACCGTGTGACTTTGGATAAGCCATTAACGCCTCCTGAAAACAATGATCAAGAGACAGTAACAATTTTATCATCGCTATAAGGGCTCACAGAGTTACTGCAAGAAGATGCACTTTGTGTTTATATATGTTTATATATATATGTTTATATATATAATGGGATGTTTGGGGTGTGTGTGCTTGTGTGTGTGGTCAGTTATGTCAAATCCCTTCTAGGAAAACATGAGGGATGTTAATATTAATAAGGTAAAAAATAAGTGAGACATTGGAATATACGGTTTGATTGATTTTATTCTGACTAAACTGTAAAGCAGTGAGTGTGTCATTGTTAGGCCTCGTTTCTTCAGAGGAGAAGGTGCCCACTAATTCCCAGAGGGAGCTGGGAGGAGCTCAGAAGGGTGAACGCAAACATTGATCATCCCTGCCTCTTCTCTCCAGAAGCCTGCTTAGAATGAAAGTCTTGGTTTTTTTTGTCTGTTTTTTGTTTTTTAAAGCTTTTATATATTGGATCCTGTTAAAAAGTCATCTTGACACTTGTTAAGGCCATTAAGAAAGACTTCCTTCCAGGACCACAGGGAGGGATTCTTGCCCTGGGGGAGAGAAACCGGGCTCAGCTCTGAGGACAGCAGGAAAGTGGGAGTGAGACCAAGGAGCAGGGTAGGGTGGATGGGAAATGACTCAGGAGAGACGGGGGTGACGGGGTTCACGCCGAGCCTCCCCAGCAGGGTTCTGGCTGAAAGCAGGCTGGGGCCATCAGACATCCCTGGGGATGGAAGGAGAGGAGCCCATCTGCTGTCAAGGGAGGGGCTTGAGCTCGGCTGAGCTGGTGGGATTCTTACTCTTGAGGGCCCACCGAGCATGGGGCCTGGTTGAGAAGAGGGTTCCAATGAGTTGTCTCCAGTTTAGTGAGGGAGGGCGTCTCTGTCCCCTCCAGCCTGGCGTTTAGTAAGAGACTAGTCTTTGTCCCTTCCAGCCTGGCAGAAAGTCGGGCTCTGCCTGGTTTCTCTCCTTCTGCCTGGCTCCTCCCCTGTGCCCTTGCCCAGCATCCTCACCAACTCTTCCTCTTCCTGCCTTCCCTTCCTCCTGTTTCTGATTGTGCCTGGGGCCATGGCTTGAGCCAGTTCTTCCTGATGCTTGCCCCGGTAGCCTGAGCATGGCATCTGCCCGGTGGTGCCCCTCCCTGAGTCAGGGGGTCCACCAGCTCCTCTGGGTGAGACTCCCTCCTGCCTCCCCTTCCAAGGAGCCTGCATGAGGCCTGCGGCCTTTCTCCTGCTGGAACTGTCCACCCTCTGCAGATTCACTAGCGTTGGTTGTTGAAAGGCGATAGTTAAGATTGAAATTTGCGGGGCATCCTACCTCATTTCCCCAGATAAATCCGAGTTTCTCTGGGTAAGCTCTCCTTCTGGCAGGCTCCTCGGCCCTGCTCACGGAGAGTCTGCTCTGTGCCTGGTGCTGTACTGGAGGCTCAGGAGGATTCAGGGGTCAAGACCTGGATACCGCCTTCCAGGTCCCACTCTCTGGCATCAGGAGGCAATTGTGGGTGAAGGACAGAGCCAGCCACAGCAGCAGAGCTGGCACGGGGAGGGGCTGCGGCCTGTTGTGGTGTGAAATAGATGCCAGGTGGACCTTCGTGGAGATGTCACGTGAGCAAGGCTTGAAGGCCAGCAGAGGACCCAGAGCTGTGGAGCGGGTGGGTCCCTGGCACAGAGGCTCTGAGAGGTGCATCAGGGGTCCCGGGCTAGAGGGTTGGCAGGGGACAATCTGTCACAGGCATAGCCAGTGGCCCTGCAGATCAGGGGATCCCGTGGGCCATTGTAAGGACATTGGTTTTGCTGGAGGGAGGCAGGGAGGCCCCAGAGGGCAGAGGGGAGAAGGAAGGATGTGACCTTCACCTCGAGAGGATCACTCTGACTGCAGACAGGCTGCAGGGCCTGGCAGGCCTGGTGGGGAGCACTTGCCAGAATCCAGGAAGGACCATGGGCCTGGGAGCAGGAGGGCACAGGGGAGCGGGAAGAAGTGGGTGCTCTGGGCAGATTTTGAGGGTACAGCCAGCAGGATTTGCTGCTGGGCTCGACTGGACATTAGTGAAGAGAGGGGTCCAAGTATTCTCAGAGCTGTGGCCGTCACAGCGGGGTGAGCCCTGGCATGGGCAGGGGAGTCAGGCACAGGCTGCTCGGGATGCCTTACCCGGGGACCTCGCCAGGTTTTTCAGGGAGAAACTTTCTCTCCTTGGATTTCCGAAAGTTGCGGGAGTTTTAATGGGCCATAGGCCGTCATGTCTGGCAAGAGACCATCTGCCTTCATTTCGGACAGCTCGTGGATGTGTGGGGCTGTCTGCTTTCTACCCTGTGTGTGCCGTGACTGTTTAGGGGTAAGTAGGTGGCTCTGAGTTCCAGATCAGCTTGTTCCCAAGCTGTGTTCCGATAATTGTTTTAAAAAGAAAATAACAATATTCCTTTCTCAAGAATGAAAAACGTCACATTGACACTGGTGTTGTCATCATTCAAACTTTACCTTGGGAACCGTATGGGCTGTGAACGGAATGGACTCATGTGTGAGATTAAGTTGTTTAATCCGCCCCGGGAACACCACGACTCCATGATCCCCAAATATAGGTCTCCCCTGATGGACTTGGATTTTGCCTGGTTATGCAAATATTTGGGAAACTTGGGAAAAGGAAATTTCCAAGACCAACTTTTCTCTCAGTATTCTTCTTGGTCCTGGGAAGCTCCAAACAAATGAAATGTTAATATTCTTCAGGAAAAGAGCAATGAGATAAGCCCACAAATTACAGCTTGTCTCAGCTGTTCATTCCAAACTGCTGAGCCGCCGGTCATCGGATCTGTGGCCATTTTCAGGGGCGGAATGTGTTGGCACCCACGTCTTCGTTGGCTCAGGAATGAGCTTTTCCATCTGTGATATGAGTGACATTTATTCCTATGAATATTCTTTGGCCGCTGTAAGCTGAATTCTTCAAGTGCCGAAAAAGAAGCTCCCCCTTGGTACTATTTGATTTTAAATTTGTAGTTGACACTGTTTTATACGCTCGTAAGATTTTCTCATGGGACTCAGGATGTGAGCCCTCATTCTTCAAAGAATAAGATGTTCTCATATTTTTGTAAAAAGATTTATAATAGAACAATCTATCTGGTTTTCTATAAGTAACAGGCTCGCTCCCCCTCACTCCTTGCTGTATTATTTTAGGGTGAAACATTTCTTGTACTTTATTTGTAGAGTTTGCTATTTAAATTTTGATTTAATTAAATTATAAATCCAGTGTCATCACCGCTTACAATGTGAGAACATGAGGCCCATGAGAATGGATATGGCACTTAACCTCATGTCTGCTCCTCTTCAAGACAGGACAGAACCAGCTTCTCCCAGGGGTTTGTTTTGGGGGCCTTTAAACAGAGACTCTGGGGTGGCAAAGGGCCCCGTGGATGTTTGTATAAATTGAGACCAGAGAAGACTCTCTCCATCTATTCTGGGAACCTGTCCGAACAGGAAATAAAACCCTTGCCTCTCCCTCACTTGCTTGCAAGTTCTCACAGCATGAAGCAAAGGCTGGAATTAGACTGAGGGTGAGCTGAGTGCTTGTGTGGGGCCTTGGGAAGGGAAGGAAGACTGGGGTCCTTTGGGAACTGCCCATGGACCAAAGCTGTGATTTGCCTCCAAATCCCGAGTGGACAAAGGCTGAGCTGAGGAAGCCTCCACGCAAGAGTGGCTGACCTTCCTCCTGGGTCTGCTCCGTCCTCTGCCCAGGCCCCCTGTTTCCCGGCCTCGGGGCAGCCAGGGGGCAAACCCGCCAAACCCCGTTTCACCCTTACCTCCCTCTCGGGGCAGGTCTGTGCGTTTGTTTATAATCTACACAGGGACCTGTGTTCCAACACACACCATACAGCATGAAACAAGGACGAAAGAGAAATAGAAAAGAGTGAGATAGCGGGGACCATAAACAGAAGGCCTAACTTACCCGTGCCCACCCTGGGGGTGACTGCAAGCTCCTTAGCGGGGCACACCCTGGCTGGACTGGGGCCACCGCCATCGTCAGTGGGTCGGGATCTTTGCTGGGGGGATGGGTTTCTTTACAGAAGGAAGGAGAGCGCTCTCTTCAGAATCAATTCTCTTCGGAATCAATGCTCACGAGCCCAAGTGTTTTGCAGTCAGTGGCTGCGGGAGGCGAAGTGGATGGAGGGCTTCTTCCCCAGTGGTTCCTGCCTCTGAGCACCAAGTGCTAATTGGTGATTTGACGAGCTAATCAGTGCTAATGCGTGAGGCTGCACTCCCCTGGGATCTTAATGCCTTAAGTCAATTGAAAAACAAGCTCCCTGCCCTTTGGGAGAGGCTGCTGGCCTGGGAAACACATCCCCCTCCTCCTTCTCCTCTCCTGGCACCAGTGATCCTATTTCCTTCATTCTAAGACAAGCTTTATCCCCTTCCTGGGCCCCTCCCAGCTATCCCCTGCCAAGGAGCTGTGAAACAGCAATTCGTGGCAGTTCTTAAAAGACTTGGAAATTATGTTGCTGTATAGGACTAAAGGGCAAGGAGGGATTTCCGTGGAGGAGAGGCCAGAGGGAATCATCTTTGAACTTTTGGATCAGGAATTCAGCTAATATCTCTTCATTGCTGTTACGTAAGATGAACGTTACATGATAAAACTACAAAGTGTTTGCAAGTACATTGTTTTATTTAATCACCAAAGTCACCCTAGTAATGTGTGGGTGCTCAATACATGTACTCTAGAAGTCTAAAACACCCTCGATGGGTTTCTTGGAAAGTCAGTAGATAAGAATGATTGGGCTGATCTCATGAAGGTACCAATTTGGAAGGAGAATTTGAGGCTGGCAGATACTGGTGTGTAGGAACCTTGGCAGGCTGGGCACCGTGGCTCATGCCTGTAATCCCAGCGCTTTGGGAGGTCGAGGCAGGTGAATCACGAGGTCAGGAGTTTGAGACCAGCCTGGCCAACATGGTGAAACCCTGTCTCTACTAAAAATACAAAAAATTAGCTGGGTGTGGTGACACACCTGTAATCCCAGCTACTCGGGAGGCTGAGGCAGGAGAATTGCTTGAACCTGGGAAGCGGAGATTGAAGTGAGCCAAGATCGCGCCACTGCGCTTCAGCCCTGGCGACAGAGTGAGACTCTGTCTCAGAAAAAAGAGCGTCGGTAACTATTTGTGCCCTGAGTTTTCTTATTTCTTCTTATTGCCCAAGGTTTCTTCTTAATTCTATTCTTCTCCTTGCCCCATATTGAAAAAAATCCTGAATCCCAGACGAATAGTTGCAAGTGAAAACATTTTTACCTTGACATCTCAGAATGTTATCCAATTACACAGAAGTGGTAGGAGAAGCTCTGCCTGAGGCCCCGGTACCCGTGAGTTAAGTGGCTGCGTGAGGTTTGAGTTGGGCTTCGACGCCTGACTGGTGTGTGATGTGCTGAGTCTACACTGACACCAGTTTAAAAACGGCTAAAACACATGAAAGAAGGAACGTGCAGCACACCAGGGAGTTTTGAGTTGAGAGCCATGGGGCGCAGTGTGAATGCTGTCGATGTTACGTAACAGGCAGCAGCAGAGTTTTTGAGGGGACTGGCTGGAGCCCTGTCCATGCAGCCCACACTCTGGCTCCTCGAGGACAAGGGTGGGTCAAGACATTCACCCCTCCTCACTCAGAAACTGGTCATGACGGTGACCTGCTGGGCTTGAGGACAGCCCGTGCCCTTGTCCAGCCAGGTCACGTCCCGTGAGTCCTGCCCTGGTCCAGCAGGGTCACATCCGGCAGTTCCTGCATGGGAACTGCCCGTGCACCTGCTCTGTGCTTCTCTGGTTTATGGCTCCCTCCTTGAGAGTCTGAGTCTACCTGGATTGTGCATTCACAGGACAGGCTCCAGGTCAGCAGATTCCGATCAAGCAGATTTTTACAGACCGCCTTGCTCACTTCCACATACGCTGCCATTCGAATCCTTCCAGGAGTGCCTGTGGGAGGCTGTCACCCTTGTTTCTCTCATCTGTTGTGTTATTGCTAGTGGGGGCAGGATTGTTGGAGAGGAAGGGTTAGGGTGAATCCCAAAAGATTGTCTTTGGGTTTGGAGAATGCATTTATGGAAACATAATGGTTTTATTATTTAGAAGAAGTAACATGAGCACAAAACAAACAAACAAACAAAATGGAGAAATGCCCATGGGTCCTGCAGAGAAGCAGCTCCTCCTTCCACCCCGGATCCCAGTCCCAGGCATGTTCCGAGAGGCAGCGGCAGGTTGCGCTCCCTGTGGGAATGTGTATACGAGTATTATGTGTGAATTATATGGGTAGATCAGCACAGGTTGTTAACGCTTAGCATTGGAGAAAGCCTCTACTTATGGGATTTTTATGTGTTTTACACACACTGTTACTTTGCCCCTGGAGACATGGCTGTACTTGTGGTGAGTCTGGAAATTGCATAGCAGTGTAGCTTCTAAGGAGTTCAGGCTGGAATTGTAGCTTTGCTGATGGCTTTGTAGTTTGGCTTGTATTCCTCCAAGGTGAACTAGAAGATAATGCTCTTGGTTTGAAGATCTACCCGGACTGGGCTCTGGGGTGTCATCTGTCCCTTGAGCAGTGGCAGCTAGGGAGACCGGATGGCTTTCTCTGACGTATTGAGACTGGATTTGAACTTCAGGAGGAAGGGAAAGAATTCTTGGTAGATAGCACACAGGTCTCAGACACGTTCTTTCCCTTTTGTTGGAGAAATGGAAATTTTTGGTCTAAGAAAATATTTTCAGCTCCTAGTGGAACAGAGAAGAAAATAAAATTACTAATGATTTCGCAGGAATGGATTTGTCTCTGGAGGCACTGGCTTCTTGATGCATTTGAAAAGTCAGACTTGAGTAACTCTTGCTTTTTTCAAAAGTGGGCACTTTTGGTTTTGTTTCTTTTCCCAGATTAAGATTCTGGTCAGGTGTCCATGGCTTGGAAAGGAGCTACCAGAAAGAATGCAATTTTGGAGTCACGTGGACCTTGTTTACCTAGCTTCTTAGCCTGCCATGTTGATTGCTCACCATCCTAGCAGGATAATGACGCCTATTTTCGAGGCTACTTGAGGATGAACATGGAAATGCTGACGTAACGTGATGTAACGTGACATGAAGAGGGCTTGGTGTTGAGTAAAAGCTCAGCTGATCTCAGCACCTCTTCCTTACCCCCTCTTGTCTCTGTTTCCTGGGGAAGCTGGTGGGAAGACAGTTCACAGCCAAGAGAAGTTTTAGCTTTAGTACCATGGATATGGGGAAGCAGAAGACCCACCCCCACAGGGACTTGGGGTTTGTGAGCCTGGGGTCTCTGGCTATT
The DNA here is from genome assembly GCF_000951035.1 of Colobus angolensis palliatus. Lineage (NCBI taxonomy): Eukaryota > Metazoa > Chordata > Mammalia > Primates > Cercopithecidae > Colobus > Colobus angolensis. Next base: position 1,811,197 of record NW_012114766.1, read on the forward strand.
CCTAAGTCATGTTTGTTTGTTTGTTTGTTTTTTCCCCAGGGGTAAACATACATCTGTGTCTCAGGTGGAGTCCAACTCAGACATTTCAATACACCCTTGAGTGGGTGATTTGTATCTGGGGATCATATTACTTTGGGATTCTGGACGTAGCCTCTTATTAGCATGGGAATCCTCCTGGGGAGCTGGGTTGGGCTGTAGAATCGGCTTTTGGAACAGGGAGCTTGTCACTTAGGAGTTAATCGGTCTCTGTTTGCACCTTGGAATCCTTTGTGTGTGCCAGGCACAAGCTGTGTTGAGGGCTTTGATGGGTTCTCAGTGGCTTCGTTCCGGGATTCTCATCCCAGGGCATTAAAGGGTGGGGAGCATCCCAGGTGCAGCTTCTCAATGCCCGTGTGCACCAGGTGGAGACGCACAGCATCCCAGGGGCAGCTCTTCAATGCCCGTGTGCATCAGGCAGAGAGCATTCCGGGGGCGGCCCCTCAGTGCCTGTGTGCACCAGGATCACCTGGGAGAGTGGAGCAAAGCTCAAGCTCCTGGACTACCTTAGAACTGTCGTGGGATGGATTGCCCACATGGGAACAACTCTCTGCATGGGAACAGCTCCCTCATGGAATGGACCTCCCACCATGGTCCAGGGCCTCCCTGAAGGCTCTGTATCACCCCATCACGAGCGGTTCTGCTAGAGCTTGAGGTCACGGGATGCTGTCCATTGACAAGATGAAGCCTCACATTCTATAGAGGTAGAAAAAATAGGACCAGAATGGAATAGAGACTTCTCCTTGAGAATGAACAAAGGATTTTCAGGAGTGCTAGTACCATTTTATTCTTAAGGCCAAAGCTGCACCATCGTCTGGGATCAGGCCTTCATCTGTGTCTATAATTAATACCGGGTGCTGCCTCACCTTTCCAAGGACAGAGCTGGCATTGTTCTTGTACAAATCACTCATGAACAAATAACCCACGCCATGTGATTTGCTTTCGAGGAATGCTTTTGTGCAATCCGGGTCACTGACTTTTACAGAACGGTCCCGTAGACTTTCTCTTGCTTTTTGTCTCCAAGGGCAGACTTTGACGACACCGCGACGTACTCAGCCGTGGCCACCAACGCCCACGGACAGGTGTCCACCAACGCGGCGGTGGTGGTGAGAAGTGAGTGTCGGGTGGGCTTTCACGGAGCACCTTCCTCCTGCTTTTCTCTTTCTTGCTGCACTCACTTCACTGTCTTGCAGGGTTCCGGGGAGACGAGGAACCGCTCCATTCGGTGGGACTCCCGATAGGATGTAAGTAGGTTTTCGTTTCCTTTCTGTGTGGTGAAATGTTTAGTGACACAGCAGACAGTTTGAAAACATGGTTTCCTAAGGGCCAAATCTTTTTCTTTTTTTTTTTTTTGGGACGGAGTCTCGCTCTGTCACCCAGGCCGGAGTGCAATGGTGCCATCTTGGCTCACGGCAAGCCCCGCCTCCCGGGCTCACACCTAAGGGCCAACTCTTTTTTACAAAAATCATATTTCAGAAAACTCCTCCAAGTTTCTCCTGACCAGTGTTAGCGTGCTGACAATTTGTTCCCGTGTCATTCTATGGCTAGATGGTATTTTTAGACTGGTGAAAACATCACTTGGAGAGACTACATTTTTGAATTGGAAAAAAAGAGACACATTCAAATTCTTGACCTGAATGCATCACGTTGCTGTTTTGTGTTTAAGGAGATGTGGTGTTTTTTGTTTTTTGTTTTTTTTTTTTCCTCCAAAAGTCTCTTGGTCCTTGTAACAAATAACTTCAGGTCAAAATGAGGGCAGTGCAGCAGGCTTTGGCCCAGAAACCCGCCCCAGGCCTGGGACCTGCCGTGGCCCTGTAAAGAGGCGAAGCTGTCTCTGGCCCTGGGCTGGCTTCACCCTAGCAGTCCCGTGGTGCTGGGTGACCCATGCTGGGTGAGGTGAGGAGGTCCCCATGAGGGCATCTGAGAACTGGGACATGATGGATGCACTTTCAAGGCAGCTTGTTTATGGCTTGGGAGTGAGTTTTAGAATTGGCCTGAACTTCCCAGGAAGGAACTGTACATTCCGATGGAAGCATTGATTTTACTGTAATGCAAAGCTTAGATGCTCTGGGCCACGTGCTGGGAGTGGAGAGTTGACCAAAGTGACGATGGAGGGCGGAGCCTCCTGGCAGCTGCTGGACACTGTGGGCGTGGCCTCCGCTTGCTATTTCTGTGTGACTTTTATTGCTGGGCTACACCCAACACTCGGTGAGCCTCCAAGACCACCAAAGGGCAGGCAGGGACCAGGCCAAGGTGAGCCTGGGGAGGCCGGGAGATCTGGGCGTCTGTGTGCAGTTCTGGCCCTCAGGACAGCACGGAGTCCGTGTGGAGAGATGCCCCAGGCACTGGTGAGCTGAGCAGGTCCTGGCGGTCACCTGGTCCCATCCCAGGGTTTCTCCTACCTATGAACATTTTATCTTCCTAAACAAGAACCGTGGTGCAGTTACAGCATAGATCACCATGTAAGAATGCTCGTGTATTCACCACCCGTGTTTGACAGGGGGAAATATCTTGCTATTTTTGCTTCAGTTGTTTTTCATTGAAGTCCAATTTACATAACACAACATTAGCCATTGTACACTGTATCATTCAGGGTAGCTTCAATTGTTTTCCAAGAGCTGAAACAATCACAGAGATGATGAAAGCACCCAATGCTGCTCCTGTCCGTCTCCCACATGGTCCTGGCATTTGCAGTGGCTTTTAACATTTTTTATTTTTATTTATTTATTTATTTCTGAGACAGGGTCTCACTCGGTCGCCCAGGCTGGAGTGCAGTGGTGCGATCTTGGCTCGCTGCAGCCTTGATCTCCCTGGCTCAAGGAATCAACCTCCTAAGTAGCTGGGACTACAGGCGTGTGTCACCAAACCTGGCTCATTTGTTTTTTTTGTATTTTGTAGAGATGCAGGTTCACCATGTTGCCCATGTTGGTCTTAAACTCCTGGGCTCAAGTGATCCTCCCGCCTTGGCCTCCCAAATTGCTGGGATTATAGGCATGAGCCACCATACCCGGCCGGCAGCTGTTGTTTAAACTTCCTTACGTGCATATATCTGTAAATCATACAGTTTTTTTTTTTTTTGGTTTTAAAAATTCAGTATAGATTTTTTCCTGACACATATGTACTACCCCTACCACACATATTTTTGAAATTTAACCAGGCTGACACTTCTGGATCTAGTGACTTCATTTGGGTGAACTCTAAACTCTATGGATGCAAATACCACCGTTTGTTTTGAAGAGGAGGCAGCCGTGGCCTCCAAGTCCGTGTGACTTGCCAGAAGCCACAGTCTGGGGCTGAAGTTGGACTTAAACCTTTAGTCTTCACACACGATCAGGTTCTTAGCCCTGCCTCTAACGACACCACAAGGTCGACTTTGTGACATTTAATTCTTCGGCAGTGGCTTGTCTCAGCTCCGGCTGCTGGAACAACATGCCATGGCTGGGGCACTTTACGAACAATAAGCACTTATCCTCTCTGTTCTGGAGGCAGAAGCCTGACACTCAGCAGGCGTAGCTTCTGGTGAGAACCCTCCTCCTGGGTTGCTGACGGCACCTGCCCACCGCATCCTCATGGGGAAGGGAGGAAGGTCTGGCCTCTTCCTCCTCTTCCAAGGGCACTCATCACCACCCTGGGGCCTCCCATGAGATCTCATGATCTCATCCCACCCTCATCACCTTCCAAAGGCCCCACCTCCTCACACCATCCCACTGAGGGTTAGGGATTCAACCCTAGAATTTGGGACACAGATACTCTGTCTGGAGCACAGACCTGGCTAGGGGTGTTCCATGCCGTGGGGCGGTGACAAAGACACGCATTTGTGGTGACAACCTGAGTGTGTCCTTTCAAAGATGCTCTCTGCCCTTCGGCCCTGAAAGCCTCCATCGTTTCTGTGCAGTGCCCCTGTCATCAGTGATTCCGTACACGCACTTTGACATCCAGTTTTTGGAGAAGTTTGGGGTCACCTTCAGGAGGGAAGGCGAGACGGTCACTCTCAAGTGCACCATGCTGGTGACGCCGGACCTGAAGCGGGTGCAGCCGCGAGCTGAGTGGTACCGTGATGGTGAGTAGGTCACAGCCCAGACCCGGGCACACGCCAGGAGGATTTGGGTCGAAATGTCCTTTAAATGTGGGTGTCCGTGTGGCTTTTGTCTCTACCACTGGGTCAGCTCCAGACAGCCGAACAAACTGGGGGACTGTAGAGAACTTGGCAGCCCACTGTTGACTTTGAACTTCATCCAGGAGAATCCTGGAGACAGACCCCAAATCTAGAGCAGCCACTTAGAGACTGATCGCTCGTACAACGACAGACGGAATGATCTCGTGCTATTGAGATTGAGTTTAATGCACATTACTGCATGGAAGGGGCTGGTTAGCAGCTTGTGTACTAACTCTAGACAGAATTGCTACCTTAGTCCTATTGCGATTCTTTTCTTCCTTCCAGTCCAGTCATTTTGTTTTTAGAGTTTGATGACGTGGAGGGTCTATTCTGGGTTCTTTGGAGATGTGACAGTAGCCCTTTCAGACGCACACCCCTGTGATTCCCTACAGGCAGGAGGAAGCTGGTTGGGGCAGTGGCCACCCAGCAGATAAGCAGGGAGCCCCCAGGTGAACCCAGCTTACCTGAGGACAAAGCTGGCGGCCGCTCACAGCACGTCGCACCTTTACCCACTCAAGTGGCAGCCCGTGCTCTGGACAGTGGGGTGGCAGCCCGTGCTCTGGGCAGTGGGGTGGCAGCCCGTGTTCTGGGCTGTGGGTGCTCCGTTCATGCATGTGATTCCACGAAGTGCAGCTGTTGGGATTTTTCCAGGTTGAGGCTCTGCCTTCCGTGGTGTGCAGCTCCACCGTCCTGTCCTGCTCTGAGACGGCGCTGGTGTCCTCAGGCTTTCTTTGCCTGCTGGGGTGATTTTGGATTCAAACCTTCCGTGTTAACGCTCTTTCTTTCAGACGTGCTGGTGAAAGAGTCTAAGTGGACGAAGATGTTCTTTGGAGAAGGCCAGGCCTCCCTGTCCTTCAGCCACCTGCACAAGGACGACGAGGGCCTGTACACCCTGCGCATCGTGTCTCGGGGCGGCGTCAGCGACCACAGCGCCTTCCTGTTTGTCAGAGGTGTGGCAGGGTTGTCGGGGTGCAGACTTTGTGCGTGCCCGGGGAGGGGAGGCGGCCCTGGGAGGAGGGAGGCACTGCGAAAAGGAGTCAGGAGGGTGTGAGACCACTTTGATCCTTGGAGACCCCCATGCAGCACCGATTTTCCCTCGGTGCATGGGCACGCCAGGCACTTCCTGTCAATGAGCAGACAGAAGAATCGGGACACAATCCGGAATAGACCAGAGTCGTCATTCGTTCATATACTCATGAGCATTTGATAAATAGTTCCCAAGAGTGAGTGCACCAGATTTACTGATTCTCAGGGAAGGTAGCCCGAAGACAAAGAAGGGCACAGTGTTGGAGTCCCAGGGAAGAGCTTCCTTACTCTCCTGCCAGCGACTCACTGCCTCTGGACTTTGGCTTAAGAGAAACAGACGTGAGGATGACAGCCAGTGTTGTGACCTCCACCAACCGCTTTAATGAAACTTGTGCTTAAGACGTTTGTGGCCGGGCACGGTGGCTCACGCCTGTAATCCCAGCACTTTGGGAGGCCGAGATGGGCGGATCATGAGGTCAGGAGATTGAGACCATCCTGGCTAACACGGTGAAACCCCGTCTCTACTAAAAATACAAAAAACTAGCCAGGCATGGTGGCGGCGCCTGTAGTCCCAGCTACTCGGGAGGCTGAGGCATGAGAATGGCGGGAACCCAGGAGGCGGAGCTTGCAGTGAGCTGACATCTGGCCACTGCACTCCAGCCTGGGCCACAGAGCGAGACTCTGTCTCAAAAAAAAAAAAAAAAAGACATTTGTGGCCACAACAGCCATCACCACCAGAGGCTTTATGTCAGGCAGTGTGCTGGGGTCCTACACGGATTTAGTCTTCACGACAGACTCACTATGGAGGCTTCACTCATTCCATTTTATGAAAAGAAAGACAAAATTTGTGATATACATATATATATTTATAAAATGCCTATTGTATACATCCTATAGGTGTGCATGTATGTGTCTATACTTACATAAACATCTGTGTATACATAAGCTAGAATTCTTACAATAACAGCAAAAGGAAATACTGTTCTCAGTTTTCCAGATGAATCCGTTGAGGCTCAGAGGCAGGAGAAATGTCTCTAGGGTGGAGAAGCTGGGATTTAAATTTTGTTGGAGCCTGAGCTCCTGCTATACAGTTGTAGTGTTTTTGGCATCATGTGACTGAGAAGGAGGGGTCACCTACCCCTCAACCCTTTTTTTTTTTTTGTTTTGCTTTTGAGACAGATTCTCACTCTGTCGCCCAGGCTGGAGTGCAGTGGTGTGATCTCAGCTCACTGCGAACTCCGCCTCCTGGGTTCATGCGATTCTCCTGCCTCAGCTTCCTGAACAGCTGGGACTACAGGCACCTGCCACCGTGCCCTGATTATTTTTTGTATTTTTATTATTTATTTATTATTTTATTTTTTGGGATGGAGTCCTTGTTGCCCAGGTTGGAGTGCAGTGGCGCTATCTTGACTCACTGGAACCTGTGCCTCCTGGGTTCAAGCGATTCTCCTGCTTCAGCCTCCCGAGCAGCTGGGACTACAGGCGTGTACCACCATGCCTGGCTAATTTTTGTATTTTTAGTAGAGACGGGATTTCACCACGTTGGTTAGGCTGGTCTCGAAGTCTTGACCATAAGTGATCAGCCCCCTCCTCAGCCTCCCAAGCACTGGGATGACAGGCGTGAACCACCATGCCTGGCCTCACCTATGTTTTTATCAGTGTCTATTTCACTCCCCTCCCGCTTCTGCCCTGGGCAGCATCTCAGCAGCCTCTGGGTTTAGGGGCAGCCTCCTTGCTGAGGCACAGCTGACCTACAAGGAAGGCGTCACAGCGCTCCTGCGTCATGTGGCTGCTGCTCCTCTCCGGGTCCCCGGGCTCCTGGCTCCATCCTGATCAGCCATGTGTCCTTACCTGCTGCCCAGGTTCTCACCTTCCCACCTGCCTCCAGCTCCAGCGGGGTGCAGGATGCATGTGTACATCGTCATGATTATTTTTTCCATTGCATCCATTAGATCAGAGCTTACAGGAAGGACTGTATCATTAAAGAATATTTCATCTGAAAAGAAATAGAAGAAATGTCGACCAAATGTATCTCACTTGCCACAAGATAGCCTAAGCTTGCAAGTCTGTGAGGTTAGACACTTCCACCACGTTTCACTGCTATTATTAGGTGGGCGTTAAATGTCCCTTCCATCCTCTGCATGTGCCTGCTGGTATGACGCTCCGCCCCATAAAAAGGCAATAAATGCAACACGGCTCAAATCACCTTGCTCACTCAGCACCAACAACAGGAAGAAATTAAGGCGAGGGTGGGGAGTTTAACCGTTTTCAATTGCTTTCTGAGGCTTTTGAATGCGAGAGGAAACTACTTGGCTCAATGTCAGGAAATTCTCAGCTTTTAATACCCTGAGGATATGTGAGCAGGAAACTGGATAGTGCTTACACTGCTAAGGATGGGTCACAGGACAGCTATGGCTACTGAATAAATACATAGTTCAGATAAGAGGGTTAACATTCTGTGTATTAACTTTCTAAGTTGCTCTGTTGGTTTTCATGCAGCTGTAATTAAACCTAATTGCAACATGGTCATCAGTAGACTGAGAAATGAATGATACAATATTGTCCCAAACATTGGCTCAAAATTGGCCCAAAGAGTAAATCACCCAATTTCCTAAGGATTTTGAAATAGAAGAGTATCTCAGGTGATATTTCTCAGGTGTTAGAAATGCTGAATTGTTGTCACTGTTTCATCCGCACCTTTTTGGCCACGTGCCTTTATACAACACAGCAGCACCAAGAGAAGACGAACTGAATTCGGGATCTAACAACAAAAATTTGTAGACTTAAGTGTTTTATCGAGGATTCTATGTTTTGAAACTTTTTAATTCATAAATAATTTTATATTTCTTGTCACCAGTTTCCACCAGAGTAAGAAATATTCTAGTACTTGGAACATGAGGATTAAACAGTGGATCAAATCAAGGGGATAGAACTGGAGCTTGGAGGAGCTGTAAACAGACTCTGCAGTGACCCCAGCCTTTAAATGACAGGTGTGTGCCTTTTCTCTCCCTGCCCCAAGATGCTGACCCGCTGGTAACAGGGGCCCCCGGCGCACCCATGGACTTGCAGTGCCACGACGCCAACCGAGACTACGTCATCGTGACCTGGAAGCCGCCCAACACCACCACCGAGAGCCCTGTCATGGGCTATTTTGTGGACCGGTGAGTGTCTTCTGCTCGGAATCTTACCATGGATGATATATTGAGAAATCTTTCTCAACACAGGTTGACGTTCCAATTTTTTGATTGGCTCTGGGTCCATGGCTAATTGGTCGTATAAGTTCCTGTTGAGGCAATTGGTAAATATGGCCAAGTAGGCTGAGCCCAGCATAACCACACTGGGTTTCTTTTTGTTGAAAGTGGGGCCTCATTTGCCTGTTGCACAGTAACCAATTGCCAGTAACCAATCCCACCAATGTCTTCAGGCTTGCTCTGAGCCTCGTGCTGTGCTTCTGTTGAGGTACGGGCTGTGCCTCATACTGGAGAGGGCCCTGGCTTTAGCAGAGTTCAGGTTTGGAACTGTCCTTCCCTCCTGAGAGACAAAGTGGTGTGAAGAATGCCAGCTCATTTCTACCGAAGTTCTTTCCTTTTCTCTTCTGAGGAATATGTGTTCTTCTTGTTTTCAAGGGAGAAATCTTGAGCTTTGAAATATTGGAGTTTGTGTTTTAGTTGATAACTTATGTTTAGGTCATCACTGGAGCCAGTGGAGTTTGAACTCTTTGACTTCCCGTATTGGGGACAGCACTCGGAGGCTGGGAAGTTTACTGAGCACAGCCAGTGGGTTTACTGGATACGCAATTTATGCCCTAAATACAAATTTCGGTTATTGGAGTAAATTCTAGTTGAAGAAAATGAATTTAGAAATTAGAGAGTATAAGAGGATGGTTCTGGCCAGGTACGTTGGCTCACGCCTGTAATCCCAACACTTTGGGAGGCCAAGGCAGGTGGATCGCGAGTTCAGGAGATCAAGACCATCCTGGCCAATATGGTGAAACCCTGTCTCTACTAAAAATACGAAAATTAGCTGGGTGTGGTGGTGTGTGCTTGTAATCCCAGCTACTTAGGAGGCTGAGGCAGGAGAATCTCTTGAGCTGGGGAGGCGGAGGTTGCAGTGAGATGAGATTGCGCCACTGCACTCCAGCCTGGCGACAGAGTGAGACTCCTTCTCAAAAAAAAAAAAAAAAAAAAAAAAAAGATGGTTCCTGCTAGAAATGCAAAATTTCATATGTATATTAAACAGAAAAATAAGGTGATTATCTCAGGAAAAAAAAAAGTGAATTGGCTTAATTTTTTTTTTACGCTGATTAAATTATCTTCCAACAAAGCTACTTGTTTGGCTTAAACATTCCCCATCAAAGTAATATTTTGATGCACTAGAGACAGTTCTGCAGGGACTGCTGTTCAGGGCTTACCTTGAATTAAGCAACGACAACAAGAAAAACAAACCCTCAAAGTGATCTTCTTTTCTCCTGGGACAGCTGATAACTTTTCTGGCCATGTTGACACAAACTATTTCCTGCACTGTCTCAGTTAACAATCCGCACTCCTCCCCTCATTACAAAAAGAGCAAACATGAACATCAAAGCAACCGAACGTTTTGGGAATGGGGGTGCATTTGGAAGTGGAGGGTGCAGCTACTCCTCTGTCCTTCCTTCAGGCTTACAACTTGCCAGCTGTTGCCTGACATTGAAGGTTTTCCCACCAGACTTTTGGTTTTGACCTTGTTGTTCTCTTTGGCTAAAACAGCCCATGAATTGCGGATCAGAGAGCTTTCATTAAAAGTGCTAGATTCTTAGTGGGAGAGCTGGTTCTTTCCCAGATGAAGGCACCACTCTGGGGTTGAAGTCCTCCCTCCGAAAACTGATTTTCTGAACTGGCTCTTTTCTCCTGGGGATTTAACATGAAGGTTTTTTTCTTACATTTTTCAACCTGTGAAAAATGGAGGTTAATCTTTCCTATATTTCCAGGTTTCTGGTCAGGAATTAATATTTTCAAAAAACTTCTAAATTCCACATGAGAAGCATTCTAGAAAGAAATGCCCTAATATTATTCCAGGAGACTATAAGCCAGCTTTCCCGGGGACCCGGGCCCTTGGTCCCACAGAGTGGGACGGGAGCTGGAGGCAGAGGGGGCTGAGCCTGTTTCCCCAGCCTGGCCCTCAGACAGGTCATGCTGCAGCTTAGGGGTGCCTTGACTATGTCACATAATTCGGAAAAAGAACTGTTTAGGATACATCTAAAATAACTTTTTGAGGAGATTTTTGCCTAAATGTGTTTGATGACAGGAATTGATCTTCAACTATAAATTATTAAGATTCATGGGTATATATTACACATATAATACATAATACATATAATATATATATTGAATTTTCTAAATAGCTCTGTCTTTTAAAGTTTATCTATACAAGACAATATTTTAGCAGCATAGATTTTACTGGCATAAGATATTTTCCTGTTATAATCGGTGTGTGCGTATATGTATATACTTATATATATTTAGTAGGTTGCCACATTTGTTATTCTCTGTTGTTTTTCTTTTATTAACTTGAAGATGTGAAGTAGGAACGAACAACTGGGTTCAGTGCAATGATGCACCAGTGAAAATCTGCAAATACCCAGTCACGGGGCTTTTTGAAGGAAGGTCTTACATATTCCGAGTGAGGGCGGTGAACAGTGCGGGCATCAGCCGCCCCTCCAGGGTCTCTGATGCGGTGGCCGCACTTGACCCGTTGGACCTGAGAAGGTTACAAGGTAAGCCGCTCACGCCTCAGTATCCACTGTGCCCAGGAAGCTTTGTGTGTGATCTGTTCTCTCTTTCCCTCCCAACTCGAGGTGAGCCGAGAGACCGCCCTGTGTGCGGAGTGTAGCACAGGCTGTTTCAGTGTTCTCCAACATCTCTGCCAGCATCACTGCAGGAATGGGAACAGGCTGACATGTACACTCTAAAATGATTGTGCCTCACCTCCAGAAAGCTCTTTGCTGGAATCCAGTTAAACTGGCTCAGAATTAGACCTTTTTTTTTATTCCATTGGTGATATAATTTCAACACATAATGACACTTAGAAGGCCGTCCTATTTCTGAGTTTTAATTTTGCATGACACAGATTCCTCAACGGGACTGGGCCCTTCGTTATGGTTCTAGGCGAGCCACTGTGTTTTCCATACCCACATGGTCCTTTGCATCCACCACCAAGAGCGGAGAAGTGCTGTTACCAGGACACTTCCAGAATCAGCTCTGATGCCTGCAGAGGACTCACAGGTTGTAGTCCTAATGCAGAGGAGATGCAGAGCTGGCACAGAATTAGGGAAGACAGGGGATTTTTGGGCAACCTTCGCATGTCAAATCAAGTGTTAACCTTTCTCTTCGCAGCCGTTCATTTGGAAGGAGAGAAGGAGATTGTCATTTATCAGGATGACCTCGAAGGTAAGTAGCTTCTCATCACTCCAGCTGCTCATCCCCTGGGGATTTGGAGTTGTAATTAGAGGTGGGAGAGATGGACAGAGAACGCCCCCTACTGGGCACAGCCTATGCATGGAAAAATGAAAACTGAAGGTCAGGCCTGCAAGCCCAGTGTCCATAGAAGTTAAAAAAAGAAAAAAACAAGACAGAGTGAAAGGGTGGGAGAAAGGGTGAAGGAGTAGTGAGTCTTAGACTCACCTTTCATTTGGGGTTTACAAAGGCATTCTTTCGGGGATCGTAGAGAAGAAACCCAACTAAAGCTACGACTTGGTTCCTGGATGACGTAAGATCCTTTCTCATAGATTGCGTTGTGAAATCGATTTCATTTTAATTTTCTAAGCAAACATTTTATTCCTGACAATATTATTAACCTTAAATCAAAAGATTTTAATTGGACTTATAACTAGAGTTCATAGAGTACCATGGGTAAAAACTTAAAAAGAAAGATTTCGAATTAGTTTGGAGCCACTGGCTAAGGAGCGGTGATTTTGAGCTACTCTTTAAAATCACAGCTGTGTTCTCTCTCCTAGAGCTGCAGTCTTAAAAACGTTTTCTGGATCGATTTTCTACATCTGAAGCAGATAGGTCCCCATCTAGTATCCACACATTGCATTTTCTGCCACATGAAGATTTTTCTCTAGAATCTCAAAACAAACATATGTCCCAATGTGTCCCATGAGGGACATAAACTCCCAAAAGAACACCGTTAAGAGTTCTGGTCCAGCCAAGGTAACCTTTAAGCCTTAGTCAAACCCTCTGGCTCCAGAAGGACCTAGAACTCAGGACGGACACTCAATACGTAAGGAATGAAAGTGAGGGCTTTGGGGAGGGCAACTTCTTGCAGCTTCCTGGGCATCTGGTTTTTTGACTCAGCCTAGTATTCTGTCTCATGCATGGTAAACCCTCTCCATTTTTTGGATGATTAGAACATGGATATTTGAATGACTGAAAAATGGCTCCAAATTCTTTTGGAAGAGAAGGCATGCTTGAGGCTGACCAACCTGTGTAGAATGAAGTTTGGTTCTGACCTGCGGGAGGAACAGGCAGCCCAGGCTGTGTAGAATGAGGTCTGGTTGCCTGTGGGAGGAACAGGCAGTCCCCCTTCTCACTCCTCACGGGCAGACAGATTCAGGGAGTAGATGGGCAGCCTGGACCATGCTGAGTGGATGTGTGGGATTCCAGCCTGGCAAAAATGAGCCGCGGTGAGAAGGTGTAACTTACTTTATAAATGTCACATATCTGTGATGAAATTTGCCTTCTGTCAAGGCCATTGTGAAGAGCACTGGGGAAGGGAAATCATGTAATGGAATGAAACACAGCCCTGCCTTTTTGGAGAGACAGTCTATCTTTCTAGTGACACATGATTGTGGTGGGATAGACGTAGCCCGCTGTTCATGACGTGTCAAAGGAAGGAAGAGCAGGTGTCCTGAGGCTTGGTTTGCCAGTTGATAAAATGGAAGTCTGGTGTCCAGAAACAGTAGCTCTCATTTCCCGCTGGAATAAAGACACAGATGCTATTTTCCATGATCTCATGTTTTCCTTGCTTTCAGCAAGGCAGGTTTCCGGCTGGCTGGGCCCATGCCCTCCTCTGTTGGAGGCGGTTGTGAACGCGGCAGGATTTATTCATCCTCAGGGGACTTTTCCAAGGCTGTGTTTATGTGGTGGGTCATGGGAGGCTGAGGGTGAGACTCTTAGATGGAAAATTGTTTGACTTGGTACGTGGACACTGCCTGAGGCTCAGCCTCCCGGGCTTCGGTTCTCTGACGTGACGCCTTGTGTACAGTGAACAGGCAATTTCCATGGTCAGAAACAAACTGGGTATGAAATTGAAATTCTGCTATGTTGATATGGGGGTTTGGAAAGTTCATCTGTTCACCTTAGCCATTTTAAACAAGGAGTAACTCCTCTAACTTAAAAAGTCTTTATCCGAAGAAAGAGATCTATAATGTTTCTAAGCGTATCATTTTAGGGTTCAAGAATTTGCTATTAGGAAGTTCCCTTTTCTACCGGTGTCTTTTTTCTTCAGCTGATTTTTTTTTTCTTTTACCATTGCTTTAGCTAGAAAACACTTGGTAAATGCCACTTGTTTTACTGAAACAGAAACAGTACTGTTGTTGGCTAAAAATGGCTCGTCTGCTATTTTTGACTTTTTGCTAAGTTTTCCGTATCATTTTAATCTTGGGCAATGTCTTCCTTCAAACATTTAAACGGCTATCCATGCCCTTTCCTTAACATAAACCCAGCTTGCCCAGTATTTCTTGAATTGCTTCGCTGAAAAATGGACACCGTATTCTTGGAAAGGCCAGAATAGACTCTCGTAGAATTTAATGAGAGCGTTTTTACTCTACTGTTTTCCCATGTTATTCTCTCCTAATTATGCATGCAAGCGTTGGGTGTGCTGTCCTGGGCTGGGTCATCTGCAGCCCATGTGCTCAGTCACTTGCTCTGTGCTCTGCAGGACCCTGGAATTCTGTCAAATCTAAAATAAACTCGGCGTTTCATTTACTTAGAGAAAAATCTCCTGGGGAGGTTGTGGTTTCCTTAGGTGGATGAGGGAACAAAATGCAGAAGTTGGAACCAGAAGACCTAAGTCTGGACCCCAATTCAGCCACCCAGTAGCTGTGCGATCTCAGGAAAATGTTATGTTTTTATGAGTTCAGTTTCTGGATTTTTAAGTGGAGGAAACCAATAGTATCTTCCTCCATATGTGAACAGAACCCAGAATAAGATATTGGATGTGAAAGCATTTTACAACAATAATATGTATTATATATTACTAATGTATATAACATATAATAATATGAGAAGTATGTGTGTGTTTATCTCTCACTGTTTTCATTTAGTATTGACTTGGCCCATTGGAACAGGGCTCGGGAGCCTTCAGGGCTGAAGCAGAGGTGAGGGCAGTGTCAGTGCCCTGGGGGTAGAACCGTTGGCCAGTGTCTTGCCTGTGCTTAGCGGCATCTCTGGTGTGCTTAGCAATGTCTTATTTGTGCTTAGTGGTGTCTCGTGTGTGCTTATCAGTGTCTCACAGGTGCTTAATGGTGTCTTGTGTGTGCTTAGTGGTATCTCATGTGTGCTTAGCACTGTGTCATGTGTGCTTAGCAGTGTCTTATATGTGCTTAGTGGCATCTCGTGTGCTTAGTGGTATCTCATGTGTACTTAGCACTGTGTCATGTGTGCTTAGCAGTGTCTTGTGTGTGCTTGGTGTCTCGTGTGCTTATCAGTGTCTCATGTGTGCTTAGTGGTGGTGTCTCATGTGTGCTTAGTGGCATCTCATGTGTGCTTAGTGGCATCTCATGTGTGCTTAGCAGTGTGTCACGTGTGCTTAGCAGTGTCTTGTGTGTGCTTAGCGGTGTCTCACACATGCCTAGTGGTATCTCGCGTGTGCTTAGTGGTGTCTCTTGTGTGCTTAGCGGTATCTCACATGTACCTAGCAGTGTCTCGTGTGTGCTTGACATTCATTTGCTTTCCCTCAGCTCCCCTCTCAGCTGCAGGGTCATAGCTCATGCCCACCCCCGTGCTTCCCTCTCCCTGGCTTGTGGGACCCTTTTGAACCCTTTTCTCGTCTCTCCATGGTGGGAGCATCTGCAAATCCGCAAGGCTCCTGTGATCACATTGTCTGAGGTGATGACGATGTGAAGAATAACTCAAGTGTCTTGCCCCAGCCGGGGATCCCCTGCTGACAAAGCTGTGTTCTTTCACCCCACCTTGTCATCAAAGGCACTGTCTCTCACTCCACTTTCTCTGGTCTTTTGCTACGTGCAGGAGCAAAGGCGACAAGACAGTTCTGAAAGTGTGAACAAGATTCTGCAGTCAGTGGCTCACATCTCTTGCTGCTTCTGTTCGTTGCCTTGTTCTTTCTGTCCCCTTGGTTTGCTTTCCTCGTCAGCACCTCTGAAATAAACCAGGATTCCATTTTGGAATTTCGGCGTGTGTTACAGGAAGATGAGTTTTCCGCGTCTTCTCTCTGGAATGCTTTTTTCTGTGGGTCTCGAGGTGTGGACACGGAGCGTGGGTGGAGAGCAGGCCTGTGGAGTGTCCCCCACCCCGGTTACCCTCTACACTTTCCGGAGACACGCTGACCCCTTGTGTGAAATTCAGCACCTTACCAGAATGACCCCAGCTCAGCCTGTGTTGTCTCTGACACGCAATGCACTGTGCATTGGGGCTCAGGAAACGAAGCCCAGTCTTGCTTTGTGCTATTTCCATGTTCAATTCCTGGCCTGCCACAGAGTCCTGAGGGAGCAACTGGATTTTGAGAAGGGCTCAGAGATGTCCCGGGGAGGTTTCAGACCATTTTAATCATGTGCTAATCTAATTGGAGGTTCATAACATTTTGTATCACAATTTCAAGAACTGTGGGTCTGGAAAAACCTCCACCTCCACTCCTTATGAGAATCTCCTATAAATTGAGACAGAAATCCCCACACTTCATAATATATTTTAAAAAGATGTATGTCAGAAGAGAGGCATATGGAGCATCTCTGACTCTAAATATTCTAGCATAAGTTATTTGCAAAAGGCTTATCAACATCACTCCAGAATTCAAACATACAGACATGGACTACAGTGCCTGTGAATATGGTACTGAGCTTCGGAGGGAGGAGCAGGCAAGGTGCTTTAGAAGTGGATGCATAATTTAAGTGCTCTGAGGGCACATGGTGTAAAGAAAGAACCTAGAGGGGATCCGTAGAGATGGGGCCGCCTCCTCCTGCGGTGCTTCGTATTGCAGAACACAGACTGCGAATATGTTCCCTGCACAGATTCCCAATGCAGTCAGGGCTCCATTTCGGATGCAATGCCTGGTTTCTTCTGGTAAATCCTTCCCCCTCTTCCAGCAGAATCTCTGGAAGACTTTCGGATGAGATTCCTTTCTTACGAACTGGCTTATATCTGTATCGGAAGCAAAAATGATCTAATGGTGCCTTATCCTCTGGTTCCGAAGAAGCAGATCTTTGGGGTTTGTTTGCTGCCCCCAAATCGAAACAAGACAAAGTGCAATACCCACGTGGTAGCGTCCTCCAGTGCCCCGAGGTGGGCCGCCGCGAGGCTGATGGGGGTCCTCCAGCACTCACCGAGTTTATTATTCCTCTAGGTGACGTCCAGGTTCCAGGGCCTCCCACCAATGTGCACGCCTCTGAGATCAGCAGAAACTATGTTGTCCTCAGCTGGGAGCCACCCACTCCCCGCGGCAAGGACCCGCTCACGTACTTCATCGAGAAGGTAAACTCTCGGTCTGTGTCCTGGAAAAGCAGATCTCTGCGTGGCCCCCCACTGTCGTGATCTCTGCGTGGCCCCACTGACGTGATCTCTGCGTGGCCCCCCACTGACGTGATCTCTGTGTGGCCCCACTGACGTGATCTCTGCGTGGCCCCCCACTGTCGTGATCTCTGCGTGGCCCCACTGACGTGATCTCTGCGTGGCCCCCCACTGACGTGATCTCTGTGTGGCCCCACTGACGTGATCTCTGCGTGGCCCCCCACTGACGTGATCTCTGTGTGGCCCCACTGTCGTGATCTCTGTGTGGCCCCACAGTGTCATGCTGTCTGCGTGGCCCCAGTGTCATGATCTCTGTATGGCCCCACTGTTGTGATCTCAGCGTGGCCCCAAACTGTCGTGTTTGCTGTGTTTTAAAGATGGTCCATCAGTGGGTCCAGACCCTGCACCGTTGCTGGGGAACATGAGGTGACACCACAGCAGGGCGGAAACTGGTACCAGGGGCTGGGCTGCGTCCTAGCCTGGTGTTGCATCTTGGTGTGAGCAGGCAGTCGCTTCCCTCTCTGGTTGCCCGTGTTCTCCACTGCCCTGTGGAGAGGGTTCCACCATCTCCTTCCTGCTGCAGCATTCCAGGCACCTACGTGCTGGTGATTCCAGATTCCTCGCTGGCCGTGCTTGTGCACAAGCCATATGGCCATTGGGTGGCAGTCGTGTAGAGGAAATTCACACAAGACGGAGAAGCGTTAGAATTGCCAGATCATCCAATAGAAGGCTTTTTTTTTTCCCTGAATGCATGCAAAGAAATACAAAATACATTGTATATTGCAGTTCTGCAATCACACACACGTGTATGTCGGTAACCTACAGAATTTCACAAATGATCACCTCACCCAGCACACATTCTCTTTTTAGCCTGTCCTGTGACATTAAAAACGCAGGTTGTGACCCACTGATCTGACTTGGTGACCCTCTACTGGGTCGTAGACCACAGTTGGATAAGCTTCCAAAGCCCTACAAAGGCTGTAACTATGGTTTTGTGATACAAAATTTATATTATAATGTGCAATACAATAGATAGTATACGCATGTGACAGAGAATATAACATATATAAGCTTATGCCACCTAATACAATAATCACATCCAGCACCACTCAATGCAGCGTGGCGGAAACAGAAATGGAAATGAACCGTATTTCAGACTCCAGAATGGAGGAGGACCCTCTGGGCTTCTCTGCTTCTTTACAGTGTGTGCTATCTAGGGCGTAGAAACTGGAATTATTTCAGGGTAAACATTACATTATTAATTCTGGGTGACAAAATGTAGTTATTTGTGTTACGAAAATACAAGTGGTCAGTCCCTCTGTGGGGCTCTCCTAGGGTGGAAGGTATTTTCTCAGGCCCCTCATTCCCCTCACCTTTCACCAATACCAGAAACACCAAGTTTGCAAACACACTTTTATTTTTATTTTTGAGACCAGGTCTCATTTTGTCACTCAGGCTAGAGTGCAGTGGCACAGTCACGGCTAACTGCAGTCTCCACCTCCTGGGCTCAAACAGTCCTTCTTCCTCAGCCCCCTAACCCCCAGAGTAGCTGGGACCACAGGTGTGCGCCACCACACCCTGCTGATTTTAAAGTTTTTATGTAGAGAGGAGGTCTCGCCGTGTTTCCCAGGCTGGTCTCAAATTCTTGGTACAAGCAATCCTCCTGCCTCAGCCTCCCAAAGTGCTGGGATTACAGGCACTTCAATGTGTTTACAGGCCAGGTGAGCCACAACACCTGTCCCGCAAACACAGTTTTAGAAAGAGGACTGTACCGTCGAACCAGTGAGTGGGCAGAACCACCTGTGGTCAGTATTGATGACATGGCAGACACATTTTTTTGGTAATTTTTATTATTTTATTTTCCCATTAGTTATTGGGGTACAGGAGGTGTTTGGTTACATGAGTAAGTTCTTTAGTGGTGATTTGTGAGATGCTGGTGCACCCATCACCCGAGCAGTGTACACTGCACTGTATTTGTTGTCCTTTATCCCTCGCCCGCCCTCCCACTCTTTTCCCCAGTCCCCAAAGTCCATTGTGTCATTCTTATGCCTTTGCAGTAAACACATTTTTAAGAAAATGTAATTTCAACTTTTATTTTAGCTTCAGGGGGTACCTGTGCAAGTTCTGACAAGGGTATATTGTGTGATACTGATTTAGAGGTACAATTGATCTCATCACCCAGGTAGTGAGCATTGCACCCCATAGGTGGTTTCTCAGCCCTTGCCCTGTCTGGTAGATCTCAATGTCTATCGTTGCCATCTTTGTGTCCATGCGTACCCAGTGTTTAGCTCCCACTTATAAGTGAGAACATGCAGTATTTGGTTTTCTGTTCCTGTGTTAATTCACTTAGGATAACAGCCTCCAGCTGCACCCATGTGGCTGCACAGGACATGATTTCGTCCCTCTTTATGGCCGCCTAGTATTCCATGGTGTGGAGGCACCACGTTTTCTCCCTGCAGTCCACCGTTGATGGGCCTTGGGGTTGAGTCCATGTCTTTGCTGCTGTGGACAGTGCTGCGATGAACATACAAGTGCATGCATCTTCTGGATGAATGATTTATTTTCCTTTGGGCACATACCCAGTAAGGGGATTGCTGGATGGAATGGTAGTTCTGCTTTAGGTTCTTTGAGAAGTCTCTAAACTGCTTTCCACAGTGACTGAGCTAATTGCCATTCCCCCAGCAGTAGATAAGCCTTCCCTTTGTGGACCCACATTCTGAGGTAGGAGAGGAAGCTCTCCTATAGATACTTGGACTGCGGTTGCTTGGCGTCGCCAGGGCCTCAGGCCCATGATGCCCTGGAGGCTGCCACTGCGAACGCCTGGGGCAGATGCAAAATAGCGACTTTTCACTTCCACCAAAATGAGAGAAAACCCCTTCAAATATGAGTCTGATTTCTAGAAGTCTGAGTTGCTATCTGAAATTTTCAGCAGACTTACCAGGGTCAGTGTATATCCAACTTTTATTACCACAAAACTACTTTCAAAAAAGGAGTTTTATCTCTATGTGAAAAAATAAAATAAAATGGAATTAAGGTTTTTAAAGTAATTATGAAAGATAAAAAATAAGCAGTATATAAAATTTGGGAAAGAGAAGTTACATGGAACGCAATTAAAATCAACAATAATTCCATCATATAAAATAGCCGTATTAAAGTGTGGTACATATAGTTATTTTATTTTATTTTATTTTTTTTGAGACGGAGTCTTGCTCTGTCGCCCAGGCTGGAGTGCAGTGGCCGGATCTCAGCTCACTGCAAGCTCCGCCTCCCAGGTTCACGCCATTCTCCTGCTTCAGCCTCCCAAGTAGCTGGGACTACAGGCGCCCACCCCCTCACCCGGCTAGTTTATTTGTATTTTTTTAGTAGAGACGGGGTTTCACCGTGTTAGCCAGGATGGTCTCGATCTCCTGACCTCGTGATCTGCCCGTCTCGGCCTCCCAAAGTGCTGGGATTACAGGCTTGAGCCACCGCGCCCGGCTGGTACATATAGTTATAGTCTTTTTCTCCATAGATTTTAATGTACTTGTTATATCATACAATTTGCATTCTGTGTTACATTTCACAAAGTAATATAATTCTTCTTATCAGACTAAATATCTTTTTACAGTAATTTAACTGGCTATGTGGTTTTTAATCTATGAACATATCATCATGTGTCTTACTGTATTGACAGCCATTTTGATTGCTGTCATTTATCACTACCGCAAGGAGCTGCAATATGGTAATAATTTTAAATTGAAATGTGAACCACTGAGTTATGATGGAATTTTGCAAATATACTTCTAAATTATCTTTTATTATTTGCAGGTTAATTCTATGTTGCTAAAACTACCACCTGTGTATTGATTCTCTTACGTTGTCTATGGTTTAATCATTTACTTTAATGGAAAAATATTTATTAGGAAATATGATCAACTTTGGGTAATTTGTGACTTCCTTCTCCAAATTGGCATCATGTTTCATAAACCTCAGAGAAGATGCATGGCTATCCTGTGTGTGCGAGACACGGTGGGCGAGCCTGGTGGACCTGGGTTAGCGAGAACAGAGCATTTCTTCCTCCTCCACATGCCTCTGGGAACCTCTCGGTTTTCACCGCCAGTCTCGTTTCTCTTTGTAGTCCGTGGTGGGAAGCGGCAGCTGGCAGAGAGTCAATGCCCAGACGGCCGTGAGGTCCCCGAGATATGCCGTGTTTGACCTCATGGAGGGGAAGTCATACGTGTTCCGAGTGCTGTCAGCCAACCGGCACGGCCTGAGCGAGCCGTCGGAGATAACGTCCCCCATTGAGGCCCAGGACGTGACCGGTGAGCTGTCACCCTGGGTGGCCCCAAGTCAGGATGGGCTAAGAGTGGGGTGACACCAAATAGCCTGAAATTATGTGAATAATGACATTAATGTTATAAACGAGTTGAAGTTCAAGTGGACTTAAAACTTCACTTTACGAGAGATTAAGAGCTCTCTGCCATGTTTTGTTTGGTTCTTGACATTTCTCCAAAGCTCTATCTTCTTTTCATGAAACCAGTAAGTGAGTTGAAAAATATGGTTAGGAAATGGTCACTTTCATTGTTTTATTTAAACTTTTTTTTAACTTTTATTTTAGGTTCAGGAGTCCATGTGTAAGTTTGTTACATAGTTAAACTTGTGTCCTGGGGGTTTGTTGTAAAGATTATTTTGTCACCCAGGTACCAAGCCTAGTAGCCATTAGTGACTTTTCCTGCTCCTCTCCCTCCTCCCACCCTAGACCCTCTGACAGTCCCCAGTGTGTGCTGTTCCCCTCTATGTGTCCATGTGTTCTCATCATTTAGCTCCCACTTATGAGTGAGAACATTTGGTATTCGTTTTTCTGTTCCTGCATTAGTTTGCTAAGGGTAATGGCCTCCAGCTTCACTCATGTTCCTGCAAAGGACATGGTCTTGTTCTTTTTTATGGCTGCATAGTATTCCACAGTATATGCGTACCACATTTTCTTTATCCGATCTGTCATTGATAGGCATTTGGGTTGATTCCATGTCTTTGCTATCGTGAACAGTGCTGCCATGAACATTTGCATCCACATGTCTTTTATGGTAGAATGATTTATGTTCCTCTGGGTGTGTACCCAGTCCTGGAATTGCTGCATGGAATGATAGTGCTTTTTTTTTTTTTTCAGCTCTTTGTGGAATCATGACGTGGCTTTCCACAATAGTTGAATGAATTTACATTCCCACCAACTGTGTATAAGTGTTCCCTTTTCTCTGCAATGGTCACTTTTAAAGTAATTCAAATTTTAAGTACACTAGGGTTTTTTTTTTTAAATTAGTGTTTTTTTAAAAATTGTTTTGTAGAGATAGAGTTTCACCATATTGCCCAGGCCAGTCTCTCAAACTCCCAAACCGAAGGGATCCTCCCACCCTGGCCTCTCGAAACGGTGGGATTGCAGGGGTGAGCCACTGTGCCCAGTCAGGCACTAGACTTTCACCATATTGCCCAGGCCAGTCTCTCGAACTCCTGAACTCAAGGGATCCTCCCACCCTGGCCTCTCGAAATGTTTGGATGCCAGTGTGAGCTAGTGTGCCCAGCCAGGCACTAGAGTTTCTTGTCCATCTGGCTTGACGGTCCCTCTTGGAAGGTTTCGAATACAAATTACAGAAATTCTGAATTGCAGTCCCTGGAGTCATAACTCCTTCATGGATGGCAATTAACTAGCATGTAAGCAGAGGCACCCTGGAAATCCCCAGAAGCCTTTGTGGGAGGCACATTGGTGTCAGGAACACAGTTCTGAGTGCCCGGGTGCCCTCCTCCCTCTCTCTCTATGTCCTGTTTCCTGAGAAAGCCAGATATGGAAATGAACAAGGTCACGAGGCCAGCTGCCTCCAGGGCATCCTCAAGTTTCTATCTGGCTCTGGTTTTAATCAAAGCTCTTAGAACTCATACCCAGAACCACAGGCTTGACGAGACCAGCTATCTCTCAGCAGGGCCCAGCTTTCTTGTGGTTTATGACACATGTGAAAAATGACAGTGTCCATCATTGAGAAACACTGTGGGGTGTGGCCCAGGTGGCCAGCACGGAGGACACAGGTGGCCCCAAGGCCTTACCGGACCCCAGTTCACAGTCCACTAGTGGGGCCTGGCACGAGATGAGAGGATCTAATGGTCAGGTCATGACTGAATGTTGAGTGCCCCTGGGAGATTCCAACAGATCTGATAAAATTGAGTCTTAACTTTCTTAAAATTGGTTAATTTCCAGTCCAAAAAAGTTATTACCCAGGTATCCTCATCCCCAGTGCCAACAGAGGATCTTTTTAACTGCTTTGGTGGGGGACAGGAGGCTTCAGGATAGATGTCATCCTGTGTCTTTAGGAGTTGTGTGGAGCTTGGGAAGAGATAGGAGAGACCAGCACCTCCCAACGGCCCTTGGGTGGTCAGCCCCGGGCTCCTCTCCTGCTCCCAGACCCCTCGTCTGAATTTCTTCCAAAGCCCCCAACCTGGCTGTCCAGTTCCCTGTGGAAAGGGCTGGAAGATCTCTGGTGCAGCTTCCAAAGCTCTGATGCCATCTCACCACTCCTTTTGTTTCCTACAAAAAGTTGTCCCTTCTGCTCCGGGTCGGGTTCTGGCTTCCCGAAACACCAAGACATCGGTGGTGGTGCAGTGGGACCGACCCAAGCACGAGGAGGACCTGCTGGGCTACTACGTGGACTGCTGCGTGGCCGGAACCAACCACTGGGAGCCCTGCAACCACAAGCCCATCGGATACAACAGGTGGGCCTCCTTCCCCAGCCCTGCAGTGAGCCCTGAAATAAAGCATGAGAAGCAAGACTGTTGAGGCCCCTGTGGCCCTGGCACAGGGAGTACCACAGCCACAAGGCTTCTGCATAAATGAGTCTGTCTTAGCCATGCACGAGGACTGTATAATTTTACAGTTTGACCACTTGGATGAGCTAGTTACTGTACTCACTCATCTTGACCGAAACGATTTATTTATGGATGAAAGGAGAGTTCCAGAACCTGTTTTTTTTTTTTCCTGACATAATTAGCACTTAGGCCTTTTCTTTGACTAGCAGAGTTAAAAATAGCGACTACAATGTGAAAGTCGTTTTATTTTTTTCATATTGATTTTTTGAACTTGAAAGTTGCTTTGATCACGTGCCTGGTAGTTCTATTCTCTAGCGCCTGACGGAGACCCCACCAGGTGCCAACTCTTCACTTGTTGGGGGTTGGGGGCAGCCTGGGGGGATGCTGGCTGCTTTGCAGGGGAAAGCCAGTGACCCTGCCTTTGGAGATCCTTCCTCCTGCTGTCTGCTGAGTGTGCAGGGATGTCTGAGGTATTAGGCTTCTCTGCGATACACATCTTAGGAAAATGTTGGCAGCTGTCAGAACCACCCTTGTGGATGAATGATCAATTATGGCTCAGCCATTTCTCCTTTTACAATCTGAAAAAAATACGCTGTAAAAAGCGGTGGCTAACAAAACGAGATGTCATCGAAAAGAATAACAATTAGATGTTCTTCACAGCCCACACCAAGTGCAGAAATAGGGATCAGAATAAGAAACTTAAAACATGATTCCGGTACAGGGAAATGGTTAGTGAATATTTATTGACTATATATGATAAGTAATAATTGCTTACACAGACTGAGTACCTTCCATACACAAGGCACCTGTGCTAAGTTCTCCACCGAGAGTTTTCCATGTAGTGCCTGCAACAATGCTGTGGGGTAGGAATTATCCCCATCTTACAGATAGAAAAACGAAGTCTTACAGGGGTTAAGGAGCTTGATTAAGGCCATAAAATCTGTGAGGATCTGTGAGGTGTCAAAGCCAGTATTCGAGTCTAGTCCATCTGACTTCCAAGCCTTGGCCTCTAACCACTGCAGTGTGATTACCGCTCACTAAGTTTTACATACATGGGTTCTTTTAGATAAGGAATGGCATACTGTTGGATAATAGACTTTTGATCCAGACGAGGCCCAGAAAGTGCAAAAGCAAAGGTGAACTCACAGAACAAGTGGCTTTGACGCCACGTGTAGTCAGCTCCGGCCATAATTGGGTGCTGTGACCTTACTTTTAGGCTCCAAATGTTGAGCTAATTAACTGGAATTGAAAATGAAGGATGTATGTTATCCATAAAAATTTTTTATGGAGCATTCAGGATGATTTTCGCTTCTGCTGCAGGAGAGAAAAAGTGGAGCCTGGCAGTTCTGACCCTGATCCCTGTGTTTCTCAGGTTCGTGGTCCACGGTTTAACCACGGGAGAGCAGTACATCTTCCGAGTCAAGGCGGTCAATGCCGTGGGGATGAGTGAAAATTCCCAGGAATCGGATGTCATAAAAGTGCAGGCTGCACTCAGTAAGTCACTCACAGGCTGTTCTGGGCCGATGGCTCCCGTACACTGTCATTTCTGCATGAATAAACATTTATGATGCCATTCGGAAATTTATTGGAGGGAAAAAGGGTACTCGATTGTTGAACAGAGAACACACATTTCTTTGAAGCCTCTCGGTTGGCTGCTCGTCTTGGAAATGAGGGAGAAATGATAATACGCTAATAAAATGCAAATTAAAAATGGAAAACATTATTAGAGGTCACATGTGTTGCCAAATACCTGTACTCGTGTGAAAACGTATGCTGTAGGCCGGGCGCGGTGGCTCATGCCTGTAATCCCAGCACTTTGGGAGGCTGAGGTGGCTGGATCATGAGGTCAAGAGATCGAGACCACCCTGGCCAACATGGTGAAACGCCATCTCTACTAAAAATAGAAAAATTAGCCAGGCATGGTGGCGCGTACCTGTGGTCTTAGCTACTCGGGAGGCTGAGGCAGGAGAATCACTTGAACCCGGAAGGAGGAGGTTGCAGTGAGCCAAGATCGCACCATTGTACTCCAGCCTGGGTGACAGAGCAAGACTCTGTCTCAAAAAAAAAAAAAAAAAAAAAAAAAAAAAAAAAAATATATATATATATATTGTATATGTGTGCTGTAGGGGATACATTTCTCTTTTCAAAATATGTGGTAAAATACAATGACATCAATGGCCTTTTTAGCTGTTCTCAGTTTAAGGAACTTTAATCACTTCAGAGAACGTCATGTTTATGTAACTTTGTGACTTTGTTGGTAAATAGTGGTGTTTGACAGTTTTTATTATTTTGATGCAACGAGACAATTGGGATCCTAAATCTCAGGGACCCTCCCTAGAACAGCTGGCTGTGTCAAGCTGTGCTGCAGCCTTGTGGCTTTGTTTTTTCTCATGAAATGCACCACGCCAAGTAAGTGCACATACTCAGAAACATTTTGAAACACAAATGCCACACACGACACACTTGGATTCACAGTATTATCTTCCCACTTCAGAGGGAACTGTGTTGCTCATTGATGAGTTTTCATCTCTGACTAAATTTGCAACGTTTTCAGAAATTAAAATTTATCTTCTAATGAGATTGCTGTTGGATTTCCAAGGAATGTCAAATCTGGTAACACCTAGCTAGGTACAATAGTGCTGACTCTTTTGTTTTAAGATTAATCTCTCAATTTTTTCCATGAGGGACTTTCAAACATTCCCATTTTCTTTTTAAAGTCATTCCTACTAAAGGAAAACCCGTAATTTTTTTTTAGACTTAGAGTCTCGCTCTGTTGCTCAGGCTGGAGTGCAGTGGTGCGATCACAGCTCCCTGCAGCCTTGAGCTTTTGGGCTCCAGCGATCCTCATGCCTCAGCCTCCTGATGGGCTAGGACCACAGGGACGCACCACCAAGCCCAGCTAATTTTTTGATTTTTTGTGGAGATGGAGTTTCACCATGTTGCCCAGGCTGATCTCAAACTCAGGAGCTCAAGCAGTCCTCCTGCCTCAGCCTCCCAAAGTGCTGGGACTACAGGCATGAGCCACCGCACCCGACCTATTTTTATTCTACAATAAGAATCACTTAACTCTAATCACCTGTGTCTCAGAGGATGGCCACATCGAGGTGACTCAGAGCTGGGCAAAGCAGACTCAGGCCCATCCATTCTCAGCTTGTTAGGAGAAGACTGTCTGTTTCGAATGCCCTGCTCAACCAGGGAAACACAAATTCACATTCATTTGAAGGAACCCGAAGCTCCTGTAACTGTAGGAAATTAAAACAAACTGGAATCGTATCTGTCATCTCTGGCCACAGATGCTGAGTGGTTATTCCTTACGGTTCTAAAGGTGAAAGCTCCTTCTCCAAGCTTCTTTCAGGGGGCGGGGAGGACAGACCATCTTCTGCTGTGTCAAATGTTCACACCGGATTCAAACCGTTCATCACCCTTGTCCTATGGAAATCTTAGTAGATACACTTAGAAATAGCAATACATATACAGGAGATAAACTTTTGATTCATGTTTATACTCATCCCCTTTAAAAGAGTGTAAAGACCAAGGTGGTTAAATGTGGGTTAAGAGGGATCAGAGGGCAGAGTGTTCAGGCCCTTCTCCACGTTGCTTCCTCCTCCCTCCGCCACACTAGAGCTGGCTGCCCCGGGACAAAACCCCCAGCTGAGGCCCTCGGTAACTCCCTGGCTGTGCTTCCTTGCAGCCGTACCGTCCCATCCTTATGGGATCACACTCCTCAACTGTGACGGCCACTCCATGACCCTTGGCTGGAAGGTCCCGAAATTCAGCGGTGGCTCGCCCATCCTGGGCTACTACCTGGACAAGCGCGAAGTTCACCATAAGAACTGGCACGAGGTCAATTCCTCACCCAGCAAACAGACAATCCTAACGGTCGGTTGGTTTTTATTTCTTTGTTTATTTTTGCCTGGGTGGTTCTTTACAGTTTTTGGGCAATGTTTCCGCGTTTGATGACATTAGATAATTTGATAGACACAAAAATGGATTAAAAAATAGTATCATGAGATCATGAAGTTTTGCAGCTAAAAAGATCCTAGGAATCATATTCTTTTTCTTTTTGAGAAGCAGTAAAGAAGGGAGCTCAGTGGTGGAGTGGGTCTGACAATGAGTCCATGACCTCTGGTGTGACCAGCATCTGGTCCCAGTACCGTGGTAATGCTCCTTGCCCCAGACTCTGAGGCCTTGAGGGCAGAGATGGAGTCTCACGTGTGAGTCTGAGGGGAGAGTCGTGCTGGATGTCTGTTTAGGAAGAGTGATGTTGGCTCTCTGCTTGTCACCCACCGCTTCCCTGAGACATTCTTGTATGTCAAGCCTCCAAGAGAGTCCCTTGCCGCGGTGCCCGTGGTGCTCAGGTGCAGAGTGTGGCAAGGACATCAACTCAGAGCTCAGAGATCTGGGGTCAGATCCAGACACACCCTTGGCAGCCATTGTCCTATTTCCCTGTCTGGCCCTTGACCCCTCATCTGAGCATGGATGAACAGCCCTCATCTCACACAGCAGCTTCCCATCCCGACCCTGGGGAGCCACAGACCCCTGGGGAGTCACTTACACTCTAGCAGGAGGGCTTTCCTTTTTGGAGGGGGTAAGGCCTTAGAAGATCTAATCTTTGTCTACTAGAAAATTCTGCCTTATAAATATATCTCTTTATATTTTCAATATTTTATACACATATTATGATATGTAGGCAACTTCCCAGTTTGTTGTGACATGACTTGATATTTTGCCCACGTTCAACCTCTGTTCTGACCCCTTACAATGTCTAAATGTTCTCAACTTAAAAATTGTTTTATTTTCAATTGACAAATAATAATTGTACGTATAAATGGGGTACAATGTGATATTT
This sequence comes from Colobus angolensis palliatus, assembly GCF_000951035.1. Lineage (NCBI taxonomy): Eukaryota > Metazoa > Chordata > Mammalia > Primates > Cercopithecidae > Colobus > Colobus angolensis. Next base: position 1,839,815 of record NW_012114766.1, read on the forward strand.
TAATATATGTTTACATTATGTAATGATTAAATAAAGCTATTAACATCTCTATTGCCTCCCAGTACTTATAATTTTTTTTGTGGTGAGAACATTTAAAATCTATTTATTTATGCATTTATTTATTTTTTCAGTCAGAATCTCACTCTGTCACCCAGGCTGGAATGCAGTGGCATGATCTCGGCTCACTGCAACCTTCACCTCCTGGGTTCCAGCAATTCTCCTGCCTCGGCCTCCCGAGTAGCTGGGATTATAGGCGCGTGCCACCACGTCCGGCTAATTTTTGTATTATTTTAGTAGAGACAGGGTTTCACCATGTTGCCCAGGTTGGTCTGGAACTCCTGACCTCAGGTGATCTGCCCACCTTGGCCTCCCAAAGTGCAGGGATTACAGGCATGAGCCACCATGCCCAGCCTAAAATCTATTTAAAAATTTTTTTGAAATGTGTCTACAACACATTATTATGGGCTAAATCAATCATCCCCAAGCTGTGCAGGACTCGCTGCTCCTGTTCCTGCTGGAACTTTGTCGCTCTGTCCAGCGCCCCCCGCAGCCGGCACCTGCCCTTCAGCTCTCTGTCTTTGTGAGCGCTGCTGTTTCAGATTCCACATCTGAGCGCGATCGCACAGTGTCTCTCCTTTTGTCCTGGGGTCATCTCGCTCAGCACAACAGTTCTTCACTCGGTACGAGATTCCCGAGAAAAGCACCTGCTTACTTTCTGAATGCTTCACAGCTCGTCCAGTGAGGAGGATGAAGGCTGTCGCCATGGACCGAAGCCGTTTATCCTCAGATATCTTACTTTGGAAGCTATTTTTCGAGACAGTGTTTACCCAGATAGTGTTTTTGTCCCACTAGCCCTGTGGAGTCGAGGCTCGTAGTGTTGGCCAAAGGCCTCCCTTGTGCTTTGTACCCCAGCCAGACAGTGTCCCTGAGGGCCTGGTGGGTGGCCCTGGACTGCAGCACCCCAGGGACCTGGGCAGCCCAGGGGCTCTTGTCCTGTAGAGTCTGAGTGCGGGAGACGTGGTGGGCTCTGTCTCCAGGGTGACCCCCCTTGGGTCCAGGGCAGGGCCTGCTCAGGGGACAGTACATGGCCTGAGTGCCTGTCTCCTCCAGGCCTCTGCCCTTGCATTGGCCCTGGGTGACTGTCGCCTCTCTGTGCCTCAGTTTCCTTACCTGCCGCTGGGGTATCACCTGTCCCCGCCCCCTGTAGGAGCCTTTGGGGATTGAGTGTGGGACGCGTAAGGTTTCACGCAGCTGCTGCTTGTTGGGCTCCGTCAAGGGCCTTCCCGAAATATTTGGTCCAATTTCCCAACATGGTTCCTTCCTCTCATATTTTATTTCACAAACCAGTTATAACAAATCCTCCCCCTCAGTGGACTGTAATACATCGTTTATCTCATGTATTAATTTAAACAAAATCTGAATAGGTGGACGGTTTGATGGAAGGCTCACTCTACGAGTTCAAAATTGCTGCCATCAACATGGCTGGCATTGGGGAGCCCTCGGACCCCAGTGAGCACTTCAAGTGTGAGGCCTGGACCATGCCAGAGCCCGGTGAGTCGCTGCCCCCAGGACACCTGCCTTCTAGCACACAGGCTGGCTGGGAAGGGGCCTCTGTGGCTGTGGCTCAGGCCTTGCCAGCCTTCACGGCATGTCTGTTCCTCTGACACCCGCAGCCGCAGAGCCGCCGTGTACCAGGTGCAGTGCAGGGCTGTGAATCACGCAGACCCAGCATCTACTTTGGGCTGTGCATGGTCCACAGGCCAGTGGTGAGGGCAGAGTAGGAGGCCCTGAGGGTGAGGTGGGAGGGAGCACAGGAGGATCCAGACTGTGGGGGAGGGACAGCTTCCCATGCATCCCTGACCTATGATAAGGATTTGACCCAGGTCGCCTACCCAAAAGGAGCAGGCAGAGAGGATCACAGGTGGAGGGGAAGGTGCGAGCCCGGGCCCCAGCTGGGAGGCACAACAGGGTTCTAATTTGTGGGTTAGCTCCTGCTGTCCTCTCACGCCATTTGGGGATCTCAGGGTTTCCAGTTCTAAAAGGCCAATTGTTGCAGATCTGCATTTATTTAGCTAGTACTCTACGATTTTTTGTTCTGAGATGAGGTCTCTATGTTGCCCAGGCTGGTCTTGAACTCCTGGCCTCAAGCCATCTTCCTACCTCAGCCTCATGAATAGCCAGGATCACAGGTTCACGTCACCGTGCCCCGCCAACATTTTCTCTCTGTTTTCACAAGTTCTCAAGTACTAGACGTTGATTTCTTTGTCTCTAACCTATCAGGAATCAAATGCAATGGATAATATGCTCATACTTTGATAAAGTAAATCCTGAAAGTTGAAGCTGAGAAAGATCAAAGTTCAGAGTGTTTTCCGATGTTATGGCCAGAGTATACTGCCTTTTTCCTTTCAGTCAACCTCCTTTGACTTAGCAAATCAGCTGCTAAGAATCCAGATAAATAAGTCAATTAGAAAATTCCTTCCTTCCTTCTTTCCTTCCTTCCTTCCTTCCTTCCTTCCTTCCTTCCTTCCTTCCTTCCTTCCTTCCTTCCTTCCTTCTTCCCTCCTTCTTCCCTCCTTCCCTCCCTCCCTCCCTCCTTCCCTCCTTCCCTCCTTCCTTCTTTCCTTCCCTTCCTCCTTCCCTCCCTCCCTCCCACCTTCTTTCCTGCCTTCCTGCCTTTCTTGTTTTAATGAAATTAAATTTTGGACCTTAGAAAACGAGCAGGAGAAAAAGCTGTTCTAGTTTCCCGAGCCTTTTTTGAGGATTGATAGGAGACTGCCTCTCAAGGCTCAAGGCCACAGTAAGACTGGCTGAGGATGGGGCGGGGCTGCCTCTCCATTCCCCTGCACCGCTTGGTGCTTGCCTGGACCTGGGCCTCTGAACCACACGCCCTCAGAGTTGCTGTGGGTGTTCGTAGAGGACAGGGCTGCAGCGATGTGCTTCTGGCCAGGTGGGCAGGCTCCCTAAGTGACTCTGACTGACAGGCGTCCAGTCCCTTGGAGGGTAACTTGAGAACCCGTCCTTTTCTGCACACCGTTCCTCTCTGTGATAGCATCTGCTGGTCCCGGCAATGCAGCATGGACTTCTGAATGATTCTACATAGATCCACACTGGCCCCGATGCCCAAAGAGGGGGTAGCAGGAGCATTAGGCTGGGCCCTCCTCCCCAACCCCCAATATCATGCTGAGCACCCTCCTTACCCCGCTCTCCAAGAGAGGATGATAAACATCAGATGGGGAACAGATACGGATGGTCCTGGTTGGGGGCGTCCCGGAGGAGCAGTAGGTCCCCGGGGGTTGGGTCGGGCGGTGGGTGTGCTGGGCTGGCTATGCGCACAGAAACAAGGTGGCATCTGACTTTGCAGGTCCTGCCTATGACTTGACGTTCTGTGAGGTTAGGGACACGTCCTTGGTCATGCTGTGGAAGGCCCCCGTGTACTCCGGCAGCAGCCCTGTTTCTGGGTATTTTGTGGACTTCAGGGAGGTGGATGCTGGAGAGTGGATCACTGTCAATCAGACGACAACAGCCAACCGTTATTTAAAGGTGAGTCTTGGCCGGCTGTGGTGGCTCATGCCTGCAATCCCAGCACTTTGGGAGGCAGAGGCAGGCCAGTCACTTGAGGTCAGGAGTTCAAAACCAGCCTGGCCAACATAGAGAAGCCCCATCTCTACTAAAAATACAAAAAAAATTAGCCAGGCATGGCACCATGGCAGGCGTCTGTAATCCCAGCTACTCGGGGAGCTGAGACAGGAGAAACGCTTGAACCTAGGAGGCAGAGGTTGAAGTGAGCTGAGATTGAGCCTCTGCACTCCAGCCTGGGTGACAGAACAAGACTGTGTCTCAAAAACAAAACAAAACAAACAACAAAAAATAAAGGTAAGTCTTTTGTCTTGGAGTTTCCCTGTGTGTGAAAGTGCTGTCGATCTCTGTGCAAGCCAGCACGGAGCCCCATGGTGAACCTGTTCCGAGGACAGGGGCGTGGCTGCGGAGGGTGCAGCCACCATGCGCATCGTGGGTCCCAGCAGATGGGGAGAAGCGCCTCGAGGACGCAGAGCCCTCCTTCCATTCACACCAACATGCTGTTCGCTCCTGGGGAGCTGCGCAGACACGCCTGTGTTCTTCCACATTGCAGTCTAATAGCTGTTAATTGTCTGTTCATGGGCTACGTCTGTGTGCTTTCCACAGGGATGATGCATTTTGTATTATGTCCTTCCACTTCATGCCCTGCATCGAATTTACTTAATTCATGTGATCGCTAAAGTCCATTTGATAAACATCACACACAGATATACACACAGTTTTCATACATGGAGCAAAACTATAATGTGGCACTTCCGCAAGCCTCTCTTTCTCCAAATGTTTCGGTTTTCAGCACTTGCAGTTCCTCAGTAACTGGGTCAGGTGTAAGGACTGAGCCCCAGGAGGCCTACATGCTCCAGCTGAGTTGCCAACTGCCTTAACCCAGAGGTTTTCTTCTCTGGGTGCTGGGCCCTGTGGTGGGGCGGGCCTGCGTCCTTCCCTAAAGCACAGTCACGTCTGGGTCTGGTGCCCGAGCACAGGCCGAGAGGGCCTTCCACGGGTGACACCTTCTGGAAACCCTTTGACGACAGGAAACAGCCAGTTTCTTTAGAATGAATGAATCAGCTTCTAGGAATCAGCTACATAAATCAACTAGAAGCTTAGTAAATATATACTGATGTTTATCCAAGCAGGTTTTAATAGGAATAACCCAGGTATGTACAAGTAGAGATGGATTTAATTTTGATGTCCCAATGATGATTTTACACAGTTAAATGTCACACTTAAAATTGTATTAGTTCCATAGAATTATGTTAAACATAAACACCAGATTATAAACTAGTCAGTATGATTTTACTTCTGCTTTAAAATATGCAGAGATAAAAAAATGAAAGAGGTTCTATCAGATTGGTAGCAAATGTGTTTATTCCTCCAAAGTCAAATTCTGCACCACTGTGAATCTCTTCTTCCCTCCTTTTCTAGCTCATTAAGTATCGTTTTTCCAACTGGAAAAATAAGCTATTTTTGGAAAGGTCTATTCATAATACAATCTGAAAAACTCCAAAGTCATCTTTATTTTACCTCCACACATCTGGTGTCTCCTCTGTTGTTTCAAGGTCTGTGACCTGCAGCAAGGTAAGACCTATGTCTTCAGGGTCCGGGCAGTCAATGCAAACGGCGTGGGGAAGCCCTCGGACATGTCAGAGCCCGTGCTGGTAGAGGCGAGACCAGGTAAGGCTTTGCTGTCAGTCATTCAAAACAACAAAAATTATAGAACAGCAGTGATTTGGGGGGAGAGTGTGCATGTATTATGGATGTATGGATGGGTGTGTGGATAAATGAGTGGGAGAGTGTGCATGGATTATAAGTTTATGTATGGGTGTATGAATAAATGAGTGGGAGAGTATGCATGTATTATGTGTATATATGGATAAATAAGTGGGAGAGTATGCGTGTTATATGTACATGTGTATGTATGGAGGGGTATATGGATAAATGGGAAAGTGTGCATGTATTATGTGTACATGTGTATGTATGGATGGGTATATGGATAAATAGATGGGAGAGTGTGCATGT
>NW_012114766.1:1846732-1853056 GCF_000951035.1 Colobus angolensis palliatus
GGCGTGAGCCACTGCGCCCAGCCTTCTAGTTTTTATAGAGACAGGGTCTCACTATGTTGCCCAGGCTGGTCTTGAACTCCTGAGCTCAAGCGATATGCTGACCTCGGCCTCCCAAAGTGCTGGGATTACAGGCATGAGCTGCTGCCCCCAGTCATTAATCACCTCTTAAAGGCCCTACCTCCCAACACCATTGCACTGGCTTTTACATTTCAACATGAGTTTTGAGGGGATAAACCACATCCAAACCACAGCCAAAGAATGTGACCTGAGTGTCAGGAAGCAGTGCAGCCTCCGACTGTGAAGATCCTGATGGCTCTCTGCAGTGGCCTCTCGCATCTCACCCTGCCACCCGGCTTTCCTTGCATCTGTGTCTTCTTCATAACCCGAGAGCATTGACACTTCATAGCCTCAGTTCCACTCACCAGCAGAGGCTGAGATGTGTCTTGTCCAATTCCTACTTCCTAAGAGGTAGATTCTGCCTTGCACATGGCCAGATGTTCACCTGGGTCAAAAAGTAGCAAATAAACCACAAACAACCCCCACTCCCAAACAAGACAAGGCAAGGCCCCTTGCAGAAGGCAGAGCTGTGTGAAGGGGGAGCTCCGTAGTGGGCACATGGCTTCTGGACTTCTCCTGAGGGTCAGAGGAGGAGATTCCAGAGAGAACAGGATCTTCAGGGCCTGGAGAGGCAGCCCTGATAGGTTTTCTGCGGTAGTATGAGATGCAGAGAAGGAAGTGGGCAGAAATGTGATAAATTAAAAAAATCAGCAACAACAAAACAACCAAGCCCCTCCAGATCCTCCCTAAAGTGTTTTCTGTCTTATGACTCTCTGATCAGCCCTGGGTCATTAAATGCAATGGATGATTTGGTGTGAGATGAGGTCTCTGCTTTGGCTAACCTCTGTGTATTAGTCCATTCTCACGCTGCTATGAAGAAATATCGGAGACTGGGTGCTTTATAAAGAAAAGAGGTTTAATTGACTCACAGTTCCTCATGGCTGGGGAGGCCTCAGGAAGCTTACAGTCATGGCAGAAGGTACCTCTTCACAGAGCAGGAGGATGGAGTGAGTGCCAGCAGGGGAAATGCCAGGTGTTTCTAAAACCATCAGATCTCGTGAGACTCACTCACTATCATGAGGACAGCACGGGGGAAACCACCCCCATGATCCAGTCACCTCACTCCCTTGACACTTGGGGATTACAATTCGAGATGAGATTTGGGTGTGACACAGAGCCAAACCACATCACCCTCTCCCAAAAGAGAGTTGAAAGAACACCGTGTCCCTGAGCCGCTCACCTCATGCTCTTCTTACGCAGGCACCAAGGAAATCAGTGCTGGTGTCGATGAGCAAGGCAACATCTACCTGGCCTTCGACTGCCAGGAAATGACAGACGCATCTCAGTTCACCTGGTGTAAATCCTACGAGGAGATTGCAGATGATGAGAGGTTTAAAATCGAAACCGTGGGGGATCAGTAAGTCAGGCCTGGAAGTTGGATATTGGAAACTTTTAGAAGTTCCTGCCAACAGAAACGATCGACATTCACCTACTCTTCTTCCTTTTTAGCTCCAAGCTGTACTTAAAGAATCCGGATAAGGAGGATTTAGGAACTTACTCTGTGTCTGTAAGTGATACAGATGGAGTGTCCTCCAGTTTTGTTCTGGACCCAGAAGGTAATATTTATATGGCAGAACCTTGCCTGTTTTGGTTTTATCACACTTTTAAAGATTGACGCCAACATAGAAAAGACTTACTTGCTTAGAAAAAAGATGTATGTTTGCAGGAGGCTGGCAGTGGGGGCTATGTGTGTAAGCCAAAACTTACTTTAGAAATTAAACAAACTCTAAAGTTTATACTGTTTCCACCAAATAGTCTCTGGTCCTGATATATTGCTTGTAGAGCCTTCAACTTGTACTTTTAAAGTTGAATCTTAGCCACATTTTAATAGTTTGGTATGCAGAGGGTAACATATTAGCTAAGAAATCCATGAAATTAATGAGACCTATGGATGGAAGAGTCTTCCCTTCCTTCCAACACTGAGAAATCTGGTTGATCAAAGAAAAAATTTTTTTTGTGTGTGAAATAATGTTTAACTGCCATAGTGAAAACCTGCTGTTCTCTTACAAATGGAAGACAGCAGAGAGAAGTGAGAAAAGTCTGTTTAGTAATCAAGGGGAAAAATAATAGTTTTCTTAGGTAGGTTCACAGATCTGAGTTCACCAGGCACACAGTCTCAGGCAGGCAGGGCTGATTTTTTTTAACTGTCTGGTATCACATGTATTTGTGTGGCCCCTCATCTACCCCACTCACAGGGCAGCTGAGTCAGCCTTAGACATTTTAAAATGAAGGGGCAGTGATGCAGCGTGACCTTATAGGGCTGGATGGTATCCTCAGATCTCTGGGTTTCCTTGGGTCTTTAAGGCATGTGAGTTTCCAAAAGTTTTCTATTAAAATGGTCTCCATGGATGGCATAAATGATCTCCAGGGATGCCCTACGATTGACAAGCAGATCCTTTAGTTAGCAATCACTGTCCTGGTTGATATCATGCGGAGGCTGTGATCTGAGAACATCTGATCCAGGATGGATGCTGTGGGCTGGGCAGGAGGATGGGCAGGGACCCATGGAGGGCGCAGCCAGAATCACAGTCCCAGCTTCTCAAGTGTGCAGGTCTGGCTCAATGTTGGTTAAATTCGGGAAAACTCATGCACATTTAACAAGACACAGCCGGACAAATGAGGAGGCCGCATTGTCTTGCCTTTCTGGGGTCCTCAGTTCACCGCTCACAGGCAGGGCGGGGAAGGACCCAAAATCTACTTGCATGCTTTTAAAGCAGCCTCTGCTGGCCCTGCCTCCAGGGTCAGCACAGTTCTGTACCTTCAAGACATCCTGAAGGAATTCTGAAAAGCTATGCATTCCTCTGCACCATTTCAAAGTTTCCATCTTAATTTTAAATATTTTAAATATTTGCAAAAGATAAAATTTCCACCTCTCTTATATCATGTATAGACTTCAAATATATTTGAGGCAAAACTTTGCAGTTGAAGATTTAGCTCATTCCATGTATGGAAATTCCTACCAGATGATTTAACTGGGAAAGCCTGTCCTCCCTGTCAAACCTGCTGCCAATGTGAATTTACTTTTGGTCAGAAAAATCTGACTTCATTTTTCTATTTTGAAAAGACATGTTCTTGAAGGCCTTGGAGACCACCATCTTGTTTCTGATTCTAATTTTAGGAAGGAAGGAGAAAACATGAAGTGGCTTAGAGCCTCAGATTTTCTTACCTTGCTCTTGGGACTTTCTCAGGAATGCAGTGTATTTTGTTTATTTATTTTTTATTTTTTTGTTTTATTTCTTCCTTCCTTCCTTTTTTTAAATTCATGGTAATATACTATGGTGATGAAATGAGTGGTATGTATACTTTTCTTTAATGAGATTGAAGAAGGAAATCTTGAGAGGGGAAGGAAAGTCGCAGGCCACAAGCATGTTCTCAGCTGGTCCAATCAATTTTAGGGAAGAACTCACATTAAGTGCAAGCAACTGGAAAAGGCTCCCTTTAACCTTTCGTCTTCCAAGTCTTCCTATATTCCAGGGATAGACCTGCCCCTGCCCCCAATTCCTTCATCCCCATGACTGTACCCTGCCTTGTCCTCACCTGCCCCTGTACTAGGTGGGTTCTTAAAATGGTGAAGTTTTGGTAAAGCTATCCTCTATGTCCCTCAGACTTGTAGTTTAAATTTCTTTCGTGTCCTCCAATTAAATCCTGGGGGTTTCCAATCTTGCTCGTGTGTAGCCTGGCTGATGTCTACAAACCTCTCGATGTGCAGGTCCAAATCAACTGACATAGTTTTTCTTTGTTTTAGAGCTCGAACGTTTGATGGCATTGAGCAATGAAATAAAGAACCCCAGTAAGTAAGCCTCCAGCCCTGCACCTCTGCTTGCAGCCGCTGGCTGGAGAGCCGTGTTCATTAATGCATGAGCTCTTGGAGGAACAGCTTTGGGGAAAGGATGGCCTCATTTCCTGATCCCAGCTTACAGGATTGAAACCTATTGATTTAAAACAAATATTAGCTTATATTATAGCTTGTTAAAACTTGGCATTGCGTACAGAGTGATTTGAATTTTGGGTTTAGTATAGCTGTTCCTAATCCAAGTGAAATCCAAGATTTCATTTCCTATCAAGTGAAATCTTCTGTTATTGAATTGCATTAAATATAGAAATAATCCAGGCATCTTTACTCATCGAACACGTCTGGAAAGCTAACTGAGAACTCACGTGGTATGAGGCTTTAGAGGCGACAACAGGCTAACTCAAGTTTTATGTTTTATTTTTGGCTTCCATAATCGAATACTCCAGGGTTTCACATTCTCAAAAAATTTAATAACTAGGATTGATATTTCCCTACCATTTGCAGCTCTTCTTCCTCACAAGGATTCATGCATTATTGACTTGCGATTTCTTTTCTTCCTGTAGCAATTCCTCTGAAATCAGAATTAGCTTATGAGATTTTTGATAAGGGGCAGGTTCGCTTCTGGCTCCAGGCTGAGCACTTATCACCAGACGCCAGCTACCGATTTATTATTAACGACAGAGAAGTCTCTGACAGCGAGGTGAGTTCCTGTGTGAGTGATCTCTGACTTTGCAGGGAGTCTGCCTTTGTTGTGGTAGGTCAGTTACTGAGTGTCAACACTCTGTCTGTTTCCATCCCTTTTTGAGCCTTAAAGGTTGGGGCGTGGAAGGTTGACAAGATGAATGGAGATGGTTGATTCTTACAATGTTCAAAGGTTTGGTCTGGGTTACAGGAGACATCAGGGGTCTTTAAAATCTGAGCCCGTTGGAATTAAAAATGACTTTGAGCTTGTTTTTGTGAAAAAGGTTCAGGTCAGGTGGGGAAAATATCCTTGATGAATCAGTTCACTTATTCTTGATAATGGTTTTGAAGGTATCTATTTTTTGCTCCATTGTGAGAGAGGCCTCCCCGCATTCTCCCCCCACTGACAGCTTCCCATGGAAGGCATCCCTGGGGAATAAGTTTCTGCAGCTTCCCTACCTGTTTGGGCAGTAATCTTGGTGTAGCAGACTGATCTGACAGTGTGGCTGTCGAGAGCGATGTTCTGGCCAGGCACGGCAGCTCTCACTTGTAATCTCGGCACTTTGGGAGGCCAACGTGGGAGGATTGCTTGATCCCAGGAATTCAAGACCAGCCTGGGCAACATAAAGAGATCCCATCTCTACAAAAAAATTAAGAAATTAGTTGGGCATGGTGGTGCTTGCCTGTAGTCCCAGCTACTTAGGAGGCTGATGTGGGAGGATCACTGGAGCCTGGGAGGTCCGAGCTGCAGTGAGTTATGATTGAACTACCGCACTCCAGCCTGGGTGACAGCAAGGCTCTGTCTCAAAAACAACAACAACAAAAGGCACATGTTATGTCATGGTCCAGACACCACCTGGGTTCTGCTTGTGATTGTATAAAATGAATCTTAACAATTATGATAGGTACTCCTTATTTGTCCCGAGAATATTTGAGAAGCCATTGGTTGTGTTTCGATAAATGTCCTCTTTTCTAAGTACAGCATGCCTGGGACCCAGTTAAAGGACAGCCCTATTTCTTGGGGACTTTATTGTTCAGTGGTGACTTGGGGCTCTCTCAGAGGCCCCATCTTTACTGCTTCTGCCTTTTTCCCTTAATGCCCAGTGTAGAGTGCAGTTGGCAACCTTAGCTGCCTACTAAGTCCTCAGTGTTGATTGGTTTGTTTATTACACAAGTTTTAGGGGAACCGTGGGATGCAGGAGCCTCTCACTCTCCCAGGCAGCCCACTTACCATATTTTTAAGCTGGACCCCTCATTGTAGTCCAGCCTTTGTGTCTGATGGGCATTTAGCAGGACTCAGATGAATGCTGATCAGACAGAAGTCTTGTGTGGACAAGGATCATAGAATTTCCTTCTTCAGTCAATCTTTTCCATGAGAATCATGACACACTTTAAGACTCACTCCTACATGGGAGAGTCGGCTAGAAAGTAGAAAACATCTAGTTTCTTTTGGGCTGCAAAAAAGCCAATGATATAACTATTGCCTATGGGAGACTTAGTTTCTGATCCAGGTAATTGGAGAAATCTTCTTTGAGCAGAGACCATGCTATGAAATGAAATGGAATTTAGGGGAAGTGCAGTTTATTTGTGGGATATCTTTTGATGAACATTTCCTACCTGCTGTATAGAGCTTCCTTTCAGGATGGGTGCCCTGGCTCCATGGCTAATCTTTTGGAATATATTTTACTTCTTCAATTAACAATCCACAGGTGCCTTTTACATTTGAAGATTGA
>NW_012114766.1:1853756-1870496 GCF_000951035.1 Colobus angolensis palliatus
GGCCTCCCAAAGTGCTGGGATTACAGGCATGAGCCACCGCGCCCAGCTGAGCCATTTCTTAAAATAATCTCCCTCAAAAACAGTCTGAGGTCATGCCTTCTCATCCATTTCTGTCTCTTTCTATCATTTTACATGTACCAATTTCCTGTGCCAGTTTTCTGTTTAGAAAAAGTCTCAGTGATCTTACACAGTATACATTGTGTGATCTACATCTCTCATATAATATTGGAATTTCTAATTGTGAAGGTGATTTTTGTGTTTATGGGAAATCAAAACCTGGGGTAGGAGTGGAGCAGACTTTATTCACATAAACCCTGAAAGTCAGATTCAATGAAGCAACGATTGCAGCATCCCCGGGAGCTGTTGGGAGCCTGGGCGGTCCTGTTCCTTTCCCAGTGGATGGCAGCACCTATCCTGTACGTCACCTGGTGAATATCCGCTTGGCCAACGCACCAGCAGGGACAGAACAGTCAGATGTGAAGCTGCCCTTACAGAGACTGTCATGGGTCAAAGAAATAAACCTTCAGGTAGAGGAGGACAGAGAAGAAAGATAGAACCCAGGTTCTATTAAAACAGTGCAGTAAACACTCTCACGATTCAGAGAAGGCAGAGAGTTGAAGAGGCTGAAGTAGTCAGGAAGGATTTCAAGGGTAGAGGGTTATTGAAATGGATGTCAAGGAGGTAGAAATCGGGGGTCGAGGGGTGGGGGTTGGGGATGGGAGGGAGAGAATGAGACATTCCGAGCCGCTCAAGTGCACAGAGAGCCAGGAATAATCAGGGAATAGGGACACAGGGAAGTGGAGGGGTGGGCTCAACGGAGGGGGCTGTTTGCCTGAGTGATCTTAGGAAATATTGTTGGGAATAGAATGGGTCAGAAGATACAGGCTTTGAATGTCAGGCAGAAGAACTTAGAAACAATGCTGAAGAAAATGAACAGAGAAAGAAACTGAACCAAGTGGCTAGTTTGCTAATATTCCTCTTCTAAAGCCTCTCTGGTGGCACTGGCATTTGCAATATCAAAACAGAAATGTAAACTCGAAAGAACATTGTGAAAATAAATGCACGTGATTTATCAGAAGAAGGTTGCTGATTTTCTAGCTAAACTTACGTTGTCACCTGCAGATAGAAATTCTCTGTAGTATTGCTGCTAAGGCAAGGGTTGTAAGAGGAGTGTGGTTCTAAGGGCTGACAGAGTCTCCTTTGCTGCCTCATTTGCTGAGCGCCACAGACTATTAGTTTTTTGTTTTGCTCATGAGGCTCCAAGAGCCTCTCTGGATCCTGGGTAAGATTATTCAGGCTGCAAAGCCTTTGCCCCAATTCCAGCTGGGATCAATCCAAAGGTAGATGAAGATCTGCAGAAAATATTGACAGCAGCTGAGACTGCCGTACTGCTAACTCTGGGCACGAGGACGCCGAGGCCGGGCGTCCAGACTCCCGTGATTCTACGGTGGCATGGCTGGGGCAAGTCCCGCATTGGACATTGGATGGATGTCCTGGATGCCGTTCTGCCCTGCATTACTGCTGCATTTAGGACAAGTCACACACTGGGATGTGGTCCTTCTACTGTCAAGACCCTGCTCAATGTCAGACATTGTATCGTCCAGGTGGAGTACAATGCAATCCACTAGCAGCCATAAAACCTTTCATTATCTTAGTGCATCCTAAACGCTGAGCGAGCAGAGGCGTGGGGAAGGTGAGCTGGGAGCGGGCGATGGCCTTGGGAGGCCTCTACCCCAGATGCTGCCTGGGTTGGGGCTTCTGTGCCCAAGGCGTGGCTGCACCAGAGCAGGGAGGTCAAAGAGGGTGGTGCAGGGGGTTAGCTGTTGAAGGAAGGGAGGTGACAGGTGCAGCCAGGGATGGAGGAAGGACCGGCTGGGACAGGTTTGTAGTTTCAGCCAATGATTGATCTGGAGGGGAAGGTCTCAGTTGATCAAGAAGGCTTCCTGGGTCTGCACTGGGAAGGACGCTCTGGTCCTGACCACGTCCGTGGGCTCTCACCTAGAAGGATAGTTATCTTCTAAAATTGTTCAGTGTCAGTCAGTAGTGTCAGACAACACAGCCACCTCAACACCACGGATGGCAGGATGAGTTAAGCCCCCTCCAGCTGACTTTCTCATCAGAACCTCGACGGACATGTGTTGGTGTTTCTCACTGCCAGGCATGATGCCAGGCACGGCATGAGGCTGCAGGGATGAGTAAGGCCGTGCCTGCTCTCAGGGGCTCATTGTCTAGCGAGACAGACGGCAGGAGGATAGGTAGGCCGGGGAGGGTGCCCCAGAGGGCAGGGTGTTGCTGGGGGAGGGGAGACACGGCTGTGGAAACCCCAGAAAACACCAAGCCTCACCCTGGGATATCAGGGAAGTCTCCCTTGGAGCCAGTCACAAGGGCTGCATTCGGGTGAGGTGGCCACGGCAAGGATGGGCAGAAGCTGCTGCACGGTTGCAGAGAGGCCTGCGAGCTCAGAACTGTGGGGCATGGCCCTCGGGGAACTCCAAGGCATGAAATGTATCCCTACATTCATCCCCAAAGCAGCAGAGAGGCAGGTAGTCCAGGCTTCTGTGGACTGTTCCTGTCATACAGTAAAACCTAGAAATCATGAAGCAATGCAGTTTAATGTTCTCAGAGCAACCAACAGCCTCCCCTCCCAATCTTTCTCCCATCTTAGCAATAAGACAGCTGCACTGCAGGCAGGAAGGGGGAATTGTGTGGGCAAATGTTTGTAGTTTGGTCATATGCACTACATATGACAAAATTTCTTTTTTCCCCTTTTCTGAGACAGAGTCTCACTCTGTTGCCCAGGCTAGAGTGCGGTGGCGTGATCTCGGCTCACTGCAACCTCTGCCTCCCGAGTTCAAGCGATTCTCATGCCTCAGCCTTCTAAGTAGCTGGGATTACAGGCATGCGCCACCATGCCTGGCTAATTCTTGTATTTTTAGTAGAGATGGTGTTTCACCATGTTGGCCAGGCTGGTCTGGAACTCCTGACCTCAGGTGATCTGCCTGCCTTGGCCTCCCAAAGTGCTGGGATTACAGGTGTGAGCCACTGCACCCATCCCAAGAAAATTTCTTTTTATTTTTTTGAGACAGGGTCTTTCTCTGTTGCCCAAACGATCCTCCTGCCCCAGCCTCCTCTGTAGCTGGGACCACAGGGATGTGACAAATTTATATACTGTTACAAAGGAAAACTTCTTTTCAGAATTACAAAGAAGAGATGGTTGAATATATTAAGAACATACATTGGCAAAGACTAATACCATATGAAATTGGTTTGAAACAGTTCTAAAAATTACACAGAATGATTGATGTTTTGAAAGGTTCCATTAGAATTAGAGTTATTTAAGTGAAAAAGTGAAATTTAACTACTAATATTAATTTATAATAATTTTAATAATTATCAAGCACAAAAAGGTAAAAATATCAAACTCCCAAATAAGGAAACCAGCAAAAAAATAAAAAATAAAAATAAAATAAAACATAAAAAAGAAATAAAGAGAAATAAGCATTAATAAAGGTAGGGAAAATGGTTTTAGTGAAGTTAAAAATTTAATAAATAAACATCACAAAATCAGAGGGAAAAAAATGATCATATTCGCTCAATGCATCTGTGTGTTAGAGAAATACTTGTTCTTCGACTTGTAGGATTACCTAAATAAAATGTGTTTGTATATATCTGTGCATGTACTGTAGAATAAAATGAAACATTTAAAAAACAAAAAAATCAAAAGTGATTAAAAAAGTCAACACCTGTTGGAGGTCCATTTATCTTTTCCTCACCTGAAACTCCTGCATCCTGATGGGCAGCAGCAGGTTGGGGCTTGTGGGTGCTGTGTCTCAGGAACTGAAGCTGACAGTGGCTGTGGAGATTGCCTGTTGTCGCTGTCTATGTGGGATTTTGTCATCAGCTGGTGATCGTTATAATTCATATCAATTGCATATCATTTTATTTTCTCCTGTGAATTTTATCTGCTTCATGTTAGTAACTCATTCTTGGGTAGGTGTGGAGTCTGCCTAGAAGGTACTTGGTTTGGACTCTCAGATCTCCTCATACAGCCAGGCTTTGTCACTGAGTGATACAAGTTTGATCCTTGTTCACCGGGAGGTTTCCTTGATAAAATTTCATTTTGGTTTCTTCCTGTCATAATCCCTTAAGATCTCATGGCTGATGTAATTGTTAAATGCTGAGAGGGAAAACTAGGAGAGATTTCCTTGTATAATTCTCCATTTCCCTTGTTTTGCTTGCAGATACACAGAATTAAATGTGACAAAGCTACTGGCATTATTGAGATGGTGATGGATCGATTTACCATTGAAAATGAGGGGACCTACACTGTGCAGATTCATGACGGAAAAGCCAAAAGTCAGTCTTCTCTAGTCCTTATTGGAGATGGTATGCTATATCGAATATTTCCATATGTCCATAAAAGATAATTCAAATGAAATTCTTTTGGAGAGAAGCAAACATGTTTCATATGTATTTTTTTAAAATATTGAATTCAGCATTCAGGACTGTGCTGGAAGAGGCTGAGTTTCAAAGGAAAGAATTTCTCAGGAAACAAGGTGAGTCACTGACCTGCTCCCCTGCCCCCAGCATAAAGCAAAGACTTACGATTGGAGTATTTGTCAGAAGCAGGTGATCCCAAGCGACCCTAAAGGCTGTTCTAAATGATTAAAGGTTAGGCCAGGCCAGGCATGGTGGCTCATGCTCGTAATCCCAGTACTTTGGGAGGCTGAGGTGGGAGGATTACGAGAGCCTGGGAGTTCAAAACCAGCCTGAGCAACACAAGCAGAACCTGTCTTAAAAAAAAAAAAAAAAAATCAAAAGAAGCTGGGCATGTTGGCGCATGCCTGTAGTCCTAGCTTAATCCCAAGGTTGAAGCTGGAGTGAGCTATGATCACGCCACTGCACTTCAGTCTGGGCAACAGGTGAGACCTTGTCTCAAAAAAAGAAAAAAAAAAAAAGAAAAGTTAGACCATTGCCATTTCTTAGCACTAGAAATGTGTATAGTTTTCTGTTCTTTGTCCTTTACATGTATTTTGCCTGCATTTTAAAAAATGCTTCTACCTTTAAAAGCCCCAGACTCGTCTGTTTAATGTTCACATTTCCCGTTATTATCTTAAGTCAAAGAAACCATCAGTCTAACCAGGATCTGTGGCTGACTTGCTAACTAACTACTCTCTTCTATATGCTGCTGGGAGGTGGTTCTTCCGATACACTTATTTCTTTTAGGCGCCCCTTTGCATAAAACACTTTAAGAGCCCCATAAAGCATGCACCAGATAAACGCAGGCTTTCCACAATCTGCACCCACCGCTTAACCAGATCTTATTTCCCACCATGGGGACAACTTCCTGGATGGGCCGATTTGGCCCATGGACTGATTTCTTCACCTTGCCCCTTCTTGGGCGTCCATGCCTGTCTCTGTGGTCTTGTCTCTCTTGAGGTCTTTCCAATCCCAAGTCCAAAGTGGGTCTTCCTGTCTCCCTGTGGCCTCCCGCTATGGCCTTCCCTGACTGCAGGGGCCCCGGCTGTTCCTTTCTCCGGCTCTGAGCCTTTGTGAGGGGCTGGATGTTAGTTACCCTGCACTCAGAGGACAGGCCGGCTCTTCCGTTGTTTGTCGAATTCCTAACATTTCTTATGGGGCTGAGCATCTCGTAGATGCATGGGGCTTACCAACTGCATGGGAAAGGAACCCACTTTATAGCCATGAGTGATGAAGAAAGCGTGCCTCTAGCTTTAATGTCCAGAGTCCAGCAATTTTAATGAAAAAGAATAAAGAATGGAGGTGGAGGAGGCAGGGGCATCATTTGACTCTGAAATGTAGAGAAGGCAGTAGACGCTATTCCTATCAACAGGAAATTGTTCATTCTACTTAAAATTGTGGGAGCTTTTAAATTTTCTAACGACAAACAATATATTTTAACTAGATTGCTTTTACAAATACATGTTAACTAGATACAAAGGAAAACGAATACATTTTAGATTCTCAAACATACCCCAAGGGTTTATTCAAATAATATTTTTATATATGGGATTTCTATACTTCTTGAGAAAAATTAAAATATGAAGTATGAAACATAAAATCAAAACATTCATTTTTATTTTTCATTGTTTTTATTTCTAATAGTCACAAATATTTTATTTTACTTATTTCTACATTATGAACATTTTTTGGCCAACTTTGTAGGATGTATTCATGTATATGAAAGAAGTCAACACATACTTCCCAAATCTGCTTTGTATTTTTGCATTGAATGGCAAAAGGGTATTAGTGTATGACCTATTCCTACATGTATTTTAAATAAAAATGATTAACATTTTTAAAAAACATACATAAACCCATCTTTGATTTTGAATGCTATCTAAAGAAAATGTGTTTTACACAATTGCTAGGTCAAACTGTTATTTCTTCATCTCATGTTTATGCTCTTATTTAAAGATATTTACCGTGTTGTCGAATGTTCGGTTAGACATACTTTGGGAAACAAAATATAATTATTTCAATAGTCTCCTTTCTAAAGAGCAATAGATATGAGATGTCAGTAAGGAGGAGCCATCAGACGGTGTGCTCCTACCAGGAAGCACAGATTCCAGTGGAGAATCAGTGTTAACATGTGTCAACATCCAAGGCCTGAAAACTATCTCAGTTTCATTCTGCACAGCTATTGTCTTCCACCAAAAATGCATTACATAAATATATATAATACATGCTTTTGTATTATATATACACACCATGCATATATATGTAGGTATATATATAATAGCTATATATTTATTTGTTTACTTCCTTTTTAACAAGTTGTTTTTCCTTTTTTTCCTCCTTAGGCCCTCATTTTGCTGAGCAATTGCACTGGGACGTCACAGAAGAATGTGAAGTTCGACTTGTTTGCAAGGTGAGAAACCTGGTTCTAATAGGGAAACACTAGTCTCGTTCTGGTTCCTATCAGAGGGGGGCCTTTCAGGGAGCAGCTGTGGCCAAATCTGTGCTGCTGGTGATAAAACGTGTGGTGTCTGTGTAACTGCGGATGGGCAGAGTGGCTTTTGGGTCCTGTGGAGTTTTTATTACTTGGACTTTAGTGCTTGTCTTTTCTTCTTCATGAAAAGATTACAGTGTTATGGGATGCAATGGAAGGTTGGATTACAAAAATTTTACTTAAACTATTATTGAGTTTATGAGAAAGAGTGCCCTGGTGAAATACACTGGAGGTGCTGCTCATACGAGTTCATCAGGAAAGAAAAGGCATGCTTTGGAGACAAGATGCTTTTTTCAGTTTCATTTAACAATGTAGTAATTAAATGTTTTATTACTAAATATAAAAATCTGCTTTTTAAGCAGCAAACCTTCAATTTAATAACCGCCTACTATTTGACTGTCTCAGGATGAGGGGATGGGGGGAAAAGATCAATAATGCATTATTTTTACCCCCAAACTAGTTTCTTATTGTCTACTAGATAAGAGAGAAAAGTAAACAGATAGTTTCAACAAAGAGATGATTCCTGAGCTGCGTGTGCCAAGGGGACTAAGAATTATGCAGGCCAGAGAGTGGGAAAAGACGGTTCCAGGAAGATCCAGCAGCAGGGAGGGACAGAGAAGCAGGGAGGGACAGAGAAGCAGGGAGGGACAGAGAAGCTGAACTGTGCACTTAAAAATAAAAACAATAAAAAAAACCCAAGGCTGATGGGCAAGTGGGGCATTCTCCTGCAGGACCCAGAGGCTGGCCATGGTCTGAGAGGGTGCAGAGCCCCTGAGGGCTGTTAGTGCAGTGACATGGGCTGCTTGTTGACAAGGAAGGCTGAAGGTGGCAGGGTTGGAGGACGATGCTTCAGCAGGCTGCTGAGAAAGGGTAACTCCAGCAGGACAGTTTCATATCCACAGAGAGAAGGAGATTTAGGATAAACATCCAGCAGTTAAAACCAGCAGGAGTTGGCAAGTAGCTGGGTGTGGGTGAGAGGGAAGGACCGAGTGGGTGTGATATTACTTGAGATCAGCACTGTATGGGGAGGGCCAAGTTTTAGGGTTTTGAGAATACATTCAATTTCACGAAGATTTAGTTATATCCGTGGAATGGGCAATAAGGCATAACCAGCTCACAATGGGACATGTGAACCTGGCAGCAATGGGAAAGTCAACTGGAGCACGTGGATTCATGAGATATTGGGTGTGGATTCATGAGGTATCAGGAATGCTTGGCTGTGGACATGACGCAAATGGGTCAAGCTGCCAAAGGACAGCCTTTAGAGACAGGAACATCACAAACAATTGGGGCATTCTGGAAAATTCAGATTGTCAGAGGAGAAGAGGAGAGCAGCTCTGGGATTATTGAGCAGAAACCCTCAGAGAGTTCAGAGGGAAAGCAAATGACTTGGTGGCTGCTGGCAGGGAGGGACTTCGGAGTGAAGTGCTGCATGGCCGGGTGAAGATGGGCAGCTGGAGGAAGTGCTGCGTGGCTGGGTGAGGAGGGGTGGCTAGAGGCAGCATGGCCTGGGTGCTATTGGCAAGGCGGGGTCTCTACGTGGTGGGCTGAGGAGATGAGAGACAAGGGAGAATGTGAGCAGGAGCCCGCTGCCCTCTGAGGTGCTCAGCGGGCCGTGAGGGAGAGAGGGGAGTCAGGGCGGCTTTGTCTTTCTCTCTTTCTGGATGGGGACACTCAATCCTATTTATAGGCAGAGGGGTCAGTAGAAGAGGAGTCACAGGTGAAGGAAAGGGAGGGCATGGGGATGCAGGAGGGGCAGTGCTGACCTGGAGGGTGATGAGACCAGGAGGTCAGCACAGCTGTGCAGGGGGCTGCTTGGCCCCGAGGGCAGCTCCCCGTGAAAGACAATGAGGGGATGTGGGTGATGCCAAAAACCAGGGCAGAGCAAGCAGCAGATCCACCAGTGTAGCCAGTTGGTTTCATGCTCTTTCCAGTGAAGGTTGAAGGGCGTTGAAGATGAGGAAGGTGGCCCACGGTGGGGTGGGTGGCAGGAGTGGACTGTGATTGCCACTGAAGGAGGCATGACAGGAGCTCCTTATTAAGAATGGAAATCACTGTTGAGTGCACCAATGTGGAGACAGCTCGTAGTGGCCCAAATAGGGGTGCTGGGGTTGATGTTTCCAGATGTGGCCGGTGACCCTGGTGTGAGTCAGGGGATAGACTCATGATCGGGGTCTTGCTGGATGGATGTTGCAAGAAGGGAAGATGGAATAGGAACTTTGGGTCTTGCTTAACTGTAGTTAGTTGGTCAACCAGCTGTCTAAGTTGAGCAGGAAAGTGAGGCCAAGCGGGACAAATGGAGAGGAGGCAGGGCTAAGCCTTGGTGATCTCCACTGGGCCACCTTGGTGGGGACACTGGGGTGTGAACTCGTTGATGCGCGTAAGCGTTGGGTGGGGACCTGCCATGAAGAGGTCTGCAGTGCACTCGGGAGTGGACCCAGACACAGGGATTTGCAGGAGGGTGGGCACGGAGGTTTGGAACTAGGTGGGTGTTGAACACACCCTAGATAGGTGCAGGTTGCTCGTAGAAATTTGTGTGATGAAACGAACCTTTCTTACTATTTTGATCATCCTCCGTATTGGTAATTAATTTGCAATTTGATTTCCGGTTTATATATATATGTGTGTGTGATAACTAGAGCTAAGGCTTTAATATCAAACACACTCAAGGTTGTGGTAAATTTATTAAATACTTAGATTTTTGGTAGTGAATTTCTTGCACTAGTATGTTTAAAAGGAAGACTCAGAAATGAAAACATTGATAAAAGAAGAGAAGAAGGTTACTTGCAAGGAAGCTGCAAGGGAGGTGGTCTTTAGAAGTTTTTCTCAACAAATGAAAAGCATAATGGATATTTAAAGGGAAGAAACTCATCAGGTGACTGATGATAGCCTATGTATGTAGTCCATTTATGCTGGAAAAACAACTTTCTCCAATTATTTACCCTATGCAGAAAGGTATATTTCCTCAAAATTTTAGACATCAGCACTGCAAAAATCAGTTCCTTAGGGAGTCAGCAACTCAAAGCCCAGAGCAAGTCAGAGTGATGCGGTTATGGTGTCAGTTTATTCTTTGTTGTTGTTGTTGTTCTGACCATGCCATAAAAGGTGGGTGTGCACTCCCAAGGCCAGTGGCGAGACCCCCAAGTTCTGCTTTCCATGGGCTCTGATACCATCTTAGTGGGATAGAACTGTCTATAAATATTTAAAAGTATTTTAGGTTACCTGACTAAAGTGATTCATAAATCTTTAAACACAGATATTGGGAAAACTAATATTACTTTGAGATTTGAGGGTTTTTTGTGCAATTTATTTGATTTACATACTTGTGTCCCTGTCAAGCCTGTGATTCTGTGCACCATTTTGTCTACATGGTTTTTCATTTAATAATGTGGTGCAGATGGCTATTTTAAAAATTATTTACATGAAAAAAATACATGGAGAAAAATTTATACAGGGATACATTCACATTATAACTTCAGAGAAAACCATTTTTGAAAGTTTAAGACACAGAGAAACCACAATCATAAACATAAGAAAATCTGTTAAACATTTGTTACACAGCAGAAGTGGAGAATTAGCACTGACTCTTAGAAAGTGTGAGTCAGGAATGGGCCATATGTAGCCTAAGAAGTGATGTTACCATCTTTCCTAGACATTCATGTACAGTTTAGGTGCCCATATTTTAAAGAGTTTATGGTAGAGAGAAGTTGAGGGAGTGCAGAGAAGAAACAAATGAGTTGTTTTGGGGAATTAGAACCGCCTCCCCCACTTATAGGACAAATACATTGATTACAGTTTTTTTTTTAGAAAACAGAAATTGAAGGTCATTGGAAAGGCATTTATTGGAAAGGACCAGCAATGTAAAATTGGAAAGGACCAGCAATGTAAAATTTCTTTGAAGAAGAGAGGAAGGGAAAACAGTATTGATTTAAGAGACAGTAAGCAATTAGATTGGTATTGAAAACAGACACCAAAGAAAATCTTGAAATGTTAAAGTAAAGAGGATCGTGTGCTAGAGTCGTGAAGCCTCAGCCTCAGTCCATTCTAAGATTTATCAAAGAGTGGTTCTGACTTTAGAAGGAACACCCTACTTAGGAGCTCAGTGGGATACCTTCCATCTGTGTATTCCACAAACATTGACGCGACAACCTCTGTGTGCCAGGTAGGCAGCCATGCACTTGGGGACAAGTGTTAGTGAAACAGACGAAACCCCTGCTTCACAGAGATTCAGTCCCAGTGCTGTCAAGAACGATGCCATTTCCCATAGCACATGTGGAAATTCTGTGTTGTACTGTTACCCCAGCAGAGCTGATCACACTGTTGAATCATTTGCAATCTTTTGTCATCAACATCACTCTTCTTGAATCCACATGGATGTGAACGTACAATTGTCAGACTCGTATAATCTGATGGGATTCGTATATTCTGCCATGCTGAATCCGAATTCTACCTCGTCCCTCACTCTTCTTGAACCCACATGGATGTGAATGTAGAACTGTCAGACTCCCATAGTCTGATGGGATTTGTATATCCTGCCATGCTGAATACGAACTCTTCCTTGTCCCTCAGACGAATGCCAGAGCACGTGAATTGGAACGCTCACTTATCTTCAAAGTGCACAAAGCTTAGTTTCTAGCCAGTGATTGAATTGTGAGGAATTTCAGTTAAGGGAAGGTCCTCACCTCTAGTGGGCATTTTTTATGTTAAGGTTTCATTTCCTTTGTGTCCCTGTACCTGAAATGTGATGCTGCTAAAAGAGCAGCTGCCAAGCAGCTTTATAGACCCTCAGAATATTCTATATTATTTAGAAATCCCTATATATACTGCTTAAGACTTGTCTTTGTTAATGACATTTCATATAGACCAAAAGATCTTTATGCCCTCTAATTTCATGGACTAGAATGACGAGAATCATTTGTCCTTCTGTGGGCAACTGTGAGGACTTAATAACTTTAGAAGCTGGAATTTAGAAATGTGTTTGACATTATTAGGAGCGACAGCTTTTCCATAAGCCTTCGTCTGAGACCGTCTATAGTAAAAATTAAGGTTTTTTGAGGGGACTCTGAGATTTAAAATTCTAATAGACTTTTTCTCATGAGTCAGAATGATTTACATACTAAACTTAAGATTTCTATTTCATAGGTTGCAAACACCAAGAAAGAAACCATTTTCAAATGGCTCAAGGATGACGTTCTGTATGAAACGGAGACATTGCCTGACCTGGAGAGGGGAACCTGTCAGCTGCTCATCCCAAAGGTATCAGGCATTGAGTAATACAAGACGAAAGCAAAGCAAAAACGGCACTTTCAAATAACTTGAAATTCTGTATTCCTCTAATTTGCATCCTGAATTTCAGTGGTTTGCAAAGAAAATGTATTAGAGTTTATTACACTTTCTATTGCTGTATTGATTTTACATAAATATAGAATGTGTTTTATTTGTAGTTGTCAAAGAAGGACCATGGTGAATACAAGGCAACCTTGAAAGATGACAGAGGCCAAGATGCGTCCATCCTTGAAATAGCTGGCAAAGGTAAAAGAAAACCTTTGTTCTGCGAACAAAAAATTCCTTTCACCAGCAGGATGCGATGTGTTCTGAAGGCAGGTCTATCTCTAGCCTCAGCTATAGCACACCTTGTTTCTTTAGCGGTAACACTGTACAAGAAAATATATTTGTTCTTTGGTTGCCTTCAGAGTTTTTTCAGTGTTTTAGAATAATGTGTGATATTACTTTGGGTTTATATGAAATGTCATTTTGGTCCATCATCAGAAGCCAAGTAACCCATTACTAATGCAGTTAAAATGATACAAACACCGAGGCAGTGATTCAGTTAAATGTAGAGTTGGATTTAAGTAAAACGTTCTGGATCCTTGTTTAAAAGTGAAGAGGTTAGAAGGATTTATTGCACACATAAGCCTTTTATGGATAAAGATTGCCATTTTAATGATTCATTTTTCAACTGAATATCACAATTTCCTGTATCGATTTAATTAAACATTGAAAATGCAGCTTTCTGTTAAAATTACATGTCGTAATGGTGCGTATCCCTTCTCATTTTCAGTGTACGACGACATGATTTTGGCAATGAGTAGAGTCTGTGGTAAGTAAATGCCTTTTAATTTTCAAGTCATTTGGGGTGCTGAAATCACTATTTCCTGAGATGGGCAGTCACTGCTGCAAAAGAGGGCACGATGGAGCTGCGGTGGGTGTTCTGTGTGAGGCCCTGGATTGAAGGGCAGGGTAGTGATCTGCTGCCCATGAGGCTTCTTCAAGGACTTCTCACAGTTTTGTCTGGAGTTTGAATTTTACTTTAAGAAACTGTCTGGGCTTCCTGATTAGCCACTTCTTCTATCCTGCCTTAGGTTAACTGGCATGATTGCTTTGTACACAATTGCTGTGAGCGGCTTTGTACACGTGCTGAATAGCCGTAATGAATTTTCAAAACTCTCACTTTGTGTTGTACACGTTACATCATTATGTTATCTTTACAAATAAATGCCCAGAGGTGGGATTGCTGGATCACATGTCAGTTCAGCCTGTTTTTGGAGGAACCTCCACACTGTTTTCCATAATGGCTGTATTAATTTACATGCCACCAACCGTGCACAAGCGTAGCCTTCTCTCCTCGCCAGTATTTTATCTTTTGTCTTTTTGATAATAGCCATTCTAACAGGTGTGAGATGATATCTCACTGCAGTTTTAATTTGCATTTCCCTGATGATTAGAGATGTTCAGTATTTTTCATGTATCTGTTGGCCATTTTTCTGTCTTCTTTTGAGAAATATCTGTTCAGATCCTTTGCCCATTTTTAATGGGTTATTTGTTTTCTTCCTGTGGAGTTCAGTTCCTTATGGATTTTAAGTATTAGTCCCTTAGCTAATGCATAGCTTGAATATATTTTTTCTCCCAATCCATGGGTTCTTTCTTCATTCTGTCAATTGTTTCCTTTGCTGTGCAGAAGCTTTTTTAGTTTTGTGCAGTCACATTTATTTACTTTTGCTTTTGTTGCCTGTATTTTTGGCGTCCTATCCAAGCGATCACTGCCCAGATCAATGGGGTGAAGCATCTCCCCCAAGCTTCCTTCCAGCGGCTTCGCAGTTTCAGGTCTTCCGTTTAAGTCTTTTATCCAATTTGAGTGGATTTTCCCTTGTGGCATAAGTTAAAGCACCAATTTCCCTCTTCTGCATGTGGATATTCAGTGTTCCCAGCACCATTTATTAAAGAGACTGTCTTTCCCTATTGTATCTTCTTGGCATCTTTGTTGAAAACCAATTGACCATCAATGTTTAGTTTTATTTCTGGGCTCTTTATGCTGTTCCATTGGCTGATCTGTCTGTTCTCATGTCAGTGCCATGCTGTTTTGGTTTCTGTAACTATATAATATATTTTGAAATGAAGGAGTGCGATGCCTCCAGCTTTGTTCTTTGTCCTCAAGATTGCTTAGGCTATTGCAGGCTTTCCTGATTGCATATGACTTTTAGGATTATTTTTCCTTTTTTTTTTTTTTTTTGAGATGGAGTCCTTCCCTGTTGCCAGGCTGTAGTGCAGTGGGTCAATCTCAGCTCACTACAACCTCCATCTCCCAGGTTCAAGCAATTTTCCTATCTCAGCCTCCAGAGTAGCTGGGACTACAGGCACGCACCACTGTGCCCAGCTAATTTTTCTGTATTTTTAGTAGAGACGGGGTTTCACCACACTGGCCAGGATGGTCTCCATTTCCTGACCATGTGATCTGCCTGCTGCAGACTCCCCAATTACATGCTTGAACCACTGTGCCTGGCCAAGGATTATTTTTCTATTTCTGTGAAAAACAACATTGAAATTTTGATAAGAATTGCACTAAATCTTTAGATTGTTTTGGGTAGTAAAAATGTGGCTTTACTCTTATACTCATGAAATTATTTTGTGTTAAAATATCTCATTATGTGCCCAAGGGTCACTCACGGATAACAGAACTGACCAGAAGGTTTGAAGAGTGAGTGTGTATAAGGCAAATGTAAAAGGCAGAGTCCTCACTGTGTGCTCGTCACCTTGAGGCAGAGATGCAGCCACTGAGAGGACATACACATTATGTTGGGAGTTGGATAGGGACAGAGGGGACAGGCCCAGAACTTCCCACATCACTAGGGAACCTTTATTCTCATGGGAAACCGGACACCGTGGGCCGTAGTCTCTCCCTGACATATCAGAATGAAAGAAGTGGAAGCCACGTTGTCAACACACTCACACCCACACACTTACATCCCCACACTCACACAGCAGTCTCACACACACGATTTCCCACTCACTCATACACACACACACCAGTATACCCACACCTGACACACACACACACTTATACATGCACTCACACGTGAACTCTCACACACTGACGCCCACACACTCACACATACGCATATGGGCACACACTTATGTGGACTCTCACACACCGATGCATACAGACTCATACACGGGAGCCCTGGGAGGCTGGGAGAGCACTGGGGGAGGCTGATAGAGGCTGGGGAAGCACTGGGAGAGGCTGATGGAGGCTGAGGGAGCACTGGGGGAGGCTGACAGAGGCTGGGGAAGCACTGGGGGAGGCTGATAGAGGCTGGGGGAGCACTGAGGGAGGCTGATAGAGGCTGGAGAACCACTGGGAGAGGCTGATGGAGACTGGGGGAGCCCTGGGGGAGGCTAATAGAGGCTAGGGAAGCACTGGGAGAGGCTGATGGAGGCTGGGGGAGCACACTGCGGGAGGCTAAAAACGTCTGGGGGAGCACTGGAAGAGGCTGATAGAGGCTGGAGGAACACTGGGGGAGGATGGGGGAGCACTGGGAGAGGCTGATGGAGGCTGGGGGAGCTGCTTCTGGTCTCTGTGGTTTGCTCTCAGGCTGCTCCCACCCTCCCGTGTTCTGCCTGGTTAGGGTGGTGTTGGTTTAATGAATCAGTGTCAGCGAATTTGAGGGGAGGGAAGGGGGTCGGGTGAGGGAATATGGCTCTGCAGTCTGTTAACTTCACCCAGTTCCCAAGCTGTTTTTCAAGTTGTGATTCCTTGAAGGGTGAACTGCTGTCTCCTGGTAGAGGAAACAGAGTCCCACCTGACTGGGGTGGGGGGGAGATGGTGGTCAGGGATCTCTGCTTCTTACAGATTTTCAGTAACCCTCTTGTCTGCAGCCGGCCCAGATGCAGGGACCCTCCGAGTCCTGGGCTCACTCCATTCCCTGGGCACTTCTTGGCTTTCTTAGCCCCGCACAGTTCCCTAGACCTCATGCCCCTCCCTCTACCTCCCGAAGCTCTGGGGATGGGCTCAAAGTCGGCCATTTCCTCCCCTGTTGTCCCTTGGGTTCCTGGGTGCTTTCCTCCCTTGCAGTGGACTAGCGGGGTTTAGGGAGGTGTGGAAGTCCAGGCAGGCAGTACCTTGGCATGACGTGGTGACGCAGCTGCAGGCGGCAGTACTGTGGTGTGACGCTGTGAGGCAGCCGCGGGCAGGCAGGCAGTACCTCGGCGTGACACGGTGACGCAGCCGCAAGCGGCAGTACTGTTGTGTGACGCCGTGAGGCAGCCGCAGGCGGCAGTACGTCGGCGTGAGGCCATGACGCAGCCGCAGGCGGCAGTACCTCGGCATGACGCGGTGACGCAGCCGCAGGCGGCAGTACCGTGGTGTGACGCTGTGACGCAGCCGCAGGCAGGCAGTACGTCGGCGTGACGCCATGACGCAGCCGCAGGCGGCAGTACCTCGGCCTGACGCTGTGACGCAGCCGCAGGTGGCAGTACTATGGTGTGAGGCGGTG
>NW_012114766.1:1871488-1875568 GCF_000951035.1 Colobus angolensis palliatus
ATGGTCTCGATCTCCTGACCTCGTGATCCACCCGTTTCGGCCTCCCAAAGTGCTGGGATTACAGGCTTGAGCCACTGCGCCCGGCCAAGGCTCTTTCAATATTTAGGAATATGTTCTTTGAGTGAACTCCTAGAAGCACAGTAACTACGTAGAAAACTAAGAATAATTTTAATAAAATATACATTTCAAGTTGCTTACTAAAATGAAAAAATACTATTTAAAATCGCTGTTTGCTACAATATCCTCCGCAACGGTTGGTGACCATCTTATTTTCCATTATCTGTGCTAATTATGTAAATCTAGTTTTCTAGGTAACTGTATGTGAATGTAAATTTCCAAAGGTTGAATATCTGATAACAATCTCTACCCAGTTCAGAGCTTCTGCGTTCATCAATGCTACTTCCTTATCTTCTCCTTGCTGACATCTGACCCATAGATCACCTACCTCAATTGAATTAGTCTACATTTTTATTCCAAGCACACTATGTGTGTTCTCGTTTCTTGCATTTTCTTGTGGCCTCTGGGATTTCTTCTGCTTTCCTTCCTCTGACCCAAGCTTCATTGGTCTTGAAGAACCAACCGAGGTGCTCCCATCTCCTGGACTGCCACCTGAAAGAGTCGTGCTAAATCCTTTTGCGGATTTTCTACAATACTTCAGCGTAGGGTCAACTGACATAGCATTTGCCATGCGCTGTTGTTACTTTGCCTCCTTTTCTTAAGCAAAGCTGCTGAGGGGCAGATGCTGAATCTTTTTAGACAGTTCTGTGTCTTTCACAGTGTTCTGCAAAGAGCTTTCAGATAATTCTAGCATGGTAAGAGCTTGTTTAATGAATGGATACAGCATAGGAATAAAGTATAAGAATTTGTGGCTGGCCAACTTTATGAGAGACACATGTGTGAACAGGATTGCAGGTGGGGACAGGAGGGCTTGCCGCAGCGACGTCTTCTGTGATCATACAGCAAGCACTCCTTTTCTTAGATCTGAGGATGTTTTATTTTCTGCAGGGAAATCTGCTTCTCCACTGAAGATACTCTGCACCCCAGAAGGAATACGACTTCAGTGTTTCATGAAGTATTTTACAGAAGAAATGAAAGTGAACTGGCAGCACAAGTAAGTGTGACAGCAGCTGATGGAAGCCGTGCTGTAGACGGGGCTGTCCAGGGTGCACAGCTGGGACCAGGCGTTCCCTGGGGAACATCAAGACACTGCCATTTCCTCTCAAAATTTTATAATTTTAAGCAATGATGACAACTTTTAGCTCAGGGAAGGGATCCGTCACGGCAGTGGGGAGGACGTGGAAGAAGGAGGCAGAGGTGAAATTCCTGACAGTGTTACAGACAAATTTCTCCAATGTCTCAGTCACCAAAGGTGGCTTTGCTAATAATACACATTTTCTCTGGAAGCGAACAGAGAGCTGAGGCAGAACTAATAAATAATGTGTAGAAACTAGACTCCAAATTTCCAGTCTGTTGGATTCCCACTAGATTTGATTAAAAGTAAAAGGACCAAAACAAGCCCAATCATTAAAATTAAAAAAGGAAGTGAACAAGACCAAGTCTGAAGACCTAGCAAGGTTTTCTGTATTTCATGCTTCTCTGGGTTGGTACGGGTCACTGAGAAAACTACCAGAGACTTCTCATGCAATCCATAGCACTGGGCAGGTCCCTGCTGCCTTGCCCCGGGCATCTGGTTTCTTCCCAGCGAAAGCACAAGCCAACATCTGAAACAACCAGGCAAACCACTGGCTGAATTGAGGAGTCTCCGAAAACAGGACTCGCATCAGGGTCTCCAACCCCTTAGACGTCACCGCAGATAAAAGTGGACTTCAGGTGGGTGGGAAGGACAGACAGAGCAGGGATGGTGGCTTTTTATCGATCTCTTTGCTTTCCAAAGGACAACGTGTTCAGGCCAATTATTTGATGGTGTCAAGGCACCCAAATATTAATGCCCCTAGTATCACTGGTTTGCTTAGGTGACTGTATTTGTAAGTAAACTGAAGTGTTAAAAGCATATATGTTCTTAGCTTTTTTTCCTATTTCAATTTTGATATACTATGCTTTCATCTTGTAATGGAGTCAGTACATCCGTGCTTGTAATCTTGCACATCTTTAAGTTTACTAGACTGGTATTCAAACTCAAATGAAATCCCTATAGATCCCATGTTAAGGGATTTGTTAGGAAAGTGTATTAAAGGCAGGGTCTTTTTTAAAAGGACTGTGATAACAGGAGCTTACAGGACTGGAACTCTGGTGTGTTTTTGTGATATAATTGTTTATCAGGATTTATTTTGTAGGACAATGAATAAATCTATGTCTCTAGCTGAATCAAACCTTCCCCTGGAAAAGGAGAATTAATCATCAGCATCTTTGAGCTTCCTTGTTATTTGTAGCGTATTGTCTTGCTGTAAGTTGTACACAGTTGTAATGTGTGTCCTGTCATCCGTCGTAAACATGTTCATCTTCTGGGAGAGGCCAGCCCCCTCTTCAGCCTTGTGTGGTTTGTAGTACAGGCCATGCACTGTGCTGGGTCTGGGGGGTACAGAGATTAAACACACGTCCACACACAGTATTAAACACATGCCCCGTGTATGTGTGTGAACACACAGGAAATGTGTGTGTAGATATAGGTTGTGTTAGTGTTAGCAAGCAGGTACTTTGTGTTACAGATTCAACATAAGTTATTTTATCTAATCTTCACAAATGCTCTGTAAGTTAGGTATTTACACCCACATTTTATAGATGTGGAAACTGGGGTTCAGGGAGAGAAACATGTCATTTTGTCAGTCACAGCCTACTAAGTGAAAGAGCAGGGATTAGAATGCTGGCTGGTCTGGTTCTAATCAGTGCTCTCCCCAGAAGCTCCAAGCCCATTGGAGGAGATGGGTCCTGGACAGGCAGGCAGATCGGGGCACAGCTCACGCATCTGACTCTTCAGTGACCCTGGATCAGTAGAAAGCATCCCTAGATACAAAAAGGGAAGGAGGTGTTATTGTAAATTCCACAGACTTGTAAAAGTAACATTATTTCTGTTTTCTCTTCCCCAAACAAATTCATTATACAACAAAACAGGCATTTCTTTAGCACCTTTATAACTAAACTATAACTTTAAGACCTTAACTTCTTACTATTTGACTATTAAACAACGTGAAGCTATATTAGGTAGCCATTATGTGTGATTGTAATTCACTGCTTGATGACTAAATGCGTTCTTACTAGATAGCAACTGGAAAAAAAGAATAATACGAAAATTTGTTGGAAAATTTGTTGAAATATACTTTAGCCATTTAAAGCTAAATAATTCACTTCACAAAACCTATGAAGCCAGGAAATGGAGCTGCCAAAGACTGGTGCTGTGGGTCCTGGAATATTTTGTGTTAATGGGTGACATGGAATCAATAGAGTGCAATGAGAATTTTGTGAAATGCAGACATAAGCAAAGACAATTGTTCTTTAGTTAAAAATGCTGAGTAATACATCAGAGGCTATAGAAGATGTCACTTTAAGGGAAGGTTGGAAATTATTCAACATGAGTTAGAAGCAGGCAAAGAGGAATTCAGCAAAAATGTTCTTCAGAAAAGAGATTTTGTCCTCCTACTGAAAAGTGAGATTAATATATCATCTAGACATGGCTAGATCTCAGATTCTTAACATGTTGACCACTGAAGTCTTGAAAGTATCTCAGAAGCTAAAGAAATTTCAGTCTCTCTTTCTCTCTCTCTGTCTCTGTTTTTGAGACAGAGTCTTGCTCTGTCACCCAGGCTGGAGTGCAGTGGTGCCATTCTAGCTCATGGTAGCCTTGACTTCCTGGGATCAAGTGATTCTCCTGCCTCAGCCTCCTGAGTAGCTGGGACCACAAGTGCACACCACCGTGCCTGGCTAATTTTTAGATTTTTTGTAGAGACGGGGTCTTGCTATATTTTCCAGGCTGGTCTCTAACTCCTGGGGTCAAGTGATCCTCCTGCCTTGGCTTCTTAAAACCCTGGAATTACAGGCATGAGCCACCTTGCATGCCCCACAGTGTCTTTATGGCATAAAAATAAGAGCATGCTTCAAACTGCAAATGTGTATTTTAATTCAATT
>NW_012114766.1:1876618-1878034 GCF_000951035.1 Colobus angolensis palliatus
TTTTAGTAGAGACGGGGTTTCACCATGTTGGCCAGGCTGGTCTCAAACTCCTGACCTCAAGTGATCCATCCACTTCAGCTTCCCAAAGTGCTGGGATTACAGGCTTGAGCGACCACGCCTGGTCTGTCAGCCATTATTGATTGTAGACTTAGTTTTTAGATTTTTGTACTTGTGTTAGTTCCAACCATTTATTTTACTATATGTAATATTCAGTTACAAATATATAATATTTCTAAATCGTTCACTGTGAAATAATTTTAGACTCATAAACAAGTTGGGAAGAAAGTACGGAGTTCCCTTATATCCTCCATCCTCTTCCCCTGAGGTTAACGTCTTGTCTAACCACCTTATAACCATCAAAACCGGGAGCTGAATGGTGATGTAATGCTATTAACTCCGCTACAGACAGTTCTGGTTGCACCTGTTTTTCCAGGAATGCCCTTTTCCATGTTCTTGTGTTGAATCTCAGGTCCCATGTTGCAATCGGGTGTCCTGGCTCCTGGTTTTCCCCTGTCTAGGACAGTTCCTCAGGCTCTCCTCGTCTCTTGGCCTGGGTGCTTTGAAGCCATCTGTCTGTCACTTTGAAGCATGCCCTCCGTCTGGGTTTACCTGGTGTTTCCCATGATTGGGTTGGTGACTCAGTTTTAGCTGGAATACAACAAAAGCCATGCTGATATCTGATCACTGGGTTAAGGCAATGTCTGCCCTATCTCTTCTTGGGAACGTTATTATTTTTCCCTTGGTAATTAGCAAATACTTTAGGACTTGGCAAGTCTCTTGTCCCTCCCACAGACCTGTGTGCTGAGATTTGAGGTTCAGCAGTGAATCTGGCCTGCAGCACTGATTTCTGAGGGGCTGGGTAGAGGGTAATTTTCTAGTTCCCTCTTCCTCCTGTGTTTGTTCTGCTGGGAGGTGCTGGCCTCTCCTCTGTGTACCTCCTCATTCAGCTGCTTGGCTGCATCCGTTTGGACTCAGGGATGCTGATTTTATGTTGTGAGCTGTGACTTTGCTCAAATTGTTCCAGCTCTGGCCTTTGGGAGCTCCTTCCGGTTGTCACCTGCTTGCTCCAGCGTGCATGCCTGCGTCTTCTTAGCAGCAGTGCCTTATTTTCTGGGTCCGTAAAACATTCCCAACTCGTCTTGTATTTTCTGCCCCAGTTCTACAATCCCAGAAGCGCTGGCTCCTGGACCAAGGGTGGCATCAGAGACTGTCAATGTCTCGGGGAGCCGCAGGTCTTACACGCTCTGGAGACAGGACTGGGTGACATGTGGGTGCACGTGGAGGCACACACTTGTACACCCGTGTCCACTTCTGCATCTCCCAGTCCAGTCCAACTCCACAGGCTTCATTCAAGCCTTGCCCCTTTCCTGAGCTGTAACTCGGTTCCCCAGGGAGAAGCCTGGCTCTCATCTATTG
>NW_012114766.1:1878084-1885414 GCF_000951035.1 Colobus angolensis palliatus
AACTCGGTTCCCCAGGGAGAAGCCTGGCTCTCATTTATTGTTTTTTTTTTTTTTTTGTTCTTCCCAATCCTAGTATTTACATCAAGCAGTTTCAGAATTAGTAACTCATATCTCTGTGAGAAAGAAATGTGCAAACTAGAGTTCAGTGTTTCCTGCAATTAATTCCTTTCATCTTTAGCCATACAGTATCAAATCAAAATATGGCTTTCCAAAGCTACTGTATTTCTCTGTGTTCTGGGTGATAAGCAATTCATTTGTGACATAGTTACATTCGTTTGTTACTGTTCGTGTTTTCTTTTGGGTTCCCCTTGCTTTCACGCTGATGTTCCTCATTTATTTTGGGAAATGTGAAAGGCAGTGTGGCTGCAAG
This sequence comes from Colobus angolensis palliatus, assembly GCF_000951035.1. Taxonomy (NCBI): domain Eukaryota; kingdom Metazoa; phylum Chordata; class Mammalia; order Primates; family Cercopithecidae; genus Colobus; species Colobus angolensis. Next base: position 1,878,455 of record NW_012114766.1, read on the forward strand.
AGTCTGAGCTACAGAACTGGAGCCCAGACCTTCTCTCCTCCTCCCTGCTCACCTGCCCCCATGCCCCTTACCTGTCTCCTTCCCACCTACCCCGTCACAGGCGACCCAGCTGCTGGTTGCTTTTGCACGAAGGAGCAGAAACGTGTGCTTTCTTCTATCCTCCACTGTCTTGTATTAATACAAACCATTTTCACTTTAGTTTGGAATGAAGGAATTTGGTCATGTTTTGTAATCAAGTAGTACGAAGAAGAGGTTTTGTCATATTTTGGCTCATTTATGTCTCAAACAACAATAATACTACTTTTAAAATCCCTGTATGTCCAAGTCATTGTCTAGGTAAGACAACAGTTATAATTAATTCAGCAACCAGATAGTCAAAGAAATGAACAGCTATTTTTGAGCACTAGGACGTGTTTGGCCCTCTTTTAAGTTGCTCATTCAGGGGAAGCCAAATGAGAGGGCGTGGGGTCTAGGGTGAGACCCTGAAGCTGAGAGTAGGAAGCTGGAAACCAGCATTTGCCCTCAAGGTGAGCAGCCAGGGTTGCAGACATCAGGTACAGCAGGAGCCTCTGCTAATGGCTGTCCATGTTCTGTGAGTGACTTTGTCTGAGTCATATTGAGGGAACAGACTTAGAACCCAGTCCAAGAGAAGTGTGTGTGATGCAAGAGAAGCCAGGGTCAGAACACCAACATGGGCAGCTCGAGGCTAGGATTGGGGTTTAAGGCAGGCTCCTGATCCCAGGCTCACAGCTACCTTTTTGCAGCTGCAGCTCAGGGAAGGGTAGTGTCCCAGCTGCAGGCTGTGGGGTCCTGGCTCAGGGCATCTTGCCTGCGTGCATGTTTACCCAGATCCCGGGGTGGCAGCGGAGGCCGCAGCTGTGATGAAGGAGGTGGGGCCAGAAGCATGTGGGGTCCCAGAAGGGCACCAAGTGGGCCAGTGTGTGATTTGGTGTTCAGTGGACACCGTTCCTTCACTACAGTGGTTTTTACCCTTTGTCACTGGCTGAGATTTGGGTTCAAGTGTTCTTTCCCCAAATTGTGTGGCTGTTGTAAAGAATCTCTCATTGAAGTAGAGGGTCACTTTTTAAAAGTGAAACTTGAATGATAAGTCACTCCAAAGGCCTAGGGCTATCAACGTGAGGCCAGTGAAGCAATTGTTTGCAGTGGGGCCCTTGTCTTCACTGCTGCCAAGCCAGTGTGTCCAGTTACACCAAAGCCAGGAGGCCGGTTGGACACATTTACAGCTATTTTATGAATGCTCGTGTGAAGGTGTACCTTTTTCCCTTGTCACCTGTATCAAAATAAAATTATCTTTCTTTTGTCTATAAGCAAGTTGCTAAGTGTGTGAGTAGAACGGATCACCATTGGAATGGGACATAGTCCAGCAGAACATAAACGCCGCAAAGGCTAAAATGCCACCACTTCATGAAGCATTTGCAAGGTGACTTAGCGGCCCAGTGAATTTCACCTGTTGGACAAAGCTCTGTACGACGTGGCTGATACAGTGGAAGCTTCACTAGCTTTTCTTCGTGGCTCCAAGTCCAAACAGTGAGATTTTGGGGCTGTTTGCAGTTTTACCCCATGGAAGAAATTCTAGTCTCTCTCTCTTTCTCACACACACACAAACACACATACACATACACAGAGCAGAGGTTTGAATGTCTTCGTCTGTACATCTAGGATGCAACAGTGTTGGCACATAATTTAGCTCTTTGAAGAAGACATATTTGAGTTAATGGAGATCAAGAAAACGTTGTCTTCTCCCTAACACCCACGTGGCGTGTGGGAGGATGAGCTTACACAGGAGGATGGGCTCACAGGGGGGTGAGCTCACACAGGGCGGCAGCGATTGTTGCGTCCTCTCGGTGAGACTGACCAGCGTCCGCACAAACACAGCGTTTGGTGCAGGATTCAAGACACCAGGCATGACAAAAATCATCCCCTTATCCACAAGCAGGGAGCTCATCACAAGTCCCCAAGCAGCGTCCAGGCTTTGCAGGGCAGGGAAGCAGGGTGGGTCTGGGCAGGACTGAGGGCCTTATTGGTGTGTGGAGTCTCAGGCTGGAATCCTGCCCCATGGGTCTTTGTGTGTGCAGGAAGCACATATAGCCAAGTTGGCAGTGCCTGGTTGTGTGTGTGTGTACACGCATTTGATAGAACTTTGACCCTCATCAGTTCCAACAAGAGAAGGTGACAAGATGACTAAGGCCCATCGGTGTTGGCAAAACAAGTTTTTCTGACTCTGACCAGAAGAGTTCCACACCCTTGTTGAACCGTTTCCTTGGATGGGGTACATTTAGTCAATAAGTGATTACAGCGGGCTCAGTTCCCCACTGATGTGTAATTTCCAGTCCGTTGATTGGTCTGTAAAGTGTTCAGCTGTAAGTGCATACGGGCGGGGGGTGGGGGGAATAAAGAAGTCTTTCTTAATCAAGCTGTGATGTCCCTGCCGTGTGCCAGTATCTCTTTACCTTCAGGTCTCTGCACAGATGGGCTTTCTTGCTGCTCCTCGCACACCAGAGTTTGGGATTGACTGGCTAATCCACTGCTTGGTATATGTTCTGTGCAAGGTTTTTCTTTTCTGCAGAGCTGAGAATCACCGTGTAAAGTCTAATTTCCCTTTTGTACACAGGGATGAGTAGGTCTGAGTGCTGGAATGGCCCATCAGTCACTTTAGTACTAGCGACCTGCTGTGAGCTCACAGGACGGCTGGTGTGGCCACTGATGCTCACCTGCCCTGGGCCACACCACGGATGGAGAACCTGGCGAGTCTGTGTCGCCTGGAATGTGAGCGCCAGCCTGCAGCTTGCAAACATGGCACTGTCGGCCTGGCCCTCTCTGGCTCCGGAGTGCTGGGGTCCTGGGATCCTGGCCTTATCGCTTCTCCTTCCCTCTCCCGCTCCCCGCGCAGCCCGTGCTGACTGTGGACTGAGAGCAGCTGGGCAGAGCATGGGGCTCTGTTGCGGGGTCAGCCTTTGTGAGGCTCCCGGGTCAGCAACGTACAGAATTCCAGGTGTGGGACCGAGAGAGTCCTGAAGGATTGCCTGGTCCGATTCTCCTGCCTCTTTCCGGGGAGGGGCAGCTCATGGGAAAAGGGAGATAATTAAGATATTGTGAAGGGCTAAAGGGGTCCCTTTTACATTATGTGCATTCTAACACCATTTTTAAAAGTTTAGGTAGAAATAAAGTGCTCACACTGCCCTGCCTTCTAAGGCAGCACGAGCTCGTCCCACATCGGCAACAGGGGAGGCCGACCTGATTATTGTAGACAAATGTGTATCAATTATGTTCCAGAGTTGCTTCAATAGATGTTGATCATATCTTCTTGGATTCCTAAAACAACCCCACATGGGCAGCGTTAGATCCTCCCTTCTCTGTCCAGGATCCGAGACGCTAAGTCTCAGGCTGAAGCCAATCTCACAAAACCATCCCTGGGAGCAGCCATTTCATCCTCTCTGGCTTAGTGTGCACCAGGATCCTGCTGTGCCCTCATGGAGCTCCCACTTTATATCTGGACAGACTCGATTCTGACACACACTGCCAGCACCACCACCAGAGACAAGGACACAGAGCCAAGCATTTATTTTTACATATATACTTTTTGAGACAGGGTCTCACTCTGTTGGCCAGGCTGGAGTGCGATGGTGTGATCACAGCTCACTGCAGCCTTGACTTTCTCTGGCTCAGGCAGTCCTCCTGCCTCAGTCTCCTGAGTAGCTGAGACTACAGGTGCTTGCCGCTATGCCTGGCTAATTTTTGTATTTTTGTAGAGACAGTCTTGCTTTGTTGTCCAGGGTGGTCTCAAACTCCTGGGCTCATGTGATCCTCCCACCTCGGCCTCCCAAAGTGCTGGGGCTACAGGCGTGAGCCACTGCACCCGGCCCGAGCTGTGCATTTATTATAGGCTTAAGATATATTTGCTGAAGGAAAGAGTAACAGAGAAAAAGGCTATGATGGTGAGGAGGGCTGGAGAATTCTTTTTCCTGATGGAACTCAAGGCGTTCTTGGTTGCCAGCAAGGGTAATGAAAGACGCCACAAGCACCACAGCTGGCTCTCTGTGCAACTGACACAGCCTGTTTCCCCGAGCTCCAGCTGTTCTGGAGCTGGTGCCTGAGAGAAACGGGTCCACATTCCAGCTCTTATGTGGCCCTGGAGTCGATCCTGTTTTCATGTACCCGTGACTACGACTTCCACAAATCTCTCAGGCTCCCTCTAAACTGAAATAATGTTAGGAAATAACTAATACACATTTGTCTGCAGTAAACAGGTTGGCCTTATACGTTGCAGATGTGGGAATCTTAGAAGGCAGGAATGGTATGAGCAACTTGTTTTTATCTAACCTTAAAAAAATTGTGGCATAATACACATAACGTAAAAGTTAGCATTTTAACCATCTTTAAGGGTACTGTTCAGTGGCGTTAAGTACATTCACATCATTGTGTAGGCACCACCACCACCACCACCCAGGACCTTTTCATCCTCCCAAACCGAAACTCTGTTCCCATTAAACCCTCACTCCCTGTTCCTCTCCCCCAGCCCCTGGTACCCACAGTTCTACTTCCTGTCTCTGTGGATCTGACTACCTAAGCCCTTCATAGGAGTACATGTTTGTCTCTTTGTGACAGGCTTATTTTACTCAGCAAAATGTCCTTAGGGTTCATCCACATTGCAGCAGGCATTGGGATTTCCCTCATGTATTTATGGGCCACAATCTGTTGATCCATTCATCACCAATGCACGCTTGGGCTGCTTCCCCACCAGGGCTGTCGTGAATGATGCTACTAAGGATGTGGGTGTGACAATCTCTCTCCAAGATCCTGCATTCAATTCTTCAGGGCATCTACGGAGAAGTGCAATTAATGGATCATATAATAGTTCTAGCTTTAATTTTTTGAGGAACTACCATACTGTAGAGAATAATGTTAAGTCCATTATGTTGTGACAAGTATGTATTAAATAATAATATACCTTTGAAAATTAAGTATCATTTAATGTTTGAAGGTTTTCAGATCTGAGTTACTGATGTGGTCAATACATTTGTAACAGCCAGAATAATCTATTGTGATATTGGCATCAGCAAGTTAGAGAAGGCTGTCACAGCAGCAGGACATTGCCCCATAGACACTGTGCATGTGACATGGAGACCCTAACTTGGATACATTCCTGTTGCTATTTTAAAGAGATGCTAAGATCTCATCCAGTGAGCATATGAGAATCGGGGGAAGTGAAGAGATGGCCTGGCTGCAGATATGTGAGCCGACGGAGAAGGATAAAGGAAAATACACTTTTGAGATTTTCGATGGCAAAGATAACCATCAACGTTCCCTGGACCTGTCTGGACAAGGTAAGAGAATTCTTCTTTAGCATTTAACAATCTCTATTTAGAAATCCATTTAGATGCTGAAGGGAGGGAATACGATATGAATACAGGAGACAATATGAATTTATGATTTTCATTTAGAGAAAATGAAAAAATCACTTTATTCATTCTTTGAGTATATCAGTTTTCATGAACCAGATTCACTGGTAGAATATTTGAATGAATAAATAAAATCTGAACACTGAAATGGTTACTAACATAAGAACTATTTCCTTACAGCTTTTGATGAAGCATTTGCAGAATTCCAGCAACTCAAGTAAGATTTGCGTATTTGGTTACTGTGATATCATCCTGGGGGCAGTTGAGTCCCAGTCAATTTGGCTGCATGTGGGAATCTGTATGGAAGCCTGGATGACCCAAAGAAAGAGCCATTCCTGGGACAGAAGTGGCAATTTAAGCAATGTAGTATGTGGAGGGGTGGGCATTCTCCTCAACCAGAAATGCATTTATCAACGGACTGTCCAGGGTTGTCAGAACCCTGGATGAATTTTGAAAATCATTATTGTAAGAGTTGAAGAAGAGGAAAGAAACACGCAAAGCTGTTTCAAAGACAACTTTATTTTGGAGAATAGACCTGAGTGGGGCTGCTGGCAGATTTCGGTCAGAAGCACTTTCTCTTACAGACGAAGGGTATTTAAAGGTTCTGGTTCAGGCTAGGAATGTTTCTGTGTGTAGGAGAGTTTTATTGTGTTGGAATGCCTCTGGTTGGAGGGGAGGTTATCTAAGGGTGGGAATGTTTTTGATTGGAGGGTAGGTTATCCCAAGGTTGGTATGTTTCTGGTTGGAGGTGTCATTTGTGGTTTATGGTCATGCTGACATTAGCCTTTAAGCTGATGTTTTTGAGCTGGACTTAGGTGGTTTCTAATCAAGGAAAACTTAAAATGGCGATGCTAGTCCAAGATGGTGATGCTGCTGCTGTCAATTATCATCAGTCTGCACATCACACAGAGCAACTTTTTAAGGAAAATTCGGGGTTTTCAAATGCACGATCGAGTTTTTGCACATCCAAAGCTGACCACAGTCCTTGGCCTGTGCTAGCTTATTTAATAAACATTTGTTGATTGGGTACAGGGATGAGCAAGATAGATCAGAAACTGACAAGTTCCAAAAATATCTCAAGTCTCCAGTGCAATCTGGTGAATTTCTGGGAAAAAGAAAAATTCTCTTCAACCTGTGAACTGGAATGCTAAACTTTTCTGTGGGTTTTAGCATCTGGATAATAGGGCATTTTCCACCTCAACATGAGCAGTGGGAACCATCAGGAAAAAGCGATGATATCCATGCTGGGATCCTGTGATCTGAACGTGTTCTTCTAAGAGAATGCCACCATATTTCCTTCTTTCTTTTCCTCTCATCGCTAGTGAGTCTCTCAGCTGTACATTTTGTTGGAAGCAATTTCTCATACTCTTTTTTCATTCTCTCCTCTCTGTCCCCTTTAACTTTTAGAGCTGCTGCTTTTGCAGAGAAGAGTAAGTACCTGTTAGATTGTAACCAGGATGGTAAATTATTTTGGGTGGGGCAAAAAGGTCTATATTTTAGAGTACCAACTTTGTGTATTAAATAATAACCAGCAACCCCC
>NW_012114766.1:1886209-1922455 GCF_000951035.1 Colobus angolensis palliatus
CTCCTAGGTTCAAGTGATTCTCCTGCCTCAGCTTCCCGAGTAGCTGGGATTACAGGCACCCGCCATCACGCCTGGCTAGTTTTTTAGCTTTAGTAGAGACAGGGTTTCACCATGTTGGCCAGGCTGGTCTCTAACTCCTGACCTCAGATTATCTGCCCACCTCGGCCTCCCAAAATGTTGGGATTACAGGTGTGAGCCACCATGCACGGCCAGGACCCCTTCACTTCCTGCCCAGCTCGGACACACGCGACTCTCCAGGCTTTCAGTCCTTGGTGAATTCTTCACCCTTCAAGACCAGCCCGTATCTCACATTTCCTCCGGAGTGTGTCACCCCCTGCCCTTCACAGAGTCTGTTATCTCCTCACCTACCTTCCCTTGGCTTTGGCTTATCCCTCAACTGTCAACGTATAAATCTTTTTCTTTGGTGCTCTCTCTCCTGAGCATAAACTCCTCCCCACGTTCACCCTGGTACCCGCTGCTGCTTACACGGCCACTGCTCCGTGGGAATGTCCCACAGATGTTTTCCTACCTGAGGCGCTTTCCCTTTCCCATTGCAGATCGTGGCAGGTTGATTGGTGGCTTGCCTGATGTGGTGACCATCATGGAAGGGAAGGTGAGGATTCTAAACTTGGCCGGGGCGGGGCGTCAGCAAGGTGCAGTGCCTGCAGCCCCTCCTTTTGGGGCAGAGCAGAGGGAACCCAGCAAGGGGCTTCTATGTCCTCACTCAGCCTGCAGGGAACCCAGAGTCCCCCCGCCTTTCCTGCCCCTTCTAGACGGCCTGGGATAACCCCTCTGTTCTCCAAGGAAGGAATCGCGTAACATTCTGAATCCACAAACCTGTGGTCACAGGAACCCGTCGTGCCACTTGGGTACCTCAAGGCAGGTGCTTTGGCTATGGGTGTTTCTAGGCCCTCAGGGTCTGCCGGGGTCTGGTGTCACCTGCCCCTGTGGCCATTCACCCAGAGGAGCAAGTGCAGGACGAGGCGGCCACACCGCCGTGGCCTGCCTGCCCGTATGAAGGTGCAGGCCCCCTCTTCCTGTGTGAAGCAACACAGCTTTTACTACACAGAAGAAAACAATCTCTGCTCCCACTCTCAAGGTCACTGTGGAACACATCGTGGAAGCCGCTTACTGGAGTGTAATTTGTTGCCTGTCAGGAGAATTATTGATATCTAATTGATACTTCTCTGGTTGCTTCAGCGGGTCTGACTCAATGTCACAGGGACAGAGATACTTGAGAGAATTTTATTAGGCCAGAAGACAAAAGTTTATAGACCTCTTCTTTAGCACCTAAAGGAAAAGCCTAGAGAGCTCTTGAGATGTCATCTTAGGATGTAATTGAGAAATTAGCAATCGTTTCACTTTATCCTAGGCTGAAAGCATATTTTAACTAAGCTTCAAGAATGCATTTTTTTTGCCTCCAATTTACCAGTTATAAGACAATATATTCATGGGGTCTGCCAGAGGAACTGGTAAGAGGGACCCATACATCTAAATAGAAAGGAATTTGGGAGCAGGATGGATATATCTACTATAAAACATAGAGCTTAATTAAATTACTTTCAAATTAGTTAATTGACTTAGGCTATGGATAAAAGCTGAGAATAAATAGGACATGTGCTCACTGGTTTTTTTATGAGCTCCCCTGTAAAACAGTGCACCTGTTCCCTGATGTCCTCTGGCTGCTCTGTCTAGAGTGGCGCTTATGTACATAAAGCCTTGTTGCTAAACAAACGATTGAAGGACCAGTACGTGTCACTGAGTGTGACCTGGAGCACACCGTCTGAGGGGGTGATAGGACTTTCCTTTTCCTAACTCTTCCTTCTCCACCAACCTCTTCCTTCCAAAGACCTTGAATCTCACCTGCACGGTGTTTGGAAACCCTGACCCCGAAGTGGTTTGGTTCAAGAACGACCAGGACATCGAGCTCAGTGAGCACTTCTCGGTGAAGGTGGAGCAGGCCAAGTATGTCAGCATGACCATCAAAGGCGTGACTTCTGAGGACTCGGGCAAGTACAGCATCAACGTGAAGAACAAGTATGGTGGGGAGAAGATTGATGTGACGGTGAGCGTGTACAAACACGGGGAGAAGATCCCGGACGTGGCCCCACCCCAGCAAGCCAAACCCAAGCTCATCCCGGCATCTGCCTCGGCACCAGGCCAGTGAAGGCATTTTCCCGGCCTGGAGATGGGAAAATATGCTTGGCAGAGACGGGAGTGCTATGTGCTTGTTCCAGAGGAGCAGCCGGCGTCTGAGTGGCGTCCTGTGTGGGCCGGTAGTTGATCACACATTGTGCTTTTGATTTTTGCGTTTGGTGGTGATTATACTCGTCTAAGGGAGAAAGCTAATATTTTCCACAAGACTGAACAGCGTGTTTACACGAGGGTAGACGGCAGGCACCTGACAGAGAGTGGGTTGGCAGATGACACACTAGCATTTGCACGGGTGTGGGCATATGGGTGCAGCACCTGGACGTGTGGAGCATGTGGCGGTCTGTGTGAAGCCACCGAGAAGCTGCCGTGCTGCTCTTTGGGGGCCGCGGGATCTAGCAGTTCTGAAATCCTGGCTGTGGAGCCTTTGAAGCGTGTGTTACCTGGTTAAGCTTGTTTTCTCTTGCTTTAGGCAAATAAAACTTCAAAAATCACCTTGTTGTGGTTTTTCTGTGCCAAATCACACCTACCTGCACCTGCTCACCCTCCTGGCTTGTTTAATTATGGGTTATCATGCACTTTCATGGCTGGTGGGGTGCAGACAGCGCACGCACACTCCAGAGGCAGGGCAGGATGAATCACACCTCCAAAGCCCCTCCGACCTGTGGGGCGGGGCTGCCAGCCCCAAGTGGCACCCAAGACAGCACCAGTCTTAAGAAGTGTGCATTTTGTGCAAGGCTTAGAAAGGTCACCTAGTGATTATACCACAGGGAAAATAAAATGCGTAGATGGCTCTGTTCTTTTTTAGTGTGCTAATGAATTAGGAAGGGATATCAAAAGAAAAAAGGCACTCATTTGGAATGATCACTGTAGTAGCCATGGAGGAAAAATAAAAACTTGGCGGCCTACACAAGGCCTCTTGGTGAAGTTAAAAAACATGTTTAGGAGGAACATACCCTCTCTTTGAACTTTTTCTTCCTTTGTTTGGAAAGAGGCTGAAATTCTTCTGGCATAAAAATCCCATTTCAGTATTTTCGTTTTATTGTTGCTTTATAACCGGAAAAGCTTTGATAATTAAGAATGTTTTACCTTTCTGTCTCATTAAAGGCAATCCAAATTTTACGAGATTTTGTTATATTTTTCTAAGGTAATAATACAAATCCTGAGAATTAAATATGTCCCCAATAACATAAAGCTGGCTGAGCTGGTTTCCATGGCAGTAAAGTGAATGTCAGCAAGAATTTTATTTTTATTATTTCTCCCTTCTCTGTCAAGCAGGTGAACTTCAGCAGAGTTTGTTCTTACTGCCTGGTGGAGCCACATTTTCCAGAGTGGCTTGGCGAGGGTAGGCACAGACAGACTTGTCTCCATTTGACCTTGATTTAGGTAAACATTTTGTTTATTTTCCAGTTTAAACAGTCATTTTTGTTTAGCAATTGTGGTTCATGGGAAAGAATTCAAATGGTTGTGAATTTCTTAAAGCCATATATACTATTTTTAATAGTTCCCCTTTTTGAGCAGTTGTAGGTTCACAGCAAAGTTAAAAGGAAGGTAGAGATCTCCACTCCAGCCCCTACCCCAACCACAGCTTCCCCCACGACCAGCACCTCCCACCAGAGGGGTGTGCTTGTTAAACCCGCTGCACTCGCATTGACACATCACCATCGCCACGGGGCAGAGTTTACCCTGGGCTCGCTCTTGGTGCTTGTTACAACCACTGCACACACACTGAAGCCTCACCACTGTCCGGGGCTGGAGTTTCCCCCAGGCTCACTCCTGGCGCTTGTTACAAGCGCTGCACACACACTGAAGCCTCACCACTGCCAGGGCTGGAGTTTCCCCCAGGCTCACTCCTGGTGCTGTCAGCTCTGTGGGTTTGGTTGGGTGATCAGGACTCATGTCCACCACTGTTGCATCACGCACAGTCTTTTCTCTGCCCTAAAATTCTTCCCTTCAGCCCCTGAGCGTTTTACTGCCTCCATAGTTTTGAGTTACAATATTTTTTTAAAATAAGTTTTTTTAAAAATAAATAGTCTCAGACATGCAGCGAAGTGTCTTTACAACAGTGCAGAGAGCCCCAGTGGACTCCACACAGTCTTTCTGTTGTTCACCTCTTGTGTTGCTGTGGGGTGAGACGATGGCCTCACGTCCAGGTGACCTTTGGACCTTGCTGGGTTTCCCCAGCGCCCTCTCTCTGTCCCAGGACCCATCGAGGACACCAGATGCATTTGCTGGTCACGTCTCCCAGCCCCTCCGGCCTGTGACGGTTTCTGTCTGTCCTTGCCTTTCATGACCTTAGTGGCTTGGAGGAGGCTTGCTGGGTATCTTGTAGGATGTTCCCCAGTCGAGGTCCCCAGTCCGTGGAAGACGATCTTCCCGTGATGAGATTGGGGGTGTGTGATTTTGGGAAGAGGAGTCACGTGACACCACGGCGCCCGACATCCACTAACCTTCGTCACTGGCTCAGGTGATGTCTGCCTGCTGTCTCCCATGAAATGCCTCTTTTTTCCTCTTCTCCTTCTATTCCTTGGGAGCCTGTCTCAGCCCAGGCCACCCTCAAAGAAGGAAGAACGTGGAATCACGTTCACCTCTCGGAGCAGGAGCATCTACTTCTGTTATTTATAATTCTTCTGCAAGAAAGATTGTCTCCTCTCCCGATTTATTTATTTATCCCGTCATTTACTGATACCCGCATGGACTCGTGCTCTGTTTCATCTCTGGGATGTGACCCATGCTCCGCCGTGCATTTTCCTTCCTTCCTTCCCTCCCTCCCTCCCTCCTTTCTTTCTTTTTCTTTCTTTCCTTTTTTTTCCCCCCTTGAGACAGAGTCTCCGTTTGTTACTCAGGCTGAAGAGCAGTGGTACGATCTCGGCTCATTGCAACCTCCGCCTCCCAGGTTCAAGCAGTTCTCCTGCCTCAGGCTCCTGAGTAGCTGGGATTACAGGCACCTGCCACCACACCCAGCTAATTTTTTGTATTTTTCATAGGGGCAGGGTTTCACTATATTGGCCAGGCTGGTCTTGAACTCCTGACTTCGTGATCCGCCCGCCTCAGCCTCCCAAAGTGCTGGGATTACAGGCGTGAGCTACCGTGCCCAGCCTACTTTCTTGCTCAGGTTTTTCCAGTGTTGGCCATGGGGAGCCCTTTGCTGCCGGCCTCCTGCGTCTGTTCACGGCTTCGTCTTTGGGCACAGCCTGATTTTCTGGCACTGCAGGACACCCAGGCTCATCTGTGTTCCCTGCCCTGGTCCTAGACCCATTTCTCCAACGACCCCTGGTTCCTTTTACTGGAGGGTGGGATTAGAAGCCAAGATCTGGGTGCTGCTGTGTTTATACAAATGAATGTCTCAAGGTATAGGTGATGCCACTCGGATCACCCACGGCTCCCTCAGGGCAGAGTGTGGAGAACTGGGCACCTGGAAAGGCATCTAGATCATCCACTGCCTGTCCCTGGAAATACTGGGCTTACCTCTCTCGGAGGAAGTGTTCGCCCTTTCGTTGCTTTTTAAGAATCCGTGCATGTGGCAGGGGAGGCAGCAAAGGCTCAGCACGGGGAGGGCGGTGGTCGGAGTTCGTCGCTTGAGTCGTTTCATTTAACAGCTGTGAGGATGACACCGGGAGGGTGCAGAGTCATTTGCCGAGGTATTGATTCTGTGGGAAAAAAAAAAAAATTCACTTTTCCTAGAGCCATTTGGAAATACATTTCATACGTCGTCGGCGCCACACTTCTCTGTCTCGGTTGTTTCCCAGGAACAAGGAGCAGAGTGTTCCCTTGTGTTTCCACAGCACAGCTCTCAATGTTGAGGGACCGACCATCACACAGCAGCGCCATCTGTAATCCATAGGCTAACCTCGCCAGTCATCCTGACAGCGTCCCTGGAGGGGTTCCCCAGCTGGAGTTCAGGGTGCAGCTTGGGCTCACATGTTGGGTTTAGTTGCCACAGCTTTATTTCTCTGGAAGACCCTTCTTTGTCATTAGTCACGTGGGTAATTTTGGAGCGCGCAGGCCAGTTGTTCCACAGAACAGTTCTCCTGCCGGGGCCTGCCGAGGGCTCCTCCTGACTCCATCGGGGCTGCGTATCCTGGGGGTGTGACTGCACGTGTACTCTGAGAGCTCAGTTACAGGAAGAATGAGTTTGGCATTCACATGATTATGAAATGTGGGGCGTGGGTGTGGAAGTGAGGCTTTTAAAATAAATCAAGTATCTGCTAAAAATGTCTATCAGTTCAACAACAGCGTTAGATAAATGTTGCGGACACCCAGCTGAAGAAGTGATCTTCCTGGGAGATGCTGAGCCCAAGAGAGTAAAAGCTGTGTCTGTGGGAGTGTAAACAGTGGAAATTTGACTCAGCATGGAAAAAACAAAAAACAATAGTTCATCAAACTAACAATGTTAGGAGTCATTGGCTTCCAAAACGGAGGCGAGGGCTAACAAGAGTGAGACAAACATTTTTTGCAGACTAACTCATTCCTGCTTATTTCCTGGAGAATGTGCTAGTGCATTCAGGTCATGTGAGAAACAGAAGGATTTTGCATTTTACAAAAGTAAGAAAGTAAGACTGCCCATAGACTCATTTTTAGGCTTGATTTTAGCCAAAGACAGAGAAGTGGTCATATCCCATTTTTAAGAAATAATTTTGAAGCCAATTAATTCATTTCAACTCTACCTTCTCAGGCCTCGCCAGAATGAAACTGTGTAAGATTAGAAAATGATCGGGAGGCTGAGGCAGGAGAATGGCGTAAACCCGGGAGGCGGAGCTTGCAGTGAGCTGAGATCCAGCCACTGCACTCCAGCCTGGGTGACAGAGCGAGACTCCGTCTCAAAAAATAAAAAGATTAGAAAATGAGCCCAAGATCCCTTACTGGGAACCACGTTTTTTTCCCAAGCCTCAGAAGGGCATGTTGGAGGAAGTGCTGCTTTGTGCAGAGAGAGAGAGACCCAGGAACAGACAGCATTTATTCTGTAGGATTAAGTAGACCTCATTTTACATTAAATGGATGTGGAACAGGGAGATGTACTGCAGATACACGAAGAGGCATTTATACCATTTATTTAAAAATTGGCTACTTTCTGAAGGATTCACACAAGGTTTCTTTACTGTACAAACATTAAGCCAAGACCTGTTCCTGATACTGTATCACAACTGCACTTCCATTTTCCGAAAAGGAGGATCATTCTATATGTGTTCTGATGGCTGAGAGTGAAAATACACACCACAGACAGGGCCTGCATGGAACACGCCAGCCTCACTCCATGGGTGACTAATATGTGGCTGACGGCAGGGCATGCATTTTTTTTCTTTTTTTCTTTCTTTTCTTTCTTTTTTTTTTTTTTGTGAGATGGTGTCTCACTCTGTTGCCCAGGCTGGAGTGCAGTGGCATGATTGATCTCGGCTCACTGCAGCCTGTGCCTCCCGGGTTCAAGCCTTCTCCTCCCAGGTAGCTGGGACTGTAGGCGCCCACCACCACGCCTGGCTGATTTTTATATTTTTAGTAGAGACGGGGTTTTGCCATGCTGGCCAGGCTGGTCTTGAACTCCTGACCTCAAGTGATCTGCCCGATTAGAGACGTGAACCACCACACCTGGTCAAGCGTGTATTTTTTTTTCCCCAAAAAAACCTTTAACCCAGGAATACAGTGGGAGTCATCATGGGAACTTTAAGGACCTAGAAAATTAAAAACCATAAGCAGATTTAGGAATTAAATTTCATAAAAGTACACTTACAGTAATGATGACATTCAACAAAGGAACAGATGCATACTTGTGTATACTTTTTTTTTTTTCCTCTTAGACAAAGTTTCACTGTCACCCAGGCTGGAGTACAGTTGTACAATCTCAGCTGACTGCAAAGTTTGTCTCCTGGGTTCAAGCGATTCTCCTGCCTCAGTCTCCCAAATAGCTGGGATTACAGGCATCCACCACCATGCCCGGCTAACTTTTGTATTTTTAGTAGAGACAGGGTTTCACTATGTTAGCCAGGATGGTCTCAAACTCCTGACCTCAAGTGATCCACCTGCCTCAGCCTCCCAAAGTGCTGGGATTACAGGTGTGAGCCACCTCACCCATCCAATTTTAGGCTATTCTTTACCATTCCTCTTTGTGCGTGTGTGTCTACATGATTTTTTTTAATATTTTTAATTGACAAATAATAACTAGTATATATTTACAGGGTGTACTGTGAAGTTTTGCTATATGTTTACTATGTGGAGTGACTAATCAGGCTAATTCACACATCCATCACCTCACATACTAACCATTTTTTTTTGTGGTGAAAACATTGAAATTCTGCTCTTTCAGCAATTTTGAAATATACAATGCATTATTATCTATGATACTGGCCATTCCGTGCAATCAGTCTCTAAGCTTATCCCTCCTGTCCTACTGAAACTTTGTACCCTGTGACCGTCATCTCTCCTTTCTCCATCCAGCCCTCACCCCAGCCTCCAGTAACCACCATTTAACCACCATTCTACCCTCTACTTGTATGAGTCTGACTTTTTTAGATTCCACATATGAATGAGAAGATGTGGTATTTGTCTTTCTCATCCTGATTTATTTCACCTAGCAGAATGTCTTCCAGGCTTATCCATGTTACCGCAAAGGACAGGAGTTCCTTCTTTTTTTAAGACTCACTTTGATATTCCATTTCTACACTTCCATTATCCTTTCATCCTTTGATAGACACTGAGGTTGATTTTCTGTCTGGGGTAGCATGAACAGCGCTCCATGAACACGGGGTTGCAGGTTCTCTTCCACACACTCATTTCATTTCCTCTGGGTACGTAGCCAGAAGTGGGATTGCTGGGTCGTATGGTAATTCTATTTGTAGTGTTTTGAGGAATTTCCACACTGCTCTTCAGGATGGCTGTATTAATTTACATCCCCACTAACAAAGCACAAGGGGTTCCTCCTCTGCACACCCTCACCAACACGTGGCGTCTCTTCAACAACAGCGTCTGAACAGGTGTGTGTGAGTGACAGCGCATTATGGTTTTAATTTGTATTTCCCTGATGATTAGTGATGTTGAGCATTTTATTCAGATTGGCCATTCTGATATCTTCTTTTGAGATATGTATGTTCAGAGCCTTTGCCCCAGTATTTAATTGAGTTATTTCTTTCATTGTTACTGAGGTGTTTGAGTTCCTTATGCATTTTTGGATAATAGTACCTTGTCAGACAAATGGTTTGCAAATATTTTCTTTTCTTTTTCCTTCTTTCTTTTTTATTTTTATTTTTTATTGAGACAGAGTCTTACTCTGCCGAACGGGTTGGAGTACAGTGGCACGATCTTGTCTCACTGCAGCCTCCACCTCCCAGGTTCAAGTGATTCTCCTGCCTCAGTCTCCCGAGTAGCTGGGACTACAGGCACCTGCCACCACAGTCAGCTAAATTTTGTATTTTTAGTAGAGATGGGATTTCACCATATTGGCCAGGCTGGTCTTGAACTCCTGACCTCAGGTGATCCATCTGCCTCGGCCTCTTTGTTCTGTTGTTTCCTTTGCTGTGCAGAAGTTTTTCGGTTTGACGCAATCTCTTTTGTTTATTTTTGCTTTTGTTGCCTGTGCTTTTGGGGCCATATCTAAAAACATCTTTGCCTGGACCAGTGTCCTGGAGCTTTCCCCTGTTTTCTTTTAGGAGCTTCACAGTTTCAGGTCTTACGTTGAAGTCTTTCATCTACTTTGAGTTGATTTTTGCATATGGTGTCTGATAACGGCCAATTTCACCCTGTGCCTGTGGAGATCCAGTTTCCCCAACACCGTTGATTGAGGACACTGTCCTTTCTCCATTGTGTGCTCTCAGCAGCTTTGTCAAAAACCGTCAACCACACGCGTGCGGGTGTGTTTCGGGGCTCCCTCTCCTGTGTCACTGTTTACCATTTATCTTCATGGAATTTTTTATGTGGCGTCTGGGTCTCTCCTCCTGTCCCACTTGTATGTGGTCTTATCGATGTTGAGGGGTATATCCGTTCTGTCCTTAGGCTTCCTCTTCACATCCTTTTCAAAATGAGGCTGTGGGAAAGTTGGGCTTGTTCTTCATTGCTTTCAAAATTGTTTTGTACCCCTAGGAGTAGAAAGTTGACTTCTGCATACATTGCTGGCAATAATTAAATTAACACAACCGGTCAAAGTATGTAGCTCCATCACAAATGTCTAGATAAAACTATAGATGACATTTGTGATTCCCACATAAAGTAAATCACCGACACCCGGTTTACCTTTGTCTGTTGGGGCACACACGCACTACAGCACACAGGAGGTGACTCAGTGTGGAGCCCTCGGCTTGCAGTCAACTCCAGCCGATAGCCCTGGTGCTGAGATGCCCCTACTGGCCGCTCCGGCTCACTTTCAAGCACAGTGTGGCCTGGGGCAGGTGGGCTGGACGTTGGCCAATCACACGGGCCTCTGTGCTTTCTTCTGAGACTCTCGGGCTGAAAGCACAGGCCACTTGGGGTGGGTTTTTTTTTGGTGGTGGTTGTTGCTGTTTTGTTTTTTGTTTTTTGCTTTTTTGACAGAGTCTCACTCTGTTGCCCAGGCTGGAGTGTTTGATCTTGGCTCACTGCAACCTCTGCCTCCTGGGTTCAAGAGATTCTTCTGCCTCAGCTTCCCAAGTCACTGGGATTACAGGGGCCTGCCCCCACACCTGGCTACTTTTTTGTATTTTTAGTAGAGATAGGGTTTCACCATGTTGGCCAGGCTGATCTCGAACTCCTGACCTCAGATGATCCACCTGCCCAGGGCTCCCATAGTGCTGGGAAAACAGGTGTGAGGGTGTTTTAAAAACACATTTGCTTTGCTTAGATCACCTTTGATGTCTACCTTGTTAGGAAAGGAACTCTGTATCAAAGCCCTTCCGAGGCTAGTTTGCAGTGGCTTGGAGTTTCGAGCTCAACTGAGGGTGGCGTTTTATGGGAGAGCTCTCAGTGGCTTCTCTGTGTCTTCATACGATTTGCCCAGACCCCTTCCTGTGGACACTGCCTCTCACCTGGTTTCTCTCTCAGCGCCCCTTGGGAGTCATGCTGTGAGGCAATCGTGCCCTGAAATGCTGTCATTCTCAGCCTTTAAAACATTCTTATGACTAAATTCAGTGAACCTGGAGAAAAGTCCTCCAACCTGCTTCCCTCTGCTCCAGGCCCTGTGAAGCCTCTAGATGTCACTGGGAGAACAGACACGGAGCGCCTGCCCCACCGCCAAGCCAGATCCGTCTTTTTGATGCAAACACATCACTTAGTGAATAGAAGATTATTAAAGGCATTGTACTTACCCTAGTGACAAGGACAGGTCCAGCAAATTACAGTTTCCAGGAAATAGCAGGTCATTTTGAAGGCAATAATATAGCTTCTTAATCTGCACATGATACACATTAGGAGGGATAAAACATATCTTTTGAGATATCACAAGACTCTTATTATATCAGTGAAGTCATAAAAATGTGTGATCTATCTATACATTAAGTTTGGGCATGAATTTTAAATATTCCATGTTTCAAAGAGGCATGTCAAAGGGAGCAGGCTCACTCATTTTTCAAAGCAGTAAATTACAGCATTGAAATACTTCGCATTAAGCATATGATGCTGCAAAGCTCTCACAGGGCGAGGCAGGACCTGAGTCAGGAGTTTCTGGGTCTTCAGGGAACTGCATTCACCTCGGTGTCCTGATCTGCCCTTGAACATTTTCTCCGTGGTGGTTTTGCCTCTCAATTTTCAAAAAGACTTTCTCATGTTTGGGATAAAGCAGTGGCTGGGAGCCATTAGAAGCTTCTCTCATCCTTTGTTTTGTAGAGGCTAAACATGGTCAATCCTTGTGGTCTTTATTTTTTAAATTGCCTTTTTGAGCTGCAGTTAAATAATGAATGGAAAGAAAGATTGCATGTAATAGTCTCATTTTTCACTGGCTTAAAAATAGATGAATATTCTACTTAGACATCATTTTACCTGTAGGATCATGACCATTTTTTTTTAAACAAAGCAGGCATATTTAAAAGGTATATTGAAGGGAATAATAAAAGGGAATATTAGAAAGGTACATTAAAATGAAAATTAAAATAGACAATCCCAAACTGATTGAACTTTATGACACCAAAAGAAACACCCAGCCCCCCGCCCCCCATGCTTCTTTAATTCCTTGTGTCCACTCTGGTTCATCATTCACATTCATTCATATCTGCTTTTATGTTACTAAGATGTGAGTCTACTTCCCAGTAACACAAACATCACCTCTTGTAATATATTGCTGACAAAAAACAGTGAACCTGAAGTGCAACAGGAAGAACACAGAATCCAGCTTTGGTCCTGGCTCTGTTGGAGTCTGGGCTGTGTACCTGATAGGATTCAGCTTTGTGTCCCCACCCAAATCCCATCTTGAATTCTCACCCCAGAATGCCCATAGTCCCCACGTGTCAAGGGAGGGACCAGGTGGAGGTGATTGAATCACGGGGTTGGTTTCCCCCATGCTGTTCTCCTGATCGTGAGTTCTCACGAGATCTGATGGTTTTTCGAGGGGCTCTTCCCCCTTCACTCGGCACTTCTCCTTCCTGCCGCCTTGTGAAGAAGGCACCTTGCTTCCCCTTCACCTTCTGCCATGATTGTAACTTTCCTGAGGCCTCCCAAGACATGCTGAACTGTGAGGCAGTTAAACCTCTTTCTTTATAAATTACCCAGTCTCAGGCAGTCCTCACAGCGGTACAAAAACAGACTAATACCGCACCCTTGGACAAATTGCTTTTCTTTTTCTGTGCCTGTTTTCTTCTCTGTAAAAGTTGGGTCAGCAGTTCTCAAACTGAGCTCCATTCACGTGCCCAAGGGGACTTTGCTTTCCCCCACTGTGGCCCCCATCTCCCAGTCACACCCCCTGGTCACACCCCTTGGTCACACTCTCCAGTCACACCCCTTGGTCACACTCTCCAGTCACACCCCTTGGTCACACCCCTTGGTCACACTCTCCAGTCACACCCCCCAGTCACACCCCCCGTCACACCCCTTGGTCACAGGCTTGGGTTTCGTCTTGTATGTTGCTCTTTCCCACAAGAATCCTCTCCCAAAGGTTCTTGGGTCTTTGTTTTTCAGGTAGAATCATGTAGTTCAAAGGTTTTCTAAGCTACTTCTCGGATCTAAAATTATAAGGTATTATAATTTCTGTCTTTCTCATTTTGATTACTAGCAAATTCAAAATCTCTGCTCCTAAACTTTAGCTGTGCTGAGGGCTGAATGCAGCTGTGCCCATCAGGTGAGTGTCTGGGAATAAACACACCCGGTGCCCTTGGCCTTCTGCACTGACCACTCATGGCTCCTTGTCCAAGTCAGTTTGCAGAAATCTCAAGTCCATTAGAGATCTTCTCTTGGTTCAGTGATAGCAGAGGCTGCACCATCAATTCAGACACACGGCTCTAACAGCAGCCCTCACCATTTGTCTGTTTCCTCTTCATTCCCATATGCTAGTCAAACCATTAACGATGTTTAAAGAAACATCACCATACTAATGAGTATGGCGGGTCTCCAAGCCCCCACTCAGTGAGAAACTAAGAATCAGGTGTTATTTGAGCAGGTAAATCCTGATATTGCAGGACTCACCTGCAACTGGCAGAAAGCAGGCCCAGACAGGAGGGAGCAGCACCCAGGACCCAGCCCAGGTGAGCTCGCTAATGAGGCAGAGAGTGCCTCCCAGGCAGGTGCTGAGGAAGTGCCAGACTGGATGTCAGGACAGTGGGGACAGCAACAGGGTGTAGACCTAGGAGCAAAATAAGACTAAATCTTCTGGAGCTCTGGCACCAGCAACCTCAAAGCTCCCTGGTGGCACAGAAAGGAGCCTGGGTCCAGCACCGACCTTCTTGCTCTTTGACTCGGAAAGGGATTGTATGCTGGTTGTGGTAGCCTCAGGCAGGCTGCAGCCTGCCAGAGGGACGGGAACCCAGGGACTTGCTTCAGCAGGTGGGCGTGGTCAGCTCCACCAGGTGGGTGGGGCCTGTATCAGCAGAGCCTGCTCCAGAAGTGGGCACCTTCCAACCCCACCTCCAGGCTGCCATTTGCTGTCACAGAGTGGCTGTTTTCAGTATGGCTTCAGTTCTTTTGCCCAAATAGAGGAAAACTTGCAGGTATGTATTCCTATGTTTTTTCTTTTAAAGATTAAAACAAAGAAAAAAACCCAAGTCCTTCTATTTATCTGTCAACTAGGCTACCTGAGTACAAGGAGGCTTTTATTTTTATATTTACTTATTTATTTTGAGACAGAATCTCCCTCTGTCGCCCAGGCTGGAGTGCAGTGGCTCAGTCTGGGCTCTCTGAAACCTCTGCCTCTTAGGCGCAAGTGATCCTCATGCCTCAGCCTCCAGAGTAGCTGGGATTACAGGCGTGCACCACCGTGCCCGGCTAGTTCTCGTATTTTTAGTAGAGATGGGGTTTCACCATGTTGCCCAGGCTGGTCTCTCCTGGGCTGAAGCTATGTGCTGGCCTTGACCTCCCAAGGTGCTGGGATTACGGGTGTTAGTCACTGTGCCCGGCCATAAGCAAGCTTTTAAAAAATGTTGCATGTCTACACCATTGCTACCTGCTTTACAGTGTTTTGAGAAAATACGTCCTGCCTCTATCCAAGCAGTGACACCATTCATTCATTCCATCGCTCATTCCCCGAGCATTTGATACCACCCAGCCCTGGGCTCCGCTGCCTCTTAGTGCCGTCAGTGCACAGAATAGGTGCTCACTAGGGGTTGGAATCAAGCAGTCCGCCAGTGGGTGGACACTGCATTTATTACAGCAAGAGTTCACGTTATTGACTGATCTGCACAATGCTGGTACAATCTTACTTTCTTTGGGCCCTTTACCGTGAAATGTGAGATAACTTGGTTTGGCACCAACGTAAATTTTGTTTAGGATTATCCGTGAGCAAAAGATTTACTGAGCAAAAGAGTGAACGTGAACAAGGTCGTAGAAGAAATGTTGACGCTCACTAACTCTGTTTTCCGGTAAACTTACAGCACTGTTGCAAACATGCGGCAATGAACGCACGGAATCCTTAGTATTTAGGTGCCATGGTCATGAGGGCAGCACACCTGTGTTCTTCACAGCTGCAGCTTTGCTCTGAGAGTCCTGCCTGGCCCACAACAGGTGCTTCACCAATATTACCTAAAGTGTAAACAAATCAAAGCAAATCACGTCAGAGCCTCTGCTAAATTTGTTCTTATTAGTCCACCTGGCAGGACTAGAGACATTTGAGGAAATACCTAGTTAAAAATAACCTGTGAATCAGCCCTGATACATATTAAAGCAAACATGACTGCATATATTATAATTTATCAACCCAGATGAGCTTATTCTCCCTGTATATATAGCCAAATCAAGAACAACTGTGCCACTTTGTAAATTTTAAAGGATAATTTTGGAAATTTTTGCTGGGGTACTCTTGTCTCTTTATTTTTCTTCCCTCCATTTCTCCTTCTCTCCCTTCTGTGTTTGCTATGCATTGATCCATCTTAGTTTTATAGCTTTGTAATTAAAAATTTAAAACACTTAGAACACTTCAGAAAAATATGTGACAGGGAAACGCACAGGCACATGTGCACACACTTAAATATTCGAGGTCGTTAAATCTGGACGCCCATCCTTTCCCTCTTTTCCACTCCAGAGTTTACCACTGTCTTGTTTGAAGTTGATACATAACATTCTCTTGCCTCTTTTTTTCCCTCCCTCCCTTCCTCCCTTCCTCCCTTCCTCCCTTCCTTCCTTCCTTCCTTTTCTCACCCTTTTGCCCAGGCTGAAGTGCAGTGGTGAGATTTTGGCTCACTGTAACCTCCATCTCCTGGGTTTAAGTGATACTCCTGCCTCATTCTCCTGAGTAGCTGGAATTACAGGCGCCTGCCACCACGCCCTGCTAATTTTTGTATTTTTAGTACAGATGGGGTTTTGCCAAGTTGGCCAGGCTGGTCTCGAACGCCTGACCTCAGGTGATCTGCCCACCTCGGCCTCCCAAAGTGCTGGGATTACAGGCGTGAGCCATCACGCCCAGCCCTCTTTTTATTTATCTGCCTAAGTAGTTCTATATTTTTCTACTGAGAAATAATTAGATTGTTTCTAATTTTGATACTGTAAGTAGAATTCAATAGACATCTTTATTAATACATCTTTGTGAATATTTATGAGAGTTTGTAAACGTGTAACTGCTGGGTGGAAGAAATGACGCACCAGCTTCAGCAGGGATTGGAAGAAATGATGCACCAGCTTCAGCAGGGATTGCCAAATTGCTCTCTGGAAAGGCTGTGAAGTTTCTCCTGTGGCTCCTGTGTCGCTCTGTGTGCACACAGAGGTCTCTGCGTTCTTGAACACAGCGGACGCATGTCACTCGGCTGATGACTCTGGGATAGCGTTGTCCTTGTCATTGTTTTACTCTGTCATTACGGCTAATGACCTTTGATCTGCTTTACTTTTCTATGTCGATGACCATCTTGCCTGCAAATAACAATTTCCTTTCCTTCTTTACAATTCTCATGAGTTTTATTTTTCGTGTTACATTCTCAGGTTAAACGTCCAGTGCAATAGCCGAGAGGACAGAGCATTGCAGCAAGCAGACCTGGTGGATGTCTCTGACGTTTGGCTAGAGTGAGGCTCCTGGTAAGCTTTTGGTGGTTCCACTTGTTAGGATAATTGAGTTCCTTCCTGCTCCTAGTGGCTGAGTTGCTTGTGTTCATTTAAAAGTGACAAATAGTTGTTAAATTTCTTCAATATTTTATCAGAGCTACTGCAATACTTATCTTCTTCCTATTTTCTCTTTTAGTCTGGTTAATGTATTAAATTATATTCATGAATATGTTATTGTTAAACCACTGGGCTCACGACGTTATGTATAAATAAACGTTGCCGACATATTTGCAAATGTTTTATTGGAAATGTTTGCATTTATCTTTCCTGTAATTAAAGTTCTACCATTTCTGGTTTGGGTATCGATCATGGATTATGTCTTCCTTGAAAGTTTGGTGGAAATCACTTGTAATGTGATCTAGAGCTTTTGTGGTTTGCTTTCATAAAAGGTTATAGGACTAGTTATTTTTATTTATTTTGAGACAATTATATATTTTAAAAATGATCATTTTGTATAGGTTTATGCAACTCATTGCAATTGACTGCCAGATTGTATGGTATAAGTCTATTTAGGTTTGTAAGAAGCCACAGTGTCTTCCACAGCAGCCGCCCCATTTTGCGTTCCCACAGCAGTGGGTGAGAGCTCCTGTTGCTCCACGTCTCCGCCAGCAGTGGAGGTGGCCAGGGTCTGGACTTTGGCCCCATTCTAATTGGCGTGTGATGCTGACCTGTCCTTTATGGCCCTAGGATCCTGTGCTCATCTGTTAGCACATATCGGTCGGCCACATAGCCCAGTGAGCCTGGCCCAGCTGACATTCTCAGCTCTTACTGCCCCAACCTTCTCTCCTGCGACTGAGGACTTCATGGTCTTTCAAGAATTACAAAAGAAGCAAACAAAAACCAAACCACTGAAGTAACAGCATTTCTAGCTGTTTGTAGGAGGAATTTTTCTACACCATCCTTGTCTGCCGTTTTCCTCAAAGGGAAGCATCGGGCATGTTTATGGGAAAGGGCTGTGTGAATGTGTCTTTCGGTAAGTAATGGCTTTTTGAAGGGTGGGGCAGAGCGTCTTTGTTCGTACGTCCAGATTCCTTCATGGGTGACATGGTACTTGCAGCAGTCCAGTTAATTCTATTTTCTAGGCTGCAGACATGGTTACTAGTAGTAATGTCTGGCATGTGTGTTCCTTTCCCTGATATGCGTCTAAGACACTCCCCAAAGATGAGCATCAGTTTCTGTATGGAGCTTACTTTTTAAGCTATCAAAGTGTACGTTATTGAACTACAGGATTCTACTTGTTAGATAATTTCCCTCTCAGTATTTCCCTTCTACATTGATAATGCTATCATTCAAAGGGTTGTCTGTTCCCTGAAGCTGTGCCATTTCTGAAGGGAGAGCTGCGTTTTCTAAGGGGACAGGAGACAGACCTCTGTGATCTTCCCACTTCTTTTTGCCATTCTATGTCTTTTCTGTACTTTGTATGTTATTCCCCACTCCCCTCAACTCAGTTCAGGAGAGGTTCTGGGGACTGTCTGAGCATCCTCTGTGCCTCAGGGTGGCAGGATCAAAGCCCCTGGGAGGTGTCAGTCAGACCAGGAGAACCTGGCTCTCAGCTCACTTTTGGTTCCTCATGTAACTGCCACAGAACCACGTGTCTTTGGAATGCCGTCTGCCAAATTTTACTGGGTTTCTCACCTGAAAAGAATGGTAGAACTGAAAAGTTCTACCATTTCTGGTTTGGGTATCGATCATGGATTATGTCTTCCTTGAAAGTTTGGTGGAAATCACTTGTAATGTGATCTAGAGCTATTTAGAGGACAACACAAAGAAGCTGAAAAGTCTTAGAATTCAAATCGATCTCTACCTGTCCCACTTATCTCATTCATGTCCTGCCCACATTTTGGGCTGGGGAAGATTTATGTTTTTCATACATGTGCTTTTCCCCCATGTTTTGAATCTATTTTCCTAAGGTTTCACTTCTATCTCCTTTTTTTTTTTTTCTCCCTGGGAACATACTTCATTTTGATTTTTATGTTCAAGCCAACTAGCAGCTTTTCTAAGATGATGTTGTCTCAAGTTAATCTGATAAAGAAAATGGTTTTTTTTTTCAAAAATTGTAATCATGGATTCCATTGAGGTCTATCAATATGCTAACACAGACATTGCTTTCTTTACAAATGGCCATTTAAAATGTAATTATTCACCCTAAAAACCAGGACATGGTGACCATGTGAGGGAATGGATATGTTAATTGGCTTGAGCATGGTAATTACCTCACGGAATACATGCATATAAAATGTAAAGTTGTTCACCTTAAATATATACAATTTTTATTTTTCAATTATACAATTATACTTCAACAAAGCTGGAAAAATAAGATTTGGTTACTATAACCTCAGTATCAATGTTTCTACCCAATTCATGTGAAGAACACATGATCCCTTGGATACGCGGGGCACTAACTTTCTCCCTAGTGCTGTTCATTTTTCTTCTATCCTATTTTCCCTTTATCTGTTTGCTTGTTTACTTTCACATAATTTTTGAAATAATAGGTGCTCTTGTGTGTATATATATTCTAATAAGTGCATCTATTATTTCAAAAATTGTATAAATATAATTTTATATATTTATAAAAACATTATTAATCACATAAAATATATTATGTATTATATAAATATATGTTACATATAATATTTGGCTAAATCTTATTATAGTTGGTGAAGATAGAAAATAAAGACCCAGTGATAATCCCACAAATGAACTAGATCAGCTGGTCCCAAGTATCTACTGGATAATGGTGCTGACCTGGTGGATGAAAGATGTTGTGTTAGTCCTTTCTCACACTGCTCTCAAAAAATGCCCCAAACTGGGTAATTGATAAAGAAAAGAGGTTTAATTGGCTTATGGTTCCTCAGGCTGTACAGGAATCATGGCTGGGGAGGCCTCAGGAAACTTACAATCATGGTGGAAGGTGAAGGGGAAGCAGGCAAGTCCTACGTGGCTGGAGCAGGAGGAAGAGAGTGAAGGCAGGGGAGGATGCTACACACTTTTAAACTACCAGCTGCTCTGAGAACTCATTATCACAAGAACAGCAAGGAAAAATCCACCCTGGTGATTCAGTCACCTCCCACCAGGCCCCTCTTCCAACATGAGGGATTACAATTCGACATGAGATTTGGGTGGGGACATTAATACTTAATGTAGCAGACAGAAATTGTATCTTAGTGTATCTCAATGATATTACTCAGTAATTGATAATAAGAAGTTTGAGCTAAATGATCCATCTCCGAGGGAACTGGAGGGTGTGGTCCTCCAGGGATCCATTGAGTTTTCTGCTCCCTTGAACACTTTTATTCTCGTTGATTTTTGTTGAAAGTGCTTCTCAATCAACATGTCATTTGCCTTCAATTCAGACTCAAATATTCTCCTTAGGTGGCTTTAATTTGTGAGTTCATTATTTACTGTGGAGCTTTAGAAAACAGAAATGCCTTGATATTCAGCCATCTTTCCTCAAATATTTCTGTGACACACATGAAGCACCAAAATGGCATTAACTGAACAGAATTCTGTAAATATATAGTCATTTGATCAGCAAGTTGCTTCCCAGAAGTTGTTGCTGTCATATCCGTCATATCTATATTTATTTCAAGAAGAGCTCCTGTTATTATAAAATTATGTAAAAGTAAACAAGACAACCGAGATAAAGGGAAAATACAGAAGAGAAATGAACCTTACTAGGGAGAAAGCGCCCCTTTTATCTGTCTGAAGGATCATGTGTTCTTCACTGGAATTCGGTAGAAACATTGATGCTGAGGTTGTAGTAATCTTATTTTTCCAGCTTTGTTGAGGTATAATTGAAATATAAAAATTGTATATATTTAAGGTTTTGACCATAATAGGTGGTATTTCCCTTAACTTGATTCAAGATTTGCACTCAAGTCAGCTTGTCTTTATTTTCAGTGAAAATTCACTCTTGCCTTGGCAAAGAAGAAGTATGATTTAGGTACCCAGCACAAAACAATAATATAAGTCAGGGAAGTTGAATCTGTGAGAAAACAAAACTTTTCAGTGAAAGCAATGTGGATATTCATGTTGACAAGGCTGGCTTTGATCTGGTTGGCTTTGTGACCAGGGCTGCGGGCCCCTTTCGTTGGCCTCGGGCTCCTTACTGTACACTGGGGCTGATGTCACCTTTTTCTCCGATTTCCATGAGGAATATATGAGATTGCATTTGTAAAATACTTAACTTGGGGCATGTCACATGATAGGATCCCATAAACATTGCTTTTAAATCATTATCCTGATTGGAATATCAGACATTCTGTGTGTTAGAAGAAACAAGTCACTAGTTGCTAAAAGTGAATGGAAACTTGAGAACTGAAATATTTAGATATATTTATACTTTTATTTTAGATTCAGGGTATTTGGTTGATGCTTACTACAAGTTTACCTGGGTGTGTGATTGAACTTGCTCCCTATGAAAATAGGAGCAAGAAAGGGAAGAAATGGAAGGAAAGGGTAGGCCAACCACAGAGGACCTCCCTTGCTCGTGGTAGGTAATGTCCAGTGGTCAGCAGAGCAGAGGGACTCCCGGGAGGGGCTGCACTACTGACAGGCTGGCCGTGGAAGCCTTAAGTCACCTCTGTGGTTGGCGTTCATGACTCCATGAGATGGGACCTGTTCTCCTGTTCCAACTCTGAGAAACTGGAAGTGGATCAGTTGCGTGTCCAGGTACTTCTCTGGGGAAATGTGTGCTTCCTTGAGCAGGCCTGGGGTTCACCTTGCTCAGTCTCCCATCAGCTCCCTTTTACACAAACACAAAGCCAACTCCATGTCACTTGTGTGACGACTGAAAATTAGGCCACATATCCTCATATCCTTTAACCACAAAACCACCTCCATGCCATAGGAATGGGTTATTGCAGACATTTCATCGAGGTTGGATAACTTTTTTAAATTAATGCAAATAAAATATATTTCCTTACATGGTACTCTTAACACCGATTTACTAACCATAGAAATAGAAGGAAAATAATAAATAGTGTTTCTTTTGGTAGACTCTAGTAAATGGGATTCTCAACAGAACACCTATTACTAACCTGGGAACAAATTAAACCTAAGGGTTATGGAAATCTTTTTCATGGCTACTATTTTTTTTTTAACCAGGAAAAGAAAGATTTAAGATAACACTCTTCCCAGATATGAGCAAGCTGAAGATAAAGCCTTAAATATTTTCTTGCCGAACAGGAAAAAAAAAAAATGATCAGCTGAATCTTGTCTTTTTCTATACTAAAGAGATACTATTGCCAAAGAAGCATATGAGGGTTTAGTGCAGTCCTTGGCACACTGTAGGCATCGCCTAAATGTTTGCTGGTGTTGGACCACCTGTCTTATCAGAAAGAATGCAAAAACAAACAACAGCATCAACAACAAACCACACAGACAGACAAAAATGCTGCTTAGAGGCCTCTAATTCCACTGATGGAAAAATGCAGCAGGAGGAAGGGTGTCAGGAGAGTTACAGAATGAGGCTTGTGGCTTTACCTCCTCCCATGGGTGCACTAAATAAACATCTACATGTGGAACATTTCCTCTGAGAGAATTCAGAAACTGGCTGAGACACTCCTACACCATGGGTCACTGAGAAAACATCTGCATCAAAACATGTAGGAAAAGATGAGCCATATCCAGGCACACGTCCCTCCCCAAGCCCTGTGCAATATAATCAAAAAGGAACCCCCAGCTCCCAACTACTCCTGAGGAGTGAAAGGCTTCAACTACAGATATGGTGCTCCAGCTTTTATGGTTCTCCTGGAGGCTTTGTTTTGTAAGTCACCTAGCTCTAAAAGCAAAAGGGACTGGGTGTTTGTGAGCATTCCTAGACCACAGAGAGCAAAGAGGTGGTTTTAAGGGAGCATTTTGAGGACTTTTCAGTGACAACGCACCCCAGAATTAGTGCAGAGAAGAGACTAAAATGCACGGCTCCCATTTTCTTCCTGGGAGGGGCTTTTCTGCACATACCTGAGGGTCAGGCTTTCACTAGCCTGCATCTGAGAGTCTATAGGGCAGATAAACAAGAGGGTGTGAAGGAGCCTGAACAGGAATTGGTGAACTTTTACATTTTCTTCCCTGGCTCCTTCTACTAATAAATCCAGATTCTCCCTGGAAGTTTTCTTTTCTTTTCTTTTTTTTTTTTTTCCACAGATTGGTTATCCCAACTTTTACAGCTCCCACCTGAGGAACTGCCTCCTAAATTGCCTAGCTTTGGAAGCAAAAGGTACCTGGAATTCACAAGTCTCCCTAGATCACAGAGAACAAATGTGTCAGTTTTAAACAGGTGTGCAAGCGTGTCCAGTGGCTACACCACCTAGGATCAGAGTGTGTGGTCTGAATGAGTGTGCAGCCATCTGCCACAGATCCTCTCCCAGGCTTAATGCAGAATAAGTGGGAGATAAACTCCAGCTCTCAGCTTCTCCCTGAGGATCAAAAGTACTGGAGCACACATCTACCACTCCAGCTTCCCCAGCTGTGTCTTGAGGGACCAGCTTCTTTCCTGACTATTGTAGGGCTGACAAGATGTTGCCCACACCAATCTCATAAGGGCCATTATGAGCAAAGAGAGCAGCTAGACAAGCACAAAGTTTTGAAAGGCACCTAGAATCTCTGATCAGGCTGATTGGTGAGGTCCATCTTCTACAGAAGGCCATTCTGACAAGAATGGGAGAGGTAGTTGTCTTATCCAATGCGCAGAAACCAACATGGAGAGTTGAGGAAAATAAAGAGACAGGGAAATATGTTCCAAATAAAAGAACAAGATATATTTTTAGAAACTGATCCTTATGAAATGGAGATAAGTGATTTGCCCAATAGGAAATTTGAAATAACAGTGATAAAAATGCTCACTGGGGTCAGGAGGGCAATGCATGCACAAAGTGAGAATTTCAACAAAGAGAAAATATTGAAAAATGCTAAATAGAAATCATAGAGCTAAAAATACAACTGAACTAATATATTCGATAGAGGGCTTCAATAGCAAACGATATCAATCAGAAGAGAGAATCAGCAAACTTGAAGAGAGTGCATTGGAAATCAATCTGAGGAGAAAAAATTAATAAGGAATAAGAGTGGAGATAGCTTAAGGGACCTGTGGGACACCATCAAGTGGATGGACACATTACTGGAGTTCAAGAAGGCGAAGAGAACAGGGCAGGAAGCTGATTCATGAAAATAATGGCTGAACACTTCTGAGACATGGAGAAAGAAATAGAAACCTCAATCTGAGAAGTCAAATAGCAAGTCAGATGAATACAAAGAGATCCACACTGACACACATTATAATCAAATTGCTAATAGGGAGAATTTTCAAAGTAGTGGGAAAAAGTGACTTGCTGTGTACAAAGAACTCTCATAAGACTGTAAGGAGAAAC
This sequence comes from Colobus angolensis palliatus, assembly GCF_000951035.1. Classification (NCBI taxonomy): domain Eukaryota; kingdom Metazoa; phylum Chordata; class Mammalia; order Primates; family Cercopithecidae; genus Colobus; species Colobus angolensis. The sequence continues at coordinate 1,910,353 of NW_012114766.1, forward strand.
TTTGCAGGCTAGAAGTTAGTGTGATGATATAGTCAAAGTGGTGAAAGAAAAAAATACCTTCTGATCAAGAATAGTACGCTCAGCAATTCTGCCATTCAAAAATGAAAGATAGATAAAGACTTTCTCAGATAAACAAAAGCTAAGAAAACTTATCACCACTAGACCTGCCTTATAATAATAGCTTAAGGGGTGGTATAAATTAACATTTTGCAATATTTTAATATTTTTGTTGTTTGGGTGCCATCCAATGTGAAGGCAAGAACAAAGTCCAGAGATCTTGGAACCAGAAAATCTTGAGTTTCAAAGACGGCAGCAATGTCAGATATGAGCCAATGACTCTCATTTTGTCATCTGCAGGATGGTAAAATTAGCCACTCCAGAGTTTGACAAGATTGTTTGCTATGTCCAAGAGGTGGAACTTGATGGTTGCTTGAGTAATCTAAGTAAAATGAGGACTTTCGAAGGAAAGGAGGGATTTAGACTCTTATTTACATACATAATAACGTTTGAGCAAAATTGTCAATGCATGACAAAGATGTGGTTGTTGCCTAATATTACTTGCAAGGTCAAAGGGATGAAAGAATACATCAAATACTATCATATCTAATCAAAGACAGAAAAATCCCACCAGGGTAGCAGAGATCTGTGCTAAGTCTCAGCAAGTTTATTTATATTCCCTTCAATGCATTTGGTATATAGAATAAGAAAAATATTCATGAAAGAGCTTTGTCAAAGTTATGGTATTATTTACATGTCAATTATGACAATTTAATTCATAGTTCCATTGAACAGGTCACTTTTTTGTCAAGTTTCTACAATTTCAGTTTAATAAACGTTTGCACATTATTTGAGAACAGGGGGTTAAAAAAGTGTTATTTTCTGAGTACCTACACTCGTTGAGGACCTCTAAGGCTATGCAGTGCCTTGTCCCTGGGAACTGGCTGTAATCATGGGCAGATGCAGTATATTTTGGCATTCTGAGGAGTTTCTGCACCTGCCTGTTCAGGATCTAGCTCTGTCACAAAGCCATCCACCATCACCTGCCCATGGCAAGATCTCTCTTTGTTGAATCATTGTCTCTTCTTTTAAATATTTAATGTGTGTGTGTATGTTTTCCATATAAATTTGGTATTTATTATACGCACTGAAACATCACTATTCGTAAAAGCGTCTATGGGATAAGAAACTTTATGTGTTTTTGTTCTTGATTTTAAATAGCTTTCAGAATCTTCTGGTTACTTCATATCCCACCTGGAAGAACATTTTAGGATTATGAGTTTAATTAAAACACAGTGCAACACCATACACTGCCTGGAACAATTAACCTAATCAGTTTCACAATTGATACCTTACAATTATCTCTCTCATGTTTGTAACAGTCTTTCTGAAAGGTTACTTTATCTTATTTCTTTACCATGAGACTTGATGAGACCCAATTTGCAAGGGCTTATTTGGTCGAGGAGTTAAAAACAAGTAAAACATCCTTTCAGGTGAGAAAAGTAAATTCTTAAACTGTAAAACACGAGCTGAACACAAATATTAGAATGTCCAGCACACATGGCGAGTGGAGTGAGGTCTGGTTTGTCCTATACACAGGCACAGAAGCTTGAAGATACTATAGGTGCTTATGTCAAAATTAGCCAAAACTGCAAAGAAATTCACTGCATGCTCTCAGTTCCTCCCACAGCATGCAGACAGTGCCAGTTCCTGGATAAGCCACATGTAGTTTTCTGAGCTCTCCTTCCCATAGTCTCAGGGAAAAGTGCCCTCCTGAGCCCAGAGCTTCATTGTCCCCACCAGAAACTTCAGGAAGCAGACATTTGCAAAACTCCCTTGAAGCTGGGACTTCCTCACCATTATTTTCCCCTTGCCTTTTCCTTCTAGTGGCCCAGGGAGCTGGGGGGAAAGGGAGGACAGTGATCTCTTCCTTTTGCTGACCTCCTGAGACTGGTTAACCCACCAACCCCTCCCCAACCAGGGAACAACCTGCAGCCTTTCTTCTTCCTTCCTCCTCCAGTCACGGGCTTACATGGTGTCCTACTTTGGAACAGGTGTTTATAGCGTCAATTATTTGCCTCATTCGACCTTATCCACCATGTTGCTGTTTGAGGCATTTAATCATTTATTCCTCATAACAAAGTCCCTCTCTCTGGTTGGGAGGCAGATATGTGAGAAATCAAGGAGGTAATATACTAAGAGGGGTGTCACAGCAGAGGTACAGAGTAGAGCCTCAGAAGCAAGGATGCAGGGGTTGGTAACCTTGAGGCAGGCTGGCAGGGGAGACCCACCAGCCATTTACTTTGATGTGTTCTGTGAACGGTGACATGGTTTGCGTGAAAAGGGGAAAGGGTAACTAGAAGAGGGGAAATGTTGGCACAGGTTTGGTATTTAGGAAATGCATTTAAATTTACACAAAGGATACAGTTATCCCCACATAATAAAAGGCTGGCTTTTGTGAGGCAAAGTGAACATTAGAACTTGGTTCATTTTTCCATGGTTGGCCCAAGGCTTCATTCAGCAAACAAGCAGATGCTATCCAGAAAGTTTCCCTGACCTACCATTCATTCATTCACCTGCTGTTTTCCCAAATCAGAGGGCCAGTAGCTTCCCTACTGTCTCCAATGGTTACTGGAACATCTCATATCTCATTTTTAGTAGGATGGTAGGAAAATTGTTATATAGTGATCTTGTGGAGAGAGAATATCCTCAATTGTTCTGTTTGGTAGGCAGGATTTATTTGTTTCTGGGTAGAGTGGACTGTTTCTAGAATCGCCTAAAACATTTTTGTCTGTCTCCATATCATCAACATCTCATTGGCTGGTGGAGTGAAATAAATGCAAGTTCATTGATTGCTGCTCTAATCAGCTGATTTTATTTAAGTTCCAAATACTGAGAGTTCAGTACAAAATATTCAATCCCTTTTTGCTCCAACCACAATATGTTTCAGTAATGAAAATGATCTAAGCCGATTATTTACTCATGGCAGTGTCGTGATCAGTGCCAGAGCCCTGAAGTAAAATGATCTCGCTTCTCTCTGACTTTGCTTCCTTAGGGTGAGACAGTGGCTCTTTGGCAGTCTGACTTCGCTTACTTATTTGTGAGGTTGAGGCAATAGCTCTTCCACAGGGTTGATTATGAGATTAAATAACTATCTTGCCGACCTTCACGGAGGAAAGTTGGGGCAGGTGTGATGTGGAACCTGATGGCTATCCAACCGGGTCTTTGAATGGCATGGACCTCACCAGTTGTAGATTTTCGAACTTCATCAATTTCAGATTTAATGGGTACTTTGTTTTACATTCTCAGACTGAACTCTGCTTCAAACATTTCTAGGAAATTGTGACTTACCCTGCTGGTAGACTGTCATCTTCATTCCATTTTTAATAGGCAGAAATGTTTTCCCCAAGAGCAGATACTGATTTCTTTTAAATTCAGTTCCTTAAGCATAATTTTGTCAACTTCTTTACCTGCTGCAAAAAGTCCTTTCCTAGGCCAGGTGCAGTGGCTCACACCTGTAATCCCGGCACTTTGGGAGGCTGAGGCAGGAGGATCACTCCAGCTCAGGACTTTAAGCTCTGCCTAAGCAAAATATCAAGATCCTATCTTAGAAAAAATACTTTAGAACAATATTTTTGATTTTGAAGGTAATGTTTGTCTTTTTGAAAATGTTAGTGGTTGTGAGAGATGAGCCTTTGGGTAGTGCTGTCATTGTGTCTGTTTCTCAGAACGCAAGGGTTATAGAGCTTTGTCTCCAGAACAGCGATGATCCTGGTTGTGAGGGATAATGAAGAACTACTGAGTGTAGGACGTTTTGTGCCAACAGGTGGCAGTGACCAAGAGAGGAAAGGGTGTGGCTGACGACTTTAGCTGGAAATTGTGCAACCGGCAGAAAGGATCCTCCTGCCCAGTTCCAGCTGAGACAACACACCCGTCAGGGTTCTTTCCTAATGACATTTATATTTATGTGTCTTATGAAACTCAATAGTCTATAAATATTCCTAAATTTGGGAGTAATGTTTTTAGAACTCGAGTTCTCTAACACTCCACCCTATGAGGGACTCCCTGCTTGGCCTCAGCACTCCGAGATAATCATCGTTTTAAAACCAAAAGCCGGCCGGGCGCGGTGGCTCACGCCTGTAGTCCCAGCACTTTGGGAGGCCGAAACGGGCGGATCACGAGGTCAGGAGATCGAGACCATCCTGGCTAACATGGTGAAACCCCGTCTCTACTACAAATACAAAAAACTAGCCAAGCGTCGTGGCGGCGCCTGTAGTCCCAGCTACTCGGGAGGCTGAGGCAGGAGAATGGCGGGAACCCGGGAGGCGGAGCTTGCAGTGAGCCGAGATCGGGCCACTCACTCCAGCCTGGGCCACACAGCAAGACTCCGCCTCAAAAAAAACAAAACAAAAAACCAAAAGCCTCTTCCTCCTGTGTCGTTTTTGCAACTCAGTATGATTGTTGTTCCTTAAATTAAGAATAATTTTGTCAGCTGCTTTATCTGCTGTAACAGCTGCTTTCCTAGGCCAGGTGTGGTGACTCAACCCTGTAATCCCAGCACTTTGGGAGGCTGAGGCACAAGGCTCAGAAGTTTAAGCTCAGTCTGAGCAAAATAGCAAGATCCGATCTTAGAAAAAATACTTAGTTTAGAACAATATTTAAAATCAAGTTTTATTCATGGAATCTGTGTCAAAGTATGTGAAAGTGAAGAGAAAAAGAAGGCAGTGAGAAGTCTGTGTATGTGCATCATTATTAGAGTTCATGTTTTATTTCATGTACATTGAATTTGCCCTGTAGATTTCATTAGTTTTCACTGTTTACACATACAGCACCTATTTCTACATTATTAATATATTTTGTTTAAAAATCTCCTGTACTTTATTTAAATTTGCCATGGATTATATCTACTATAGACAAATATTAAATCATTTGATAGAAACAGCTAATGAGTGTGCTATAATATTCCACTATAAATTAAAATTAATGTATCATTATTAATGTACCGAAAGTTGTAGATGTTTAGCTTATATTGTGGAGAGTGGGTTAAAAACCATCCCGGTCACTCTCTGCTCCGCCTCCAATCTCAGATGCCATATTCGTGTTCCTGTCTTCCAAATGCAAGGCTGGTATATCACGAAGGTGTCTACTGAGGAGTCTTACAATAGATCAGAAAGTAGGCTTTTGGTTCATCCTGATTCACGTGAGTCTTGTTGAAATCCTAGTTCCTGGTTTAAACAGATGTTAACATGTGAGACATCCTGGGTGTGAGGACTTGACATTGTCTCCCTTATATCCCCAGCAGCAGCGTGGAATAACTACCGAACATGCGTTAGGAATTAATGAATTAACTTCCTTTTACTTCGGCATGAAGCAAACCAACAATTGATCCTCTATAAATTTCCATATGTTTATGTGTTTCACAGCATTTTATAGGGAAATTTTAAGGACACATTACATGTCAGCCTCATATTTGCTTTACATTTATTTGCATGTCTAATGCTTCATTTAACATTTCTTTTCATAGAACATATGTATTTACATTTTTTTTTACATTTTTAGGACATTGAAAGTAGTAAGTGCTTATTGTAAAAAAAAATTTTAGAGAGTGATAAAAATTAATTTCCTGCTTAATTTTATTACAATTCTCTCACTTGTACACTCTTCCTCAACTCTCAAACTTGGTAACCAATGGTGAAAAATTGGTTTATATTTTTCAACTTAGGTGTAGATGATTAATAACATCTTAAATATTCTATTATCTATCATCATGGATCTACCATCCATCCATCTATCCATCTATCTATCCATTATCCATCCGTCCATCCATCCATTCATCCATCTATTCATCCATCCGTTCATCTATCTACTATCATCTATCTATTGATCTATGTATCTATATCAGCTATAATCTATTATTCAACTGCCCAGTCAGTCAAGCTATGCTCTCCCTCATTTCAAAACTGTTTAGAGGAAAATTTACAAATAATGTATGTAGTACAGTAACACAAGGCATAGGAAAGTTAAGTCAAAGAGAAAACGAAGATGGACAGTTAAATTAAAAAACTGAGCACACAGAAGCGAGTGCCCTGGTGAGATCCTACACAATGACGAAAGATGAAAACAGATTTGCTTCTGAGCTCGGTAGCATCCAAAGACAATAAAGGACATGAGCAGGTATGAAGGAAAAGCTGAAGGGATCCTGTGTGCTGAGTGCTTGGATGTTTTGGGGAGTGCAACAAAAGGGAAAGGAGGTTTGATCTTGGCAAACTCAGAATATGTTTAATTAAATTTTTTTGAAAAACCAATAAAACCGGTGGACTGGATTCCCTTGAACCACATTCCTGGTGTCCAAAAGTATGTATTGAATGAAATGTCAGCTCCAGAAGCATGAAATAAAAGTGAAAAGTGATATTTTTCACAGCTCATTTGATGTGGTGTTAGTGCTAGCAGTTCTTTTAGCTGTTTTACAAATACTTGTTAATGTCTTCTTTGTTCTTATATATAATCTTTTTAGGTTTAAAATCAAGTTTTTTTCATGGAACATCTTGTGCTTGATCTTTGTACGTCATCCACAGGTGCCACAGGGACATCTGTGCAAAAATGCATGGCTACAGTGCACGTCGGCAGGCAGGCTATGGCAGTGGTACTGGAGGCTTATTACCCGCGGTGTCACGGTTAATGATGTCCCCACAGTGCTGAACAGAAAGGATTTCATACCCCACATGTGAGGGGTGAAATATTACAAAACCAAACCCCACCAAACAATCTCAGGCTCTCAAAGTGCACAGCTCCGCGAAATCTATATGCATCACGTACATCCTCAAGGTCGGTGATGATTCAACTGACTTTGAGAAAGATTTGAAGCCTTTGAGATGAAACACATATCCAAGAAAGGAAGAGTATGTGTCTCTTGGCACCACAGCGGCTGCTGCCCCCACAGGTTATGACAGGCGTGACTTCAAAGCTGCAGCAGATTATCTGGAGGGACGTCCCTCTCTCTACCTCCACTTGGAGGGTTTTCTCACCCTCTGAAATGCTCAAGATTCCCACAGGCTGCAGCAATCCAAGGAAGCCCTCCTGACCCCAGCACCTGCTGGGGAGACCATTGGGATGAGCTCAAGCCACAGGTTTCTGCTTCTCTCAGTTCATAATGGGGGGCCAGGGCTAAGAACCCTGGAAACCCCATCTTCCTGATGGAGAGCCTGCAAGAACTGCCATGGGTGGGGAACCTCGATGTCCTTGCTGCCACCTTGGCCAGCTCCCCTCCTGGATCCTGTGGGTACAGTGTTTCTTGTTGACTTCTTTATGCTAAGGCAGCTCCTGCTGGACCCAGGGCTGCCTGAACACTGACCCACATCTGCCATTCCTTTCCCTCTTAGCCCGGGAATCGACACCCTTCTTCCCCTTTAACCCCCTGACACAAAGGGTCTGAGTACATGGACTTCTGTTTTGGGTGCATTGATTTCAAATGGAAGTTAATATTCAGTGATTCAGGTGAGTTCCCTCCAAGGAGACTCCCTTAGTGATCTCTATGGTGCTGCCTTTCCTTTTTGGGGGACAGAGCAAGGTTATACGCTCAATGGTCCTAGGACCTTTCCTGCTAGCAAACCCTGTGTCTGAGAGCAGCTGTGGCCTGGGATCCAGGCAGGAGCTGCCTTGGTCTCTGCCCTGGCTCTCCCAGGTTCTCCCATGACCCACATGATGAGGGACCAGCAGGGCCAGGGGATGTATCCGGGCCCTGAAACTCCCTGATGAATTGGACCTGGTTCTGGGGATTCTGGGTGTCTTCCTGGGTTCCTTGGTTAAGGGACACATCTGTTTACTGGTGTACACCCAGAAGGAACCTGCTGGCAGGGATGGGCAGGTGGCTGGAGCTTGGATGTTCCACTGTGGGCATTGACACAGGGGCTGGGTGAGGCCACATGCCCGCTCTCCTGCAGGAAACCACCACATTCAGGGGCAGAGTATGAGGACAGACAGCTCTCAGGGAAAATATGGGATATCTGAACATTATGAAAGTATGTTTTTAAAGGGCAGGAGTTTCTAGATCATTCTGTTTCACTGCTCCTTAACTTGATTTTAACTTTAAAATATTCACTAATATGACTTGTGTATCTCCATGTCTACCCTTGCCCAACTTTGCACGTTTTATGAGAGGATATACAGAACCATGCAAATCACTGATTTCTCAAAACACATCTGTGGTATACTTTGTGATCTGGCCAGGCGTGAAGGAATTAATTGGCTGCAAGCTTTGGGCCAAGTGAAAAGAGCTAGGATTTAGTGTTCATCCACCTATTGCGGGGAACAGACCCAACTGCTGAGGATGGAAAAATGTCAAGCCAGGCAGGCAAAATTTAGTAAACCAGAAATGATGGTCTCAAATGACAGGTGGGATTCCAGGAAGCACTTAGTGTTGGAAATGTCTCACGGGGTTTCCCAACAGGCAAACTGGGAACAAGGGCTACTGAGAGATGCATCAGGTAGGGGATCATAATAGACAAACTGCCCAGGAGATATCAGCACCCCAGCCCCAGAATCCTAGTACAATAATTCCTGGTGGGGCTGGAGGGGGCAGGGGTGGAAGTTGAGAGAGCTATCATAAACTCAAGTGCAGAGAATAATATGTGACTCACCTGCAGAACTTGATGGTGGTGTGGGACCAACCTAAGAACAAAACCATGACCATTTACTACATCTGGGTCCCAAGGACTGGGGAGCATTGCCAACCAAGAGCGATTCCCTGAGCATGGACCTGGCTTCCTCATCTCACCTAGGATGTGAATGGTTCCAGACCCTGAGCACATACCTGGATAAGAATGGTTTTTATTTTGGAGAGAGGAGCATTTTCAGGGTAGGGAGAACAGGCAAGTTAATAATTTCTAACACGGTGACTAAACTGAAATTTGGGAACAAAGTTATCTTCTGAAATTGAAATTGCTGAAAAATCAGCCACAAGAATGAGATTAACCATGAGCAAAGGTGAGATGACATGCAAGGTAACACCAAGAGACCAAGAGACCAGAATAATGTGTCAGAAAGAGATGACTAAAATATAATGAAAGGTCATCTATCAATTCAGTTGATTTGAAACTTGTTGAGTGATAGACTTTTTTGAAGAATGAAAAAAGAGTAGTAAACATCCTTTACTGAGGCTCTAATATTCAAAAGGAACTGGGAATAGAAGCTAGATAATGCAAGGTCCTGCCCCTGAAGAAGCTGTAGACAGACACCTTCCCACCTGGAGGACATTTGCTAGGCAGAAAATGGAAGACACTACACAGAAATGCACATATCTCGGTGTGATTCAGTCAACAACCACCTGGCTTGTCATCCAGTCATTCCATAGTGTTGGAATGTGTCAATGACAATCAAAAAAAAAAAATCTTTAGATACATAGGAGCTAGGAAGCCACCTGACAAAGTCAGCTCTGGGAAAGCAGGGCTTTGCTTCACAGATGTTGTTAATGGTCACTAGGGTTAGGGTGAACAGCAACTTCATTAATGTCAATTGGCAGGGCCACAGCTGCAGGTGACTGATTGCCCTGTGCTGTAAACACAGCCACATGCAGATAAAGCCACACTTCTGGTGTAAGCAGAGACAAACAAGGGAAGAAAGGTATTCAGATAAATAATGATCTTGGGTAAGGGAGCACTACTTCTTTCATGCCATTATAGCTTATTCCTCTTGAATGTTCTGCACTTCTCTTACTCCAGCCCCAACTCTAAAATGCTCCTTCTTCATTAAACTGAAGAGTGAAAATGCGCTGTTATTTGGCAATTAGACAGTAAACAACCTGGCTGGTCAAGCGAAGTCTTGAAGATCAAAGTGCCCATAAGGAACATACATCCCACCAAAGCAGAAATCTGAACTCTAAGCTCCTTTTCTCAAGATGTGTGGACGGCATTTGTAAGCCAGGATGACATGTATGTGTGGTGGGGGAGAATTTTGGCCACCTGATCTTCATGCACCCTTGCACCTGCAGTCGTGAATGGAAGAAAGCTTTGCACCTTGGTATTTACTTCTGAAAGGCAGATCCCTGTTCTAGGGTCAGAATTAGGATAAGAAGAAGGCATTTAGAAAATGGATGAAAATAAATATAAAAGGTCCAGTAGAGATTGATGACAGAATTCTCCAGAATTTTGCAATAATAGCTATTTAAGAATAGACGAGTTTTACTAAGATAAAAGAATTACCAATCTATAATGCCACCTCTTCCACCAATTATGTCACAATTAATTTTATTGTTGAATCCATAATGTACAGTCATCTGTGTTTTTACAAGAGCTGTAACATGTATGTGTTCTGTGCTTCCAACTATTTTTTTCACATGCAATATTGTGTATACACTTTTCTATCTTTCTACGGATGTAACAATCATGAATGAGCCAGGCTACTCCATGTGCCATAATTTATATTGCCTTTATTCTGCCATTGGAAATTCCTTTTCAGTTAGTTTTTTGAAAACTTACTTTTTGCTCTGAACACTTAGGATTTTGACAGAGTAACAGGGATAGTCTGGTAATTTTCACTTATTTAAATAGAAATTTCTATTATTTAATTACTAGCAAAATTTATTTGCAAAATAACTAGTCCAGTTGGTAGCAATAGTTTACAGTATGTAGATTAAAAATAATTTTGACTTTTATTTTCAATTCAGAGGGTATCTGTGCAGTTTGTTACATGGGTATATGCATGATGCTGAGGTTTGGAGTACAATTCAACTTGTCACCCAGGAAGTGAGCATAGTAACCAACAGTTAGTTTTTCAACCCTTGCTCCCTTCCTTCCCTCCACCATCTAGTAGTCCCCAGTGTCTGTTATTTCCATCTTTATATCCATGGGTACCTGATGTATAGCTCCCTTACAAATGATAATGTGTTATTTGGGTTTCTGTTCCTACATTCATTCACTTAGGATAATAGCCTCCATCTGCATCCATGTGGCTGCAAAGAACATGATTTCTTCATTTTTAAGGGCTGTGTAGTATTCTATGGTATATATGCACCACATTTTCTTTATCCAGTCCACCATTGGTGGGCACCAAGGTTGACTCTAGGTCTTTGGTATCGTGAATTGTGCTGCGATGCACATAAGAGTGCATGTATCCTTTTGGTAGAATTATTTATTTTTTTATGAATGTATACTCAGCAATGAGATTGCTGGGTTAAATGCTAGTTCAATTCTTACTTCTTTGAGAAATTTCCAAACTGCTTTCCACTGTGGCAGAACTAATTTACATTCCCATCACTGATGTGTAAGCATTCCCTTTTCTCTGCCAGCATCTTTTTATTTTATTTTATTTTTTTACTTTTTAATAATAGCCATTCTGATGTGAGATGGTATCTTGTGGTTTTGATTTGCATTTTTTTCTGATGATTAGTGATGTGGAGCATTTTTTTCATATTCTTGTTGGCTGCTTGTATGTCTTCTTTTAAGAAGTGTCTGTTTCTGTCCTTTTGATACTTTTTAATGGGGCTGTTATATTTGCTTGTCGATTTGTTACATAGGGCCTATGTATATGTAGGTCATCTTTGGTGAGCTGCTTGTATTTTTGTCATTTATTTATTTGGAAATATACTGTGAATGTGATCGTAATTTGGGCTTTTATGAACATTAAAAAATTTTGATAGCTCCCTGTAACAAACTCTGGAATCTTGGGAAGTTTACTTAGCAACTCCTTAGCCTCAATTTTCTCACTGAAGATGACAATAGTACTTATTACATAGGTTGCTGAGAGAGATAGTAAGAAAGTGAACATCTAGTGTTTAAGAGCACCTGGCATAGGATTTGATAATGAAGATAGTGATAATGGTGATGGCGGTGATGATGATGACAATAATGAAAATGATGATGGTTATGAGAATGGTGATGAAGATGATGGTAGTGGTGATGGTGATGGTTCTGATGGTGATGTTGGTGATGGAGATAATGGTGATGATAATGGTGGTGATGGTGGTGGTGATGATGGTGGTGATGGTGATGATGGTAATGATGGTGATGTGGCTGTGATGTAAACGGTGGTGCTGGTGGTGATGATTATCATAGTGGTGATGATCATGGTGATGATAATGATGGTGTTGATGGTGAAGGTGATGATGATGGTG
>NW_012114766.1:1922988-1937486 GCF_000951035.1 Colobus angolensis palliatus
GCTGGTGATGGTAGTGATGATGGTAATGGTGATGATGGTGGTGATGATAATGGTGGTAATGGTGATGACTATGACAATGATGTACCTCCCAGGTTGATGATAACAATGATGCTACCTGTGGGATTGAGTCCTGGAATTTTTTTAACACCAGGGAGTGACAGAGAACAGAAGACATATTCTCTAGAAGTAAATATGAAAGGTGTCTACGTGATTCAAAACAGAAATGTTCTTTCCCTGTATCAGCAGGAGCTGTGAGGAGCCTGCTCCTGGGGATATTATGTGGGGCACATGGAGAATGGTAGGCAAAGCTGCCCACAAGGATAGAATCTTCTCTAGCAACTGATTTCCTGTGACTTTTTATTGCGGAAGAATCAATATTTTATTTAAAAGAACTGGCAGTGTCAATACATTCTGACACACCAACAGATAAAAACAATCATCAGGGTTGTAAGTAATTAGCTTATTGTAACATGCTTTATGCAATTAACATTCTCTTGGGGAAGACAAAGCACATTTGATCACATTATGGTTAACCTTTTCTTATTCCATTTATCAGTCCACGCTGTAAACAGATGGGCTTGGCTCCATTTAACCTTGCTCAGTTTTACAGTCTCAAGGAGAATTTCTGCATATTTATTTCCCTGATAAGGGATTTTCCCCCTTAGTAGTGTTTAATTTACTTACTTTCAGTGTTAATTTAAATTACATCCCTTCGGCTAAAGGGATATTTCCATAAAAAATATTGCATACTTTCAGCACACCCTTGCTATGCGAATCCTGTCAGAAGTACGAGTGGTAAGTGTTGTTCATCAGATTCAAGACTCAAGAAAGGCTAGATTATTTTTTGGCTCTGTGTGGATGAAGGATGTTGTTTTCTAAAATGTGGTTGGGATGTAATATATAGCTGCTATATGGCATGGTACAGCTTATTGTTTTAGGCTAGAAGTATCAGGAGCACAAATCTCTCCACTGATCAGTATTTAGGAGGGTTCTGACAGTGACTCTTTGGGAGCCACAGGAGAAATATCAATTTCCCCCTGAGCACGCCTCATAGCTTCTCTTCCTCCCTGGGACATTCATTCTACAGTGGGAGGGAAGAGAGAGAAGGGGAGGGAAATTATGGCATGACGGATATTTCTTTCCCTCCTTCACACTCTTTCCACTTCTCTTAAAAGGTATTCTGAGAGCTGTCCTCTTTACCTCCATGTATATTCATTTCTTTATACCAACAATGCTCAAGAAGAATCGTCATTTACAAATAAACACCCTTTGCAGGAGGCTAAGGTAGCAGGAGAGACATTTCAATTCTGTGACTCCCCCACCCACTTTGTGGCCTTTCTCTTCACTCACGTGTCTCCCATTTGTAGAAAATCCAGGCAGAGCATTTTCGGTACTGTCTGTGAAAGCTGCTCCTTGCTGCAGTGTCTCAATAAGTAGCTATTGATTGAACCTGGTGTTTCACAGGCCAGGTTTTGTTTTGTTTTGTTTTTTGTTTTGTGTGTGTGTGTGTTTGTGTGCTTGACTTGTGCGTTTCTCAGCACTCAATTTACCTTTTCTGAAAAATCCAAACAAAAACACATAGGAAATTCTTTCATGGAATGCTGGGGAGTGCATGGTAAAATGAATTAAGTGAAATACTTACCTGGATTGCCCCCTTTTTGTGGACAAATAACAATATCTAAAAATTAGTCTCTTCATCAAGCTGCTTGCTTGGTAGTCTTTGATATAAATTGGGAGCATTTTCATATTAGATGCAAAAACATGAAGTTCTGTCTTTGTGGCATTCTTGTTCCGCCTGATGAATAATGAAAGTGCCTCATTTCATGTTGCTTTCTAAGTGCATGAAAACTTTAAATGCTGCTGGTGTGTCTCCACAGATTAATATACTGAATTAAAAAACAGAATGAAATGATTAAAATGCTACTAAAATGATCTATAAATCACTCATTTTAAGAAAGGGCAGCACGCATAGTACATTATCCTTAGCACGTAAGTGGGAATACTTATTCTCACTCCAATTAAAGCTTGAGTTATATGTATATTAGTAGTTGCAGTCTGCTATCTTGGTGTTTTTCTTTAAAGAGACAACAAAAGGCAGGACAAGTCATGGGAAAGAAGTGTCACTTCAGGACACTGCTTTACTTACAGGTCATTACGATAAGGAAGATCTAACACCCTGGGGTGAGCTCCCAGAGGACTACTGCATAACATACAGCAGCTACACCTGGTCAGTTTTGATCTTGATCCTCCAGCGTGTGGTATGGTCGTCCATTGCAGTGAAGATTTAACAGCTAAGGAAGAATCCTTGAATTCTCTGGAGCGACAGGAGTTTCATTGGCTGCTCTTCATGGTTTTCCACATGCTTTTCATGCATGACAGAGTGGTCTTTGAGCAGTATCTCTGCAGAACCCAGAAAGTCCTAGATTCATAAGGAACCCAGAGATTATCTAATGCAGTCGCTTAATCTTCCAGGAGTGCAGTGGAGCAGCAAGTTGGGATCTTTGCCCAAGATGGTGCAAGGACTGGAAAGCAGGTGCTCTGGCCTAGGGCCAGAGGAGGAGGAAGGCAGAGTGGGGCCAGCTGGGGAATTGGAGCTGCAGGGTCTGGGATCCGTGTGCATTTTGAAGAGGCACTTGTATCTCTGAACCTCAATTTCTCAGTGGTAACACGAGGTTCAATAATTGCTTCGATAAAGATTAGTTCTCTTTCTTTATACTTGCCTTTTCTCAGGGATGTGGTGGTTGCTCTAGGTCATGGAAGACATCTTAATTCTCTGTTCCTGGGTGCCCATTTTCTGGCTGAGATCACTGGTGAGGCCCTTTGATAGTCCTGGGAACACTCTGGAATCTGCCCATCACTTCTGACTGCTGGACACACTTGGCCTGGGCTCCGTTCTCATTCCTCTAGGGATGGGACAGCTTGTCACAGATCATGCCCACCACAGGCACGGCATAAATACAGAGGCAGATGGGCCACTGGGGACAGAGGGGGCTGGAGAGGAGGTGAGGAGGGAGCAAATGAAGGGTGCTTGAGGGCAGAGTGAGAGCAGAGTGAAGAGGGCAGTGTGGTGAGCAGTGTGGTGCAAGCACCTGCAGAGGGTTGAGCGGTGTGGCATGAGCACCTGCAGAGGGGTGAGCGGTGTGGCATGAGCACCTGCAGAGGGGTGAGCCACCGGTGTGGCATGAGCACCTGGAGAGGGGTGAGCGGTGTGGCATGAGCACCTGCGGAGGGGTGGGTGCCCTCATTGAAGATCATCTGTGCATCGCTCTGGAGAGACCCTCCTATGGAAGCTGAGTGCAGAGCCACAGGGTTGGAGACGCAGCCAGGGCTTCGTCTGCTTTCGCCCAGTGCTGCCTGACTGGCTGTCTCATTTCAGCTGCTGTCTGCAGGTGGTGATGTCCAGACCTGCATCTGCAGGTGTTCTCTGTCTGCTGGAAAAGGCTACTTACCAGATGTCCTCCTCGTGTCAGAGCTGAGTGATGATGGGCAAATTCTCAAAGGGAAGCAATTCACTCCAAGGGCAAGAGTGCTCACCTCGAGTCACAGTCCGTGTGTCTCCCTGGGGTTGCAGGTTCACGCCCTGGTATTCTGGTTGTAGCCCAGATACAGACCTCATGTGTGTGTGTGTTTTTTAATAACACATTTTTTTTTTCGTAATTTTGCAAGCATAAAGTACTCATGGAAGGATAATTCAAAAACATAAACAATGGAAGGATACATAAAAGCCCATACGATGTAATTAGTGCCAAAATTAATAGGGCACAGAGAGGGCTTAGCACAAGCCTGGCTCATTGTCATGGCCAATAATAGTTAAAATTTACTGAGAAATTGCTATAGTTTTACACAGTTGGTTTTTCTAAGTCTGACAGCTCTTGATTTGAAGAGTATCAGGAAATACTTGATCATAGCCACATTTATTGATTTATTATATTTCTTATATATATTTTTGAATATACATAGAAATAGATACACACACACATAAATAATTGTCTTAGCCTTGTCATGCATTTATTTGTTTGTGTTTATAGAATGCCTCTGAAACGAGAGCTCCTATAATTCATAAGTTGAGGCTACATTTTGCATCTGGGGACTGTGTTTATTTTTCCCAGGGCTCACACATACCCAGAGTGCTGCGTGAATGCTGTGCTTGGGAAGGGGACTCCCTGATTTGCTGTGAGTCGTATGTGTGAGGTAATGTCAGTTGAGGCAGTCGTGGCAAGTGGAGAGTTTTTTAGTAATGTTGATTGAGGTAGCCATAGCGAGTGGCCCTGTGACGGGACTTGGAGATCAAAGCACATGGTTCAGACTCCGTTTCTGCTTCTGACAAATGGTGCCACCTGCCAGAGCCATTTCATCCCCATCTTTGTAGAGTGTTATGTGTAATGGGGCAACTTATAGACTTCCCAGAGGCTCATGTGCAGCTGGATGTGTGAAAATGCTTAATAAATTAAAAAGATGCCATGTGTAATACAAGATGTGCATATATTATAGATAGTTTTCTGTGTAAATATCACAGGAAAATGTTACAAAGTTCTGCTCCATGACTTCATAATGAGTAGAAGGTGATTTTTTACATTAAAAATGGTAGGTGACATGTTCAAAAGGCAGGTTCATGCCGTGCCTACCTCCTGCCCTCACAGCGGTGGAAGCACAAAGAGGTGGGGCCCGAGGCGTCTGTCTTTCCTTCTAGAAGGTACGGGAAGCATCCCTCTTTCCTTCGAGAAGTTATGGGGGGCTGTTTCTCTCCTTGACATCTGCTGCCCTGCCTTTTCCACTGAGCCACACCTTGGCACCTGTTTCCACACTTTAGGGTCTGTTTCTTGGAGCACACCTCTTGTTACCAAATTCCATATCAATTAGGATATGCCTGCCCATAAGGAACCAGGTAACAAAACTTACTGTTGCTTAAAAATAGAGTTTTATTTTCTCACATCTCAAGGGGTTTGCTGACAAAACCAAAACTGAAACAACAATGGCAACAATTTAGAAATGCTTCTTAACAAGGAAGATGTGGAGGTCTTGAACATACCGCTTATCATTTTAGAGCTTAGCAAGGCGATCTAAGGTTTGTTATTCTAAATGTCACCAGAATCAGGGGTTTTGCCACTAATATCTAACTTGCTTTAAAGAAAAGATAAATGGAACATGCTTAAACTAATCTATATCGTGTAGAACAATTTGTGTTAAAAGTACCATGTAACTGTAATATCGACACTTTATAAGGATAGTCTACTTTGATTTTCAGTTGAGAGACGTAAAATTCTGAATAAAAATTTATGTACATAGAATATAATACAATATTAAAGACATAATACACTAACTCCTGTTGTGGCTTATTTCAAGAGTCAAAAGGACGTTTATTTTCAGGAGATCTGCTGATGAGATGCTTAAAGTTACATAGAAAGGTGACAAAAATTCCAATAAAGTCAACAGACAAGTGATAGATATGGAAAAATATACTTGCAAGTTTATGTCCTCTACAGGGAGTTCTTACAAATTAAAAGAAAAAGACAAATAACAAATAGAAAAATAAGCACAGGTTATGACGTAGCAGGTCATAGAAGAACAGTGAAAATGACCATTGAACATATGAATAAATGTTTAAAACTACAAGGAGACTGGAAAGTCCCAATTAAAATAGCAATGAGGTATTACTGGTATCCATCACACTGGTAAAAATTTTAAACAGCAGTAACACTTATTACTGCCAAGCAGGGCTATGTGGAAAACAGGGCACAGATATAGTGTTGCCAGAAATAGAAACTGTTACAACATGTTTTTTAGAATAGGATGCCAAATTCTATGCAAATTAAATATACCTATGCCCTGTCACCTAGCAACCCACTTCAGACACTATCCCACAGAAACACCAGTACCATAAAAGTCTCCATGAACAAGAATGTTCTAGTAACACTGTTCAGAGTGACCCAAAGAACTCCCAGGGACAGTGAAAGCTCATCAGTAAGTGTAAAGACATCTTGTGATACTTTGCAGCCTTAAAACATGTATCTGATTTATGCCAATTAATTCAGTGAGGTTTCCACACAGTGCTGTTGAGTGAATAAGATGGAGATAAAAGACCTCATTTTTTGTAAAGCAAACATTGATCACAGCACTTCATACAAATGTTATATAAAAGTAGATGCATGCGTATATGGAAGCACGTTCATATGTATTTATATTAACATAGAGGAAATTATGGATGGATACACACCAGGTTGTTTTGAGTTTACCAGAGGAGCTGGTTGTATTTGTGCGGTGGGTGGGGGTGATAGTGGATGCCAGTGGGTGTAGGATTTAGAGGGGGAAAGAGGAGGCAAGCAAAAAAAAAAAAAAAAAAGGAAAAATACAGCACTCATCAATATAAAATCGCATATGTGCCAATGTGAGTGTACACAGAAACTTGAGAACAAAAAGATAAGGTTGTCTATGATAAACTGTTAAAAGGAAAACAAATTTGCTACATAGCAATTAAAGTACAACTGGATTTTGTTAAAATAACAAAGAGAAAAGCCCATATACATGCATATATTTGGAAGAATGTTCTAGGTCTAATGTCACAAGGATTGGTTATGATTCATCCTCCAAATCCATCCTTCAGGAGTTATGTAGCATAACAGTTTCTCAGACTGCAAACAAGCAAAGAAAGGTGAGCAAAACCAGAGCATTATGAAGAGGAAAATAAAACTATTGTTAGAAACATGTCTATACCAAGTTAGCCATGGGCATCATGACTCCAGGAGTGAAGATGACTGCCTCTGCATTTTATTTTTATTTTTGAGACACAGTCTTGCTCTGTCACCCAGGCTGGAGTGCAGTGGTGCGATCTTGGCTCACTGCAAGCTCTGCCTCCTGGGTTCAAGCAAGTCTTGTGCCTCAGCCTTCCGAGTAGCTGGGATTACAGGCGCCCGCCACCACATCCTGCTGATTTTTTATTTTGTATTTTTAGTAGAGACAGGGTTTCACCATGTTGGCCAGATTGGTCTCGAACTCCTGACCTCAAGTGATCTTCCCGCCTCAGCCTCCCAAAGTGCTGGGATTACAGGCATGAGCCACCGTGCCTGGTCCCTCTGCATCTTTTATCCATATGTTTATCTTTTCTCTTTTGTTTATTATTTTCCATCATGAATATGCGTATGTTTAAGCTCAATCACGATACACTTGCTTAAATGCATCCACTCCTTTGATATTTATGCTCTTTTTTGGAGCATGGAGCTGAGGACAGTGTGCAAGACAAATCACACTGCATGATTCATAGGTGGGACATATTATAGCCTCACAAATCACACCCCGTGACACGTAGGCCATCACTGCAACCACATTTGAACAGCATCACATCTGTTATTTACAGAAATAACAATAAATTACCTATCAAAATTTAAAAAAAATATTCTCAATGGTACCACTTCCTTTCATATTTATAGGCTATTTTTGCAATGAAATATTGAAGTAGTATGCTGGGAAGCTAGGTTTGACGGAGAAAATGAAGTTTGTTTTTTTCTTTTTTTTGAATCCAACTAAAAAAAATGGATTGAGCCCCCACTGTGGGTTAGACCCATGCTGTGTGCTGTAAGAAATACACTTAAAATACAAAATGTTCTCCAAATTAGATTGTGAGGTTCTTTAAGGATAGGACCAAAGACAGCTAGACATTCTCGATTGCCCAGTTTTAGAAAGATGACATCATTTTCCACGTGGAGGGCAGTGAAAGACAGGAGCGAAGTTATCAAGCGTCCTCCTCGCTTCTGCTGAGCTGTGGCTGATGCCCTGGCCATGGACCCCTCAGCCGCTGAGCGCGCCTCTCAGCGGGCGTGGCTGACTCCAGTGGCAGGCCTGCTCCTTGGCCCTTGTGTCTAGAGACCACGAGTAAGAATGGGTCTCCCCTTGTCAGTCATCGCTTTCACTGTGCCACTGCTTTACAGAAAGCCGTCCCGGCATATGCAGTGGAAGACCACGGACCCCCTTGTCCTGCTCTTTAGGGCCAATCCATCTTCACTGTGCAAGGCAATGTTCCTTCCGGGTGACTCAGATGGAGTCAAAAGACCTGGGTTCCAGCTTCCCATGTCCTCATCCTCATCTGCTGCTATGTCCGTCTTTAAGCTGTTTATGCACCATCCCTAGCAGTTTTTAAAATTGAATCTGGGTAAGATTTGTGAAACGAAGCAATGGGGTAATGGTGTCTGGCATCTTCTATGCACAAAATAAAAGTGCTTGGAATGGAAGGCTTGGTGTCTTCCTCCTTTCCCTTTTCAGAGTGTGCAATCTTCCAACTCGGAGAGATGGACAGATTTGCTGTCATCGTCGTCTCGGAGCTTTTCCTCTTCAAAACACTTCACAAGCAGGATGGGCCTTTCTGTGCCCCTCTTCCCGTTCCCTTGCTGTTTAGCCGGTGTGTGTGTCGCCTCTGCTGTAGGGGCCTGTCTTACCTTCGAATTTGGGCTAGTGTGTTGCCCTGAAACCTCAACTCTCCTCTGATTCAAGCAAGTTGCAATTTTATAGTTTTCCAGCTTTATTCTTTTTGTTTGAGAAGGAGCAATGTTCCTTCCAGCTTTCTGCACCCTGGGTAGAAGCCAGAAGCTCCTCAAACAGCAGACTTGCATGCCCGTAGGTGATTTCTGCAACGCGCCACACCCAAACAAAGAGACATCGTTGCGCGATTTGAATCTAGCTGGAAGGTCAATGCTCTTTTCAATGTAATGCCAAAGCAAATTCACGCTTATTTGTTCTGTAGAAAAAAGTGACATAATAATATTTTTATTTTTAAATTTACTTGTAGTCGTATGTGCATGCCTGCCAAAAATGTTCACCCATCATTTGCGTAAGTAAATCAATTTGTATTTAATATTAGAGTTTAAGACTCACGTTTCAGAAATACAATTTTTATTAACTGAATTCAAAGTATCTCATTTATGCCTTTATTTTATATCGCAATCTCTCTTTGGATTTTCCATTCCTGTGATCTTGCCCTTGGACTTGGTCTCTCAGAGACCTCAGAAATTGAGCTCTCACAGTTAGTTAGAGAAAGAAAGACATAAGATTGGATGTTGATGATAAAATACTCAGACATGTCTAGGAGACCTGGCCTCAGCATTATATTTTCCTGTCCTGCCTGCAGATGGCCAGATGTTCAGGTTGTTAATTCATCGCGTGCTGTTGCTGAAGTCCTGAGATGCCTGATTGCTTTATTGGTGCCGCGCAGAGAACGTTAGCACGGAGGTTTGCAGAGGCTGAAGGGGGTGGGTGCCCTGGCGTCTCTTTCACTTCAGACCAAGGTTGCTCTCCCTCTCTCATGCTTTAATTGATTAAGAGGCTTTTGTAGGTTCCGCAGTGTTTCCTGGTGTTTTCAATTTCAGGGTCCTCCTCGTTTGGAGGTACACAGACAAGGCCTGCCTGGGCCAATCCCCCGAAGATGGGCTTGTGGAGGAGCCGTGAAGGCTGTCGGCGGGGACACTGGGCTTGCCGAAGAGAGCAAAAGGTATTTTCGTGCAGGTGGGAACAGCTCAGCACCAGTATCATGAATGAGATATTACAGCTGTGCAAACATGAAGCTTACATGTCACCAGCGAGTCTGAAAACACAGACCCACCTTGTGTTCTCTTTTCACCTCACCTTAAAGGTGGGTCACCAGCGAGTCTGAAAACAGACCCACCTTGTGTTCTTTTTTCACCTCACCTTAAAGGTGGGTCACCAGCGAGTCTGAAAACAGACCCACCTTGTGTTTTTTTTTCACCTCACCTTAAAGGTGGGTCACCAGCGAGTCTGAAAACACAGACCCACCTTGTATTTTCTTTTCACCTCACCTTAAAGGTGGGACAAAAGAAGTCTGGGTTAGTTGAAAGTGCTCAAGGCTCAGATTTTTTTTCCTTTGTTTATTGGTAAATTGCTTTTCCTTTCATCAACTTGTCGTTTCACACATTTCAGAATAAAAGGAACTTACGACCACTTGAAATGTACCAGGCACTAGACACAATAAGACATTTAATTTTCCCGGTGACCCGTGGCTCGGTGTTATTGTCATTCTATGGAGGAGGAAACTGAGTCCTAAAGACACCTGTCCGCCCCTCCTCAGCACGCTGTGCGTGGGCGAGGCCTGCAGCGTGCAGGTCCCATCTGATCAGCGGGGCGTCCTCAACATGTGGGTGAGTGTGGTGACCTAGGCTATGTCCCGGGGCCCAGATCCCTCCAGACTACAGTGACACTGTCCGAAATGGTTGTCACTGCTGAGCACTTGGGGCACAGCTGGTCTACACTGAGAGGTGCACTGAGAATATACAGTATTTTTAAAATAATGATCGCACATCAGAATGGTATCTCAGGTACACTGAGCTCAATGAACTGTATCATGAGAATTCATCTGACTTGTTCCTTTTTAAAATGTGGCTCCTAGAGAAGTTAAAATGAGACCTATGGCTCACATCGCACTTCTGTTGAACTGCTCAGGTCAGCGTTAAAGAGGGCTGGACAGGGAGGGTAGCCCTGAGGCAAAGCTGCGAATGAACTCCGCTGTGCGTTCCAGGGGAACACGGCGTTTCTCATCCCCTCTCCTGTTTGGAATGGGAAAGGACTCACCAACCCCTTTGGTGGTCACAGACCACATACCTGCAGCCTCCACGGTTGGGCTGCTGCTTCCTGGTCACACCTGTGGTGGTCTGCAGTCCTTCTGGATCCAGCTGGTCCCAGCGAGTCCAGTGGGATGGGACAGCGACCACCACCGTGCACCCTTCAGGTCAAGGGTCCAAAATCTACAGCCTGCAGGGCCAAGTCCAGCCCTCTGCCTGTTTTGGTAAATGGTGTTCTGTTTGAGCCCAGCCTAGCACATTCATTTACCATATCCCGTGGCTGCTTTCAGGCATCGAAGGCGGCACTTGTGATCTGCAACACCTGAAGCATTTGCTGTCTGTCCCTGAACAAAACATGTTTGCCGACCTCTGCTCTGGGTCTTTGTGCAGGTCCCTCAGCCCCACTGCCCCAGCTCCTGGGAATGGGATATTGTTTTTGAGTTGATGAGTTGGCCAGGAGCTGGCATGGGCAGGAGGTCGTTTCAGAACATTCCTGTTCAGCCTCTCCACGGTGGCAGCAGGGCCCCCACGTCGTGGTTACTGCACTGTAAGGATCTTGATCCCACAGGCTGGGATCTGGGTGTGCAGGCCCTGGGGACCTGCTGTGAGCTGGAATTCTGTGAGCATTTTTCTTATCACTCAGCCCTCGGAGGCGCTTCCTTCCTCCCTGGTTTAACAGGGGCCACGATCATGTTTCCGCCTTCCGAGGTCAGCTCAGACCCTGCACCCAGCAGTCCTGTGTCTGTGTGAGCCTCTCTTGCTCCGGTGAGCACCCCTCAGTGTCCAGCCGCAGGCAGCTCCGAGGGAAAGTCTCAGCACACACTCGCCCTGGGGTGGCCAGGCTCTCCTAGTTTCCACTTCAGCACATTCGTTTGGTGTCTTGCATGTTGAAAAAATCACTTAGCATCTCTGAGACGCCGATTCCTTACTCTGTGACGGGAATGAAGACTCTTTTCTCCCCTGCCTCACAGGACTCCTGGGATATCAGCAGGCCTAGTGCCTAGGACGTCAGGTCAGTCAGTGCCGACCTCAGTGACACAATGCTACTCAACATGAATTTTCAAAACCAAAACCTACAAATGAGCAACGATTTTATCTGGCAACGAACATTCAGGTTCTCCTTTGATGAAGGGCTGAGTGGACTTTCAGGGCCAGTGAGTTTTTCCCGGTCAGATGGTGTGCCCAAACTGAGCATGAACTGGCTTTCCAGCTTTCATGCCTTCCTCTTGCTCTAATGACACTGCTTGCAGGTCCAACATCTACTGGCAATTTCAGCAGGTGCGACCTCAATTTCCAAGCAATCATGTCTGTTCTGGCGGCGGGCATCACCGCACAACACTTTTGCTTGGCAGCTCTGAGGACAGAAGTTACAGCCCGGCCCTGGGGTTTCCTGCCTCATGGTAACATGAAAATCACCTTGTCAATCAGGCTACCTTTTTCCTTTATGAAATGGGATTATAACACTTGTCACATTACCCTGGGAAGCAAGATAATTGTGCCTCTCCCGACGTATGCCTAAATACTCGTTAGCCCTTGAACAGTATAATTTTTTTTTTGTTCTCATAAATGTATCAAATATGAATAAGGGAGGAGGCTCTGCCAGGCCCCTACTACGTCACTGAATACTCTTTTTATGCTCTTCATCACCCCTCAGCATTGTCTGAAGTCACCGTTCTCATGTATTAGATCTGTAATATGTTATCCTGAACACATTAATCTCTCCTTTGATTTAAACTGAAACAATTTTGAGTAATAAGCGTGGCGATTTAGCTAATTAAATTCTAATCCTAACCATAGAGAAACTGGGGTCTCTAGTTCTTTTGATGTAATTCTGACTAACAGTGGGAATTTCTGACAAGTTGATGAAAACGTTGACTGATTTCTTTGGTTCTCTCAATCTACCCTTTGGCTCATTAAAACAAGGCCGAGCTAACAGGTAATTTACTTAGTGATACGGAGCTTTCAAAGGCTGCCATGGAAGCATAACAGCAACTATGTCATACATTTTGGAAACTATCTAAATTCCCACCTAAAACTTGGATAGCCAATGTGAAAGGAGTGTCTGCCGTGGGCTGGCTCCAGGTGAGCTCAGCAGCAGGTGGAAAGTCGTCTTTCTGCACATCTGATCTGCGCTGCATCTGACTGATGCGTTTGTTAGTCAGGGAGCCTGAATCTCCTGGAGGTGGGGAGGTCAGGTCATCCTGCTGCCGTGCTGCTTAACCCAAGAGCACGGATGTGATAGTGATGGTGTCAGTGGGGTTAGGTTTTCAAAGCAAGAAACTCTGCAGGTGTCTTGCAGGGGTTGTGGGGCATAGGAGTGGCTGGCATAGGAGGAAAGGCACAGGGGATTCCTTAACAAGAGCTGCTTGTTCTTGAAACAGAGGTGGTCTTACCGGGATATCTACAGCCACACACCACGTTAGCTGAAGCTGACCTCTGTTGCTATGGACTCATCCTACTGCAAAGGCAGATCGGATCATCCTACTGCAAAGGCAGATCGGACTCAGATGCTGGGTCCCTACTAACTAGTTACACAGCCTTGGCCTCAGAAGCCAAAAGACCTTGGGGTTAACTCTTCCGATGTTTCCAGGGAGTGGAAGAAGAGGGGTTCCTGAGGAGGGAGCTCCCTGTGCAGCCGTTGGGCTGAGGGCCCTGAGCCCCCAAGCCATGCTCTCCTGAGTGGGGCAGTGCATGTTCCTAACTCTGCTGCTTGGAATCCAAGGACGCCTCTCCAACCACGAGTGTGGGCTCCCTCGGCCGGTCTCAGTTCTCCCTTCTTCCAAAGGGCAATGGCGGGTTCTGCACAGACATGCTTTTCTACACACGTGGCTGATGGGGCAGGTGAGGAACGTGAACCACCTAAGACAGTAACCTCAACAGGTTTAGAACTGAACGTTTTATTTAGATGTCAGCTGGGATTGCTTCTGGCCATGAAGGGGGATTAAAGGCTGCTTCGTGCTGATAAACAAATGTGCATTTAATACCAAAGTGGCCGTGAGACACCTGACTGAGCTTTGCCACATGGATTTTTTCAAAACTTCATGAACGCACAGGCACTTTTGGGATAACACTGCAGACCACGAAGATAGCACCCTCCCCTCATTTGGCAGATTAATGAGGCTACCTGGATTTGGGTCTCTCTAGAGTTGCACATATATTATAATTTTTCATCTAGCATTACACGTTGCAACATTATAATTGGTAAATACCAACTTGAATATCGAGTCTGACTTAAGGTCATGGAATTCCCCCATCACCTAGAAAAATTGCCATGTTCTATGAGTGCAGCCGCCTCTGTGGAATAGTGCGAGGGGTGCTAGAATTATCCTCCCTGCTCGTAAGGGAGGATAATTTTTTTGGTCTACAAATGTGCCTGAGGCTCTTGTTATGGGAGAGCCTTTTCCTTCAGAGGTGGCATCTTCCGGCCTCCTTAGCTTGAACCTGTTTCCTTCTGGATGCCTGTTGCAGACCGCGGCTGCCCTGATCTAACACAGTTTCCAGGATCAGAGCTGGACACGGAGGCTAACAGGACGGAGAAAGGACACTGTGAGGTCCCAGCAAAGACAGCCCTGGAGAGCCTCCTAGAGGTTCGTTTCCTGGTGGGGATGGTGGCTACATTACTGTGTTCATTTCGCAATAATTCATAGAGTTTTGTATATACATAATATATATGTATATGTATATGTGTGTGTGTGTGTGTATGTGTGTGTATATATATAGCTTGTCCACTTTCCATGCATGTGTTATTTATTTAAAAGACTTTATGTATAGAGTAGTTTTAGTTTCACAGCAAAATTGAGCCCTCCTTCTCTACATACTACCTGCCTCACTCAGGCATAGCCCCCGTTATCAACACCCTCCTTCTCTACACACTCCCTGCCTCACTCAGGCATAGCCCGCGTTATCAACACCCTCCTTCTCTACACACTCCCTGCCTCA
>NW_012114766.1:1940396-1944884 GCF_000951035.1 Colobus angolensis palliatus
GGAGTGAACTAATTACACAACTCACCATCCTGTGGAATCAGTGAGAGCCCGGAGTGAACTAATTACACAACTCACCATCCCGTGGAATCAGTGGGCGCTGGAGTGAACTAATTACACAACTCAGCATCCTGTGGAATCAGTGGGCGCCGGAGCCTGCTTTCCTTCATCTAGAGGGTCCTATCTCGGGCGGATGGGAGACAGCGCAGGTCATCAGACATTAGTTAGATTCTCATAGGGAGCGTACCACCCAGATCCCTTGCACGCACAGTTCACAACAGGGTTCGAGCTCCCAGGAGAATCTAATGCCACCAGTGATGTGACAGGAGGCGGAGCTCAGGCGGTCCTGTGAGCAGTGGGGAGCAGCTGTAAATACAGATGAAGCTTCGCAGGCTCACTTGCTGGACTGCCACTCACCTCCTGCTGTGTGTCTGGGTTCCTAACAGGCCATGGCCTGGGGGTTCAGGACCCCTGCTTTAAATGTCATCACCATTTAATTCCTTTAAAAACATCCATGAAGCATGGACTCGAGCCAGCTATTGTTTTGTTTGCTGGGGCCTAGGCCCATGAACAAGCCCCGTGCCAGCCGCTGAGGAAGGCAGTGCATTCGTGTCACCACTGAGCACAGTGGCTTCCCGTGTGTGCACAGCTGACTGTGACAGAGCCTGGCACAGATGTGGAGAGGGGAGAAGTGCATCCCTCCAAGACACCCAGGAGGGCCTCCTGGAAGAGGTGCCCAGGGTGGGTCAGCCTCCAAATGGGTGGGAAGTTGAATTGGAGGGAGAATTGCTGTCTACGAGGAGAGCCTGAGCAAAGTCAAAGAACTGTGGAAAATTTTCCCGGAGATCATGGATAATTCGAGACTGAATTTTGTACCCCCACCTGGTGGGCGTGAGCTGCTGGATGACCAGCTATTCTTAGTAGAAAACAAAATTCCCAGACAATATTGTCTATATTTCTCACAAAAGCCCTTGCATTGTGAATGAAAATTATTATATCACACCTTAAATTAATAGAGAACCATTTCAAATCCCTATTTGAAGTTTTACTTTACATCAAATTCTCATTAGACTGAAAGATCCCCGAGAGTGGGGAGACACTGTTTGCTTCTGTTTATAGAGGCTCTGTAGAGTCCCTGGAACTTGGCAAGTACTAACTATGCTGACTGAATGGACGCACGTACATTATATGGCGTCTGGTGAGTATCTCTGACTTTGAAGGGTGTCATGTTTTGTCTACCTTGAAAGGGTTGGGTTTGATCAGTACTTTCACAGTTTACTCAGGGAGTCACTTACTCAGCACAACCACCATGAATAGCAAAGATCAACTCTCCTTCCGAAATTTCCTATTGCTGAAGACAGCACAACATGGATGTATTCATCCTGTTCATGGACTGTTGACTGATTCCTCTTTTCTTTTTTTTTCTTTTCTTTTTTCCTCTTCTTCTTTTCTTTTCTTTTTCTCTTTTTCTTTTTCTTTTCTTTCTTTTCTTTTCTTTACTTTTTTTTCCTTTTTTTTCTTTTGTCTTTTCTTTGAGTCAGAGTCTTGCTCTGTCTCCAGGGCTGGAGTGCAGTGGTGCAATCTCATCTCACTGCAGTCTCCGCCTCCCAGGTTCAAGTGATTCTCCGGCCTCAGCCTCCCAAGTAGCTGGGACTACAGGCGTCCGCCACCATGCCCAGCTAATTTTTTGTATTTTTAGTAGAGACAGAGTTTCACCATGTTGGCCAGGCTGGTCTCAAACTCCCAACTCCAAACTCCCAGCTCCCACCTTGGCCTCCCAAAGTGCTGGGATTACAGGCATGAGCCGCCACACGCAGCCCCTATTTCTGTTTTCTATAGTCAAGTATGCATAAAGTAATCCTGATGCACCCATGTGTCCTGAAAGCAGGTGTTTATCTTGCTTGGTTAACTCGAGAGTAGCATAAGGTAGATACCGCAGATCTGGTTCAGGGTGGCCACACGTATTCTCTGTTCTCACGTCAAAGACTTCACTGACTTCCCTTGGTCAACCAGAGCATAAATATGCTTTTTGCTAGTGACAACGGATGAACAGGAGGTCATCGGCTGAGCAGAAAGTATGGTGGGTGTGTTTCCTCCCTGAGGCCCATGGCTTTTAGGTTTTTGAATTATTTACACTGTATTTCACCAATATGCCCTCTTATAGCCCCTTTTTACTTTAAGTACAGTAGTTGGGAAGCTAAGTGACTCAGAAGAAACTGAAATTAAAATAGATTTATATCAAGAGAAGCTGACAGTCTGGAGTTTGATAGTCGATAAAAACTTGAAAATTTCTCTCTTTTTATTTAGCCCTGGGGCATAAATTATTGATTGAGCTGACAGACTCAAACTGATGTACTACAAGAGCATTTCATCAATAATATCGCCTTTGCTTATCCAGTAAGTAACCTCGGTATTAAATAGAGAGGGAAAAAAATCACTTGGTGAAGATATCCACTCCCAAATGGCAATAGATGGAAAAGGTTATAAATCCAGTTATGATTCAACTAAAGACTAATTGGACAGCTTTCATAAGAACAGATGAGACTTCCTAGCAAGACAGACAGTTGATTGTGCCCTGTAATTCCAGACAGTCCTTCTGTCTGAGATGCTGAGAAAGGTCCCACTGAGTGAGGACCTGCCACTAGAACCCTGTGCCTGGCAGGGAAGGGACCCCAGAGGATGAAGGACAGGGACTCAGGCTACTGACTTAGCTGTGGAATGACCTAATTCTCTAAAAAATGCAGATTTTATCATGCTGTATACCCTGAATCTGTGAGTATCTCTGTTCTATGCGATAGTGTAGATTCTAGATGCTAGAGAAGCAGAAAATTGTTTAAACATTTTAAATAAAAAGATCAGGTAATAATATTAGGAGCTCTTTAAAATTCAGTTAGAAATGGGCCAGGCATGGTGGCTCATGCTTGTAATCCCAGCACTTTGGGAGGCTGAGGCGGGCTGATCACGAGGTCAGGAGATCGAGACCATCCTGGCTAATATGGTGAAAACCCGTCTCTACTAAAAATTCAAAAAAATTAGCTGGGCGTGGTGACGGGCGCCTGTAGTCCCAGCTACTCAGGAGGCTGAGGCAGGAGAATGGCGTGAACCCGGGAGGTGGAGCTTGCAGTGAGCCGAGATTACACTACTGCACTCCAGCCTGGGTGACAGAGCGAGAGACTCTGTCTCAAAATAAATAAATAAATAAATAAATAAATAAGATAGAAATGAACAGATTTGAATCATCTATGCAAAAAGATCTCCCAATTAGTATTTTGAAAAATAGTATCATATTGCAATTAGGGGTAATTATTTTCCCACTTAAATAATTTCATTTTACTAGTTTTGTGTAAAGTGAAGATAGTAAATCCTTTTAAATCTACATTTTAATGTCATTTTGAGGACCCAATACGATGCTAACAAGTGGTTCCACAATCTCAGACTTCCATTTGTGAAATGTTGTATGTGAGGATTTTATCCGTTCCCCAGCAATACTGACACTTTCTAGTAAAAATACGTTAATTTAGAATTGCTCTACTCTGTAAAATAAAAATTGGCACCATCAGGGAGAAT
This sequence comes from Colobus angolensis palliatus, assembly GCF_000951035.1. Lineage (NCBI taxonomy): Eukaryota > Metazoa > Chordata > Mammalia > Primates > Cercopithecidae > Colobus > Colobus angolensis. The sequence continues at coordinate 1,943,961 of NW_012114766.1, forward strand.
ATGTCCTTTCTGCAGCCTTGAGAGGGAAAGAGCTCTTTCAGAACGTTGTTCCTTCGAAGTTGACCCTCCTTGGCGAGGTTGGGCACGCCCGGGGCAGGGGCTCTGTCTTTCCTGCACAGACGTTCCCGTTGCAGAGCAAATGCGAACACTGAGAGAAGCCACAAATGCTTTGTGTGTGTGCTGCTGCAGTAGAATGCATTGTCTTTATTTTAAAATTATTTTTAATTTTTGTGGGCACATTGTAGGTGTATATATTTATGGGGTACATGAGATGTTCGGATGCAGGCATGAAATATGACATAAGCACATCATGGAGAATGAGGTATCCAGCCCTTTGAGCATTCATCCTTTGTGTTACAATCCAGTTGTACTGAGTTATTTTAAAATGTACAGTTCAGTCTTCACAACTGCTTTTAATGAATAAGAGATGATAAAGGCAACATGATTTTACAGGTCCTAAACGACTGAAGTTGTGATTTGTAATGTGGCATTACCTCTGTTTTGTGTAAGGTCAACACCATTCTATTTTGAATAACAGAAACACTATTATTATTATTATCTTTATACAGCTCACCATGATTCTTGGTCCTTCTACACTACTTTTTTCCTGTAGGTAATGACTTTTTGCTTGGGTGCAGTGGCTCACGCCTGTAATCCCAGCACTTTGGGAGGCTGAGGCGGGCAGATCACCTGAGGTCAGGAGTTTGAGAACGGCCTGGCCAATGTGGTGAAACCCTGTCTCTACTACAAATACAAAAATTAGCTGGATGTGGTAGTGGTGGGCACCTGTAATCACAGCTACTCAGGAGACTGAGGCAGGAGAATCGCTTGAACTGGGAGGTGGAGGTTGCCATGAGCTGAGATAGCACCATTGCATTCTAGCCTGGGCAACAGAGTAAGACTCCATCTTAAAAAAAAAAAAAA
>NW_012114766.1:1945853-1951895 GCF_000951035.1 Colobus angolensis palliatus
TTCCTTCCTTCCTTCCTTCCTTCCTTCCTTCCTCTTTCTCTCTCTCTCTCTCTTTCTCTCTTTCTTTCTTGACAGGGTCTCCCTCTGTTGCCCAGGCTGGAGTGCAGTGGTGTGATCTCGGCTAACTGAGACCTCTGCCTCCCAGGCTCCAGCAATGGAACTACAGGTACCACCATGCCTAGCTAAGTTTTTGTATTTTTAGTAGAGACAGAGCCTTGCTATATTGCCCAGGCTGGTCTTGAACTCCTGGGCTCAAATGATCTGCCCGCCTCAGCCTCCCACAGTGTGAGTCACAATGTCTGGCCAACATTAATATTTTCCTGCAGAAGTGGACTCACTCTTTATACATTCATGGTATTACCAGTGTGATAGTTGCATATGTGCACATATACCTTATGTATACATAGGCATGTGTACATCTTACTGGTTTTATTTTCGTCTTGTTTTGGGATTTTCATAGGTTTAAACCCTTGCAGTGGAGGTGTTTGCATGCTCCATTGCAGGTAACCCTCCCAACAATCTTGTGAGGGAGGCGTCACCGTCACCGCTGTGCCAGGGAGAAACTTCAGCTGGATTCAGGCCCAGAGCTGGGGTGGCAGAGCTGGGGTTCAGGCGGGCATCCCCGCACACAGCCTGCTCCTGTTTTCTGGGCTGCTCTCCCCAGCATGGTTAGGAGTCCTGGGCTGCTCACGCAACTGCACGAAGTGGCTCTGACTCCACGTAATAAACGAGGAGGCTCTGTGAAGCCCCCTTTTGTCCTAATACGAAGGGTTTGGCGACTCCTTGTAACAGTCCCATGCATGTGCTCTGTGCTCATGCTGCTGCTGCTGATTTTGGAATCACCCTTTTTGCCGTTCACGTTTTCGAGACTTTTTATACATCAGTTTGAAGGCTTTTATTTAATTTGAGAATCATCAGTGAGCTCATCAATTCTGGAAATGGAAACATTCCCAGTGTGCTTCATGGATAAAACCCTGCGACTCTGAACCCTGTCTCAGGACTTTGTGGATTTTAACATCCCTCATCAGCTCCGGCTTGCTGTTTAAAGTTTATCAAAAAATCAAGTAAAAGGCATTTATTTAATTTGACATTAATGCATCAGCTGATCAATTATGGAAATGCAAATACTTCCAATGTTTTATTGATAAGAATTTTAAGCAAATAAAAGCATCCCTTTGTATGTTTTTCATTGCAACACACTTGCATGTTGTAATTAAGACTCTGCCAAGTCACACAGACAACATGCAACCTAAAAAGACCTGATCTTTCCCACTCCTCCTTTCCGAGGAAGTTTGAAGAAGCCAGAAGTTAAAAACTGTTCATCTCTCACCAGGGTCTATTACCAGATATCGTCCCAGTTACCCTGGGTTCCGTGGACTCACTGGATGTGGGGGCGAAGGATCCCGGGCACGCTCAGTCCTCCGTGGTCAGCGCCGGCAGTGACCAGATTTCCTCCTGTGATGGTCGGGGGGCTTCATCATGAGCTGCACCTGAACAAGGAAGGTTTCTCATTGGGGGCAGTCCATTTTCCAGTGTCCCCAAGGACCACAGGTTGGGCATGGTTTGGTGGAGGCCAGGGGTTAGGACAAGCCTTGGTCCAGTGTCCAGGGTTGGGCATGGTTTGGTGGATGCCGGGTGTTAGGACAAGGCTTGGTCCAGTGTCCAGGGTTGGGCATGGTTTGGTGGAGGTTGGGCGTTAGGACAAGCCTTGGTCCAGTGTCCAGGGTTGCCACATGGGAAATCTGTAGGGGAGAGGTGGGGGAGTTTTCTTTTGGGATCTCGGGAGGCTTTTGTGTAACTGACTTTTGGACCACTGAGGTGAGTGTTTTAAACGGTGCTCTAGTTTGAGAACAGTGAGGAGTGGTTGTCTTGGTGAGGTTGATGTGATCAGCAAAGTTATATTGAAAGAAACAAGCAAAAGGAGAAAAATGTTATTTGTGTGGGAGTAAAGTCCTGGAAAGTTCCCTGAAGTCATAGGTCTCATAGTACAGGAAGGAGCTGATCAGGACGTGTAATGGAAGCTTCATAAGGACACCACTGAAGGTCCGTGACAAGGTTGGCTAGGAAACAATGAAAGTCTGGAAGAAAAAGAGACATAAGTGGCTTCTGTGGATTTCTCTTTCTTTTCCCTCGGGATTCAGCTGAGGTAAAGAGAAGTGGGTCCTTTCCCTAGGATGAAAAAAAACACCTTACAGAGAGTGAGCACCAAAGGTGGCTGTGGCTTTCCAGGCCGTGCGTCTCCTGCCCACTGTTGTGAAGGCAACACGCCACGCTCCTTCCCCACTTCCGTGCTCTGCTCCAGAAACAAAGGGTGTTATGTGCTGACTCAGATTCCTAGAAAATCCGCTTGCTTTCCGGGGAAGTGCTGGGAGTGGGGATACAGAGACGATGGTGTTTTTCCCACACCTGCCTGGGTTGCAGCTGGGATGGGCAGTGAGGCAGCTTTGAGGGGACCCACTTCTGTTTTCTTTTTCTCTAAATAAAACAGGGGTTGGATTTGATAAAGTCTGACACTGCTTTCTACTCTGTGGCTTCCTAACTCTGTTGTTCATTTTCACAGACCATGACCTGGAACTTCTGAATGAAGCAACTGTGAATTTTCTAAACCGTTGGCAGCTGTTGTTACTGTTAAATAGTGGAGGCAGCTGGTGTAATCTTTTTCAATCCATGCTCCATGCCCCCCAAACCAGAACAATGTTAGGCATGGAAAAGGCACTCAGACGTTTGGTGGATGAGTGAGTGAGCTGAAGCCATCAGGGTCCTTTTTTTTTGTTGCAGGACAGCCTTCCTTATTGGCCTGCGATTGGCTCTGCTGGTTTGGGCGTCATCTTGTGACCAGGACCTTCCTACGTGTGAGTTTGGGAGCTGGCCAGGTGCCTTCTCCATGGCACCTGGGGAAGGGCAGGCTACTTTCCTTCCATGAGAAAGCACGTTCTATAGATTATCACAGATTTTTATATAGCCTACATCTTGTGCAGCTGAATTGAGGCAGCCTGGGGTGGCAGAAATAATCATGGAGCCGGGAGGACTGGATTGTGACATTGATCCGTTGTGTGGTTTGGGGACACGTGCCTTGTGTCTCTGGGTCGTGTCCTCTCCAGCTTTAAGGTGAGGGGATTGGGTGACACAGTCTCTGAGTTTCCTGCCCACTCTAAAATTATGCCTTAATTCATTCTTGCACGTGAGGGAGAAATTCAAAGGTTATCAGGGACACACGTGGGGAAGTGACGGCACCCGGCCTCGGCCGTGGCTTCGGACATCGCATGGGCACAGCAGCAGTCTGAGAAGTGCGGGCGCCGGCATCTGGCAGGGGCTGCTCTGCAAGCTGTGGCTCCGGGTGGGGGAGGCAAAGTGCTCCCTGCTTCGTGGGCGATTCGGAACATGATTCGGAACATCTGTGTCTTCTTCATGCTCCATTCCAGACGGGCCGCCATCTTGCTGAGTCATCACATGCACATGCGCGCACACGCACACACACGCACACGCACGCGCACACGCATATGCGCACACACGCACACACACTTTACGCTGACTTGGGTGTGGGTTACAGGCTTTCCTGTTCACATCTTCTCATTTGAGGGCCCAAGATCCTGTGCGTCCACATTCAGTCCTGCCTCCTGCCTCCGGTGCTCTGCCTCCGCCTTGCACCTGCCCAGGTGGCCTCTGAGCATTTGGAGGGGTGCGTGCGAGGTGCCCTGTCCTGGGTAAAGCGGCCGTGGCTCTCTGGGCACCCAGTGGATTCCAGCTGGTCTTGGCAGTGGTGTGGCTCGTCTGTCCTGGACTGGAGGTGTGCACAGCGGACCCCAGCCCAGGAAGGGGAGCCTGTGGACTTGGCCATCTGCTTCCGCCTCCTAAGCGACCTGGCGACCTCTTTGTCCTGTGTTGTCTTCTTCGGGAATGGAGAGGAGCTGGCGGCAGGTGTCCTCATCCACGCAAAGCCACGGACAGTCGCGCCCCGACTCACATCCATGCAAAGCTACGGGTAGTCACTCCCCGACTCACATCCATGCAAAGCCATGTGCAGTTGGGTCCCGATACCTCCTTGGGGAGGCCCAGGGGGGGATGAAGGATGCTCTGTGTGTAGTCCACGCCTGAGACTAAAACAGGCAGAAATCTCACTGATACCCGAGGAGTCAGATGCCAGGAATTGGTGTCCTGTGTATTTTCCTTTGTATCGTGTGGAGGCGTGGACTCCAGAGGAAGGTGAGTCTCAAGCACGGTGGGTATGGGCGTGGACGAGCCCCCTGGGAATGAAATAGTTGTGCAATCGCAGAGCAAGGGAGACAGGACCGTCAGGGCCAAACATTTGTCCCTGCCAGTTTTGGTTTCATGTTCCTCTAAATGCCTTTGTCCCTATCCCAGGAGCCGTAAGTCACAGGTAAGCTTGTTTTGCTGAGAAGGGCACCAAGACCAGCAAGTCTCCTTTATTCGTGCAACCAGTGTGTTCTGATCCACCCCATCAGGGTCCATGCTGAGCCCGGGGAAGACACAAAAATTCAGTCACTCCCTGCTCTGCCTTTGGGCTTCACGGGGGAGAATCGTGTCACAGTGTGATGGTGAAAACGAGATGATGTGGGGATGCTTTTCTGAGTCAAATTGCATAACACCATATATTCAATTCGTGTCTAGTTTTCTCTGAACTGGGCTGTCCATCAATAACGCAAGGTCTGAGTTCCAGGGGCCCGGTAGGCAGGCCACATCCATGCGTGTGATGTGAGGGCCTTGAAGGTGCATCCACAGGACGGACACTCAGTCATTTTACTCTGATTGATAAGGTACCCGGGAGGAACAGGGATTGCATCCGCCTGAGGCCAGGATTGTGAAGGGCCGAGTCCAGTGGGCAGCAAGTCTCACACCTCCCAGGAGGGACCCCAGGCCTGGGAACGATCGCTGTGTTCAGGGCACCATGCCACCTGCCTGGGCACGGAGGACAGAGCGCAGGTCCCGTGACTCCCATGTGTAATGACAGGTATGTGTAAAATAACCCGGGATGCTTCTCAGGTGCAGAGCTGAATTCACACAGCAGAGCATCTAATTTCCCAAGTTCTCTGACGTATGGCATCATCGGTCTCCGCATGAGTCCTGTGAGGGGCTGAAATTTGGATCCCTGACATATTAACTGTTATTGAATAGGCTGTAAATGAATCCTCATACTTCATTTATGCTTTTAATGTTTCTTTAGTTAGATTCTAAATGTCTTTTGCTTTCTCCTGTGCTCTTCCCTGAGACCAGGAAAATTGCCTGCTTTCAATTCCCTGATAACTGAGTTTTCCCCATAATGAACTAACAAATATCTTCATTAGTGCTTCTCATTTCCACTTGCGGTTTGCTCAAAATTAAGCAATGCAGAGTATCTGCAGATGCTCCTTTCTAAGCATCTAACATAGATACATACAGGAATCCAACTTCCATTTCCCTACAGATTATCTGATTACATGGGAGCAAATGCAGCCTCTCTTAATGATCCATGCTAATGGGAGCAGGGGTGACTTGGGAAAATAAAATCCATTGAGCTCAGAAGCTCTCTTCCTCCATTGATTTCAACCTTTCCACCCAGCCAGCATTTGACAAGCACCACTAACAAGCAGTAGAATTGACTGGCTGATTCCATCTCTCCATCCTTTCAAACTCGTGCTAATGAGCAAGCAAATCACAAACAGGGAAAAGAGGGAAGACGCAGGGTGCTCGGATAATCCCCCAACTGGAACAGTCCTTCTGCAGTCATTACAACTGTGTGGACATGCACGAGCTGGATTTAAAATCTGTTAGAAAGATTAGCACCAAAAGGGCTGTGTTTGGGAGTGGCATTGGGATGAAGACAGCCTGCTTATTATTATTTTTCTTTCCATAAAATCTCTCTCATTACATGGCAAGCACATCGTACAAAACTGGCCATATCTCGGCACCACTGTGTCTGAAAGTCTCACCCTTTAACGCCTTGTTTTGTCTGGTGATGAGGATTTTACTGTGCCTCTTGTTGAAATGTTTCTTCTGCCTGTGCTTCAGCAATATATATATATATATATATATATTTTTTTTTTT
>NW_012114766.1:1952045-1957426 GCF_000951035.1 Colobus angolensis palliatus
GCCTGCCACCACGCCTGGCTAATTTTTGTATTTTTCGTAGAGACGGGGTTTCACCGTGTTAGCCAGGGTGGTCTCGATCTCCTGACCTCGTGATCCGCCCACCTCAACCTCCCAAAGTGCTGGGATTACAGGCGTGAGCCCCCTCGCCTGGTGCTTCTGCAATATTTTAAGTAGACGCCTTTCCTTCTAAGCTGTGTACCCTAAATACACTTGGTTTTCAAAGCTCTGTATTTTCATCCTTGGCCTTTCGTTGTGAGTCTGTTTCAGTGCTGTGCTAACACTTCCATGTATCTTGTTTCAAGTCGAAGTAGGATTTAGTTCTGCTTTAAAGCTTTAAATTTAAAAATAGTAGTGAGTTTTTTAATTTAAATTCAGATTTTCTTATTCCGTGATTGGTCTTGTATGTGCTACGAGAGAGAAATGAGTAAGTAAGAAGACAGTCATGATCGTCCAAAGCTACAAAGAGGAACAGAATAAATGCCAAGACAGAAATGGGGTTATTGTTGAATTTTTTTTTTTTTTTTTTAGACTGAGTTTCACTCTTGTTGCCCAGGCTGGAGTGCAGTGGTGCCATCTCGGCTCACTGCAACCTCTGCCTCCCGGGTTCAAGCAATTCTCCTGCCTCAGCCTCTCAAGTGGCTGGGACTACAGGCATGCACCACCGCACCCAGCTAGTTTTTGTATTTTGAGTAGAGACAGGGTTTCCCCATGTTGGTCAGGCTGGTCTCGAACTCCTAACTTCGGGTGATCTGCCCATCTTGGCCTCTCAAAGTGCTGGGATTGCAGGCGTGAGCCACTGCGCCCGGCCTGTTGTTGAACTTCTGACTGCAGAAGCCAAAGGTCCTCACTTTATTTATTGCTCACACAGTACACTGCTAGGACCGTACTGAGAAATCACACATGCAATCTCATTTTGTTTCCACAGTAACCCGGGAAGCACATGACATTCAATCCCCATTTTATTGATAAGGCAAAGGCAGCTTTGAGAAGTTCAGTAACTTCCCCAGGATCTCTTGGGTAGTAAATTCCGTAATCCGATTCCATAAAGGGCGATGACCCTCTGTACTATTATTTTTTCCTTCTCATTCAAATGTCATGAGAAGGATAGAAAGCGTGAGGGTAAAACCGGGTTTTCAAAAAAGGCTTAAAATATACTTTTCTACCTGGGCGAGGCCTAAGCGCTCATGCAGACCACTTAATGAGTCAGTCAAGAGGATGAGAACAAAGAGACAGGGAGAGGAAGGCGCTTGCGTAGCAAGTTTCTTAAAAAGAAATATGGAGGTGGTGGCGTGTCCAGGTGCAGGTGGGATCACCAGGTGGTGGCTCAGGTGCAGAGGACATGGAGGCATTCCGAAGTGGATGACAAGGTGTGGAGGGAGGCGATGCCTCCAAATGCCTCCATGTCCTCTGCACCTGAGCCACGTGCTGGAAAGGATGGAGAGAAGATGGAATCAGCCGGTCCGTTTTGCCGCTTGTTACTGGTGCTTGTCAAATGCTTGCAGGGTGGAAAGGTTGAAGTAAATGGGGGAAGAAAGCTCCTGAGCTCAATGGATTTCATTTTCCCAAGTTATTTATATTCCCACTAGCATGAGTAATGGAAAGTGGCTGCATTTGTTCCTGCAAGGGCACTAATACAACTTTCTTATACCTTTAATAGCAGGTGGAGAGTTTAGAGTGTCTGCTTCTAAGAATCTAAGTGAGAAGGAGGGTCTTTTTTTGTGATTAGTATGAGCCAAATAGTTCTAGTTGACTTAAGAATATGTTAATGTATCATCTTGATAAAATATTTAATTTGAAAGAAGAGAAATACGGCAGCTAACTTTTGGCTAAAGTGGTGATCACGGAAGCGCATCTTGGAAACAATGATTTATACTAAAGTGTTTATTCCAGGAACTCAAAGATAAGTGTCAGGTTGGTTTTTGGATTATTCCGTATACTATCCTGGGTGTGATGAGGAGCACATCTAAAGAAATACAATGGATAAAGAAGAAAAGTGCAGGAATAAAGAGCTAAGGGCCATAATTTTGAAGTTTCAAAATCATTGTACTACTGAATTGTAATTCAGAAGACACAGTCAAGCAAAACTGCAAGAAGCTCGGAGAAGCAAGCTGCTGCCTTCTCAGCTGCCACGAAGTGAGCAGTCAGGGATGGGGAGTCAATGGACATGTGAATGGCCGGTGTCTCTGTCACCTGGGTGGGGGTTTGCAGCATGTCTCTGGTGCTACGTGTGGGGCCCTGCCCTCCACTTTCTCAAGCTGTGAGCCACAAGCAACGGCCCGTGCTGTGTAGCTCCTTCTCTAACCCAGAAGCTTTCGGAAGGGAACTGTTCACCTACCGTTTTCATATGACAGGGATACATTGAAACGTTTTGGCTGACAGATGAATTAGTTCAATGTTGTAGTTTGCATAAAGAGCTTTCCTCCACTGTGTTCACGGAGAAGCATTGCTCTCACACGTTCCTCGTGGTGTTCGGTGTTTGCCCGTAAGACTCAAATTGCTCATGTGACTAAGCCCATGGGTTTCCAGGAGAAGGAAAAGCCTTATAACTAAGCAAGATGTCCCCAGGGTCTCAAGTCAGGGAGGCAGAGCAGGGGGCGCTTCCGAAGGCCTGAGGCACCCTTGGCTGCTGCATGGAACAATTGCTAGGGTGAAGCCAGTTTTCCTTTCTGCACAGTGGTCACTGGGGGCAATGAAGCCGGATCATCGGGAAGGGATCTGGTCTTCTCTGTGTAAATGCTCCGGGCGATGAGACTTGAGACTAGGCTCCTTTCAGTTCTTTGGCCTCTGTGTGCAGCTTGCATTTTCAAAGACTCATTGAAAAAAATAAAAGGCAATGGACTTTGAGTTGCTCCCTTCAATGGTACTTAATGCAAGTTATAACAACCTCACATATGCATCTAGAGGTTTACAGATGGAGAGTCACTGTTATTTGTCTCTACAAAATTATTTCTTTATCTAGGTCTGCTACTTTATCTGTAAATACATTTAATAATGTTGGCTTGTATTGTTCTTTTTTTTTTTGAGACGGAGTCTCGCTCTGTCGCCCGGGCTGGAGTGCAGTGCCGGGATCACAGCTCACTGCAAGCTCCGCCTCCCGGGTTTACGCCATTCTCCTGCCTCAGCCTCCCGAGTAGCTGGGACTACAGGTGCCCGCCACCTCGCCCGGCTTGGTTTTTGTATTTTTTAGTAGAGACGGGGTTTCACTGTGTTAGCCAGGATGGTCTCGATCTCCTGACCTCGTGATCCGCCCGTCTCGGCCTCCCAAAGTGCTGGGATTACAGGCTTGAGCCACCGCGCCCGGCCTTTTTTTTTTTTTTTTTTTTAACAGTCTCGCTCTGTCGCCCAGTCACCCAGGCTGGAGTGCAGTGGTGAGACCTCCGCTCACTGCAGCCTCCGCCTCCTGGATTCAAGTGATTCTCCTGCTTCTATTGTTCTCGCTTTAGCAATTTCATTCACCCCCAAACTATAGAGTAAATGAATGTTTTCACACAATAGGCATTTAATGAGTGCCTGTTGTATTCACAGCACTGATTTGACTGATGTATTGCTTTGTTTCGAAACACTAGTACATGGGCTTTGGAGTCAAACTGATGTTCACCTCTTGGCTTGGCCCTAGTAGGTAGTTTATGATGGGCAGGTTATTTACTCTTGTGAGCCTCATTTTCCTCACCTGAAACAAAGCAGTTATAACAGTTGTGTAATGTGTTAGTCCGTTCTCACAGTGCCAGAAAGAACTACCTGAGACTGGGTAATTTATGAAGAAAACAGTTTCAATTGATTCACAGTTCCAGTTCAGAACAGCCAGTATAAGCTTCACAGCCCAACAGTTTGCTGTGGACTGTAATGCTTGTATTGGCTGTTCTGAAGTCAGTGGCATGTGCTATCTAAGTCAAGATTCAGGGGCATTTGGGGGGAAAAACCGTGTCATTTTAATATGCAAAAGTTGTTCACACCCAGGTTATGGAAAGATAGGAAAGAAAGCTAATGAATATCATTCTGTGCGATGGTGCGGTAGCTTAGCCCTCTGGTCCAGGCTGCCTGTTTTTCAGCATTCTGCAGTGTGGGAGCTCTGATCCCAGCTGAGGCCACATGAGATTTTGAAAACTTACCATATTCCCTCCAGATCACACCACTGCTCATTTACCCCACCCCCCCACAGCCTGCAGGGGTGGCTGCATTTCAAATGACATTATTAAAACAACTAGACACCTAGTTAATTACTTTTATATTCAGTGTTCCCAGTACATGTTCTAGAATTAAACACATCCTGAGGCGGGCATTTTTTGCACCTGTAAATCAGGTGGATGTCTGGAGATGATTAGTTCTATTATGCCGCATTGTAGGTGGGAAGTAATTTGCTTCCTTTGTTGTTTTTGATCCATGTTTATCATTCTCTCCAAGTTGAAGTTATTTATCCAAGCAGCGCAAGTAAAGAAGTGGGAGGAAGGGAGATTAAAATAAGAAGGATGTTCCTTGCTTTAAAAATGCGGCACTGAGAAAACATCTCAGGAGATGAAGTGGGGCTGCAGAAAGCCTGGGAGGAGGAGGGGTGGATTAGAGCTCCTGGCTGCGGTGGGTGGAGAATTTAAAGTCTGTTTGGAAACTATGTGGGTTCTAAAAATGATCATTAGCAGCAAAGGCGCTGAGAGGACAAGTAAAGAAAGTACCCCCAAAGAATCTTCACTTAGACCTGGAAACGTTGAAGGCCCCCACAGGACAGAGCTTGCTTAAGATTTCGAATATGAATCGAGGCATGCTTTTAAGATAGTCAACCTGGTGGCTTTAGAGATAAGATGGCAACAGGCTGTTTTTTTTTTTTTTTTGAGATGGAGTCTCACTCCGTCACCCAGGCTGGAGTGGAGTGGCACGATTTCAGCTCCCTGCAACCTCCACCTCCCGGGTTCAAGCGATTCTCCTGCCTCAGTCTCCTAGGTAGCTGGGATTACAGCCACCTGCCACTAGGCCCAGCTAAGTTTTACATTTTTGGTAGAGATGGGGTTTCACTATGTTGGCCCCAGGTGATCTGCCTGCTTTGGCCTCCCAAAGTGCTGGAATTACAGGCATGAGCTACCACACCTGGCCAACAGGCTTTTGACTGAAGCAAAGATTGGAGATTCTGCCAGTTACAGTATCGGCCATATTCATATCCTTCTTCACAATGCAAATAACTAATAATAGTAGGCTATGTGTCTGCTGTGTTCTTTAAGAAATGACTAATGTTTCCTTTACTTATTCTTATGAAAACCATTCCAATTTGCTGATATTTAGTAACTTGTGAGGATTAGAGACAATATTGGTCAAACAACAGGACTTTGCCAGGTGCACAGTAGGTCTTGCTTGTTGCGGGGATCATCACCTCTGTCTGGACTCCTTCAGAGGCA
>NW_012114766.1:1957634-1974658 GCF_000951035.1 Colobus angolensis palliatus
CCTTCCTTCCTTCCTTCCTTCCTTCCTTCCGCCTGTGAAGTCTGCTTGAGACAAGTCACAAGCAGGCAAAGTCCATATTTATTCATTTCTGTATTTATAATGTGTGACCCATGCCAGGCACTTGATATATATTTTTGAATGAGTTAATGAGTAACTGATCCTAATGAATAGAAACAACCCCAGACACACACACACAGTGTGTATATATGTGTACGTACATAATGTATATTATATAAATATATATTATGTGTATATATTATGCATATTTGTGTATATGTATATATTACCCTGTGCAAGTCACGGTCAAGTAGCAAACTACAGTGATTAAGAGTTTGGCTGTAGAATTTGACAAACTGCTAATTAAATTCCTCATCTGTGGCTTTTTAACCCTGTTTCCTCCTATAAGTTACCTTAACACCAGCTGCTTCATTGTAAACAGGGGCAATAATTGTGTCTTGTTTATGAGAGCACATCCACCTCCTAACAGCATGCTTACTTCCATATTTACCCATGTGCCTGTCTTTCATCTAACCTTCTAGCCTCTGAGCCCCGTGAAGGCAGGACTAGGTGTGCTCATTGTTTTATCACTGGCACTTAGAACAGAGTTAGGAACTTGGTCATTATTTGTGGAATAAAAGAATACATAAGGTTGTAGTCAGATAGTTAACGAAGTGCCTGATGTATAGCAAACACTTATCTAATTAATGTTCAAATTTACTATTACCATGATTAAGAGGTACCATACATTTGGGATACAGAGCAGTGTAGAGAAGCAGTTTTATAGATTTTATCACACACGGAAAGTTGAAGTAGGCTAAACTTCAACTGTGGATAAGGCTTGAATTAATAGATGAATGGGATTTGTTTATAATTAACATATTAATTGCTTTTATGTAAATCAGAACTTTTACAGTGTTTGAAGGGCATTTGCTCTCTTACCTGGAATTTGGCCGTTGTTTCTGCCATCTTATAATTATTGTTAACTGAATTGCTAAGCAACCATTTTTTTTCTGTTAAAAATCCTCAGATATTTAAAGGAAAAGTTGACTGATGTTCTTTCAGTTCCTCCACATTACGAAGACTGATTCGAGTTTAAGGAGAATTCTAAGTCAGAAAAAGAATTCAATTTTTAATTTTAGACAAGATTATTTCTGAAAAAACTCTCAGTTCTTAGGTGATATTACCAGTTACACTGTACTGTAATGCCTAGAGTTTAGACTTCAGACACTAATTCCTGGTGGGAGGAAGAGGGTGACAGCCCTTTAGGGGAAATGAATTATAACATCACTGAGGTTTTCATTAATTTTTAATGAGGCTTGTACATTTCACTTAGAGAGTTAAGCATCGCCCAACTCTGGTAAATGTTAGTCCTCTTATAGGTCATTTAATCACTTGAGTTTTAAGAGCAAGTTATTATATTTCATTGTGTGCACTGAAAAATATCTTCTATATAGGGAACAATTAAAAGAGTAGGACTATATTAATTATTTGGCTACTTAAAAATGACTCGATTATAATAACAATTTGCTACATGATATATCACACATAGATCCTACTTTTATTAAAAAACAAGTTACTCTAGCAATTATGTGATGGAACTAACCTGTTTATATTTGAGCTGAACATCTTTGGGGGTTTGTTGTTTTGTGCATTTTCTCTAATTCATTTTCTTTTCTTAACTGACCTTTTACAACCTGTTTCCTAGATTTCATATTAACTGGTGATGAATCTGAACCATTTGGTTGATAGGGTAAGCAATTGCTTTAATACGTTGAGGACATAAAAGAGACAATAGAAGTTTTATGTATTTTTAATTCAAAAATTATTCTACAGTGCAAAGTCCCTTCCAGGCACCAGTCCTAGAAAAGGTACACTCAGCTTGTGAGGAGGCTGTGTCTGTGCCAGTGGGGCTAAAGATAGGTTCTGGTAGTTTCCTAGAACAGCTGTGTGGCAGGCATCGTTCCCAGCCCGGATTTTATTAGGATAAAACTCCCAGGTTTCTGTTGCTGAAAAGTGCTGGAAAAGTCCTGAGGCCTCTCACACCGGCCTCTCATGGTGTCTTTCCTGCAGTGGAGGCTGCGGGGCCTCACTTCTGAGTGACGGGGGCCTCAGTGAGCTTTTGATAGAGCTGTTCTAGCTGGGAAAACCCCACCCCCACTTGTTTTCCATCAGCAGAGCTGGGAGGGGGTTGTAGGGACAGGCCATGGGGCCTGGTGCTAAGGGCCTGGCTGGGGGGTGGGTGGGGCCCTGCACCTCTGCCTGGGGTCAGCCCTGCTGACAGCTCATCCACAGAAGAACCGTGATCTGGAGACATGTGCTGGAATCTGATTCAGCACGTGGATTCAGACGTCAGAATCAGAATCCTGGTGTGCATGAACACAGCCCCAAGGCAGAGGGCAGCCGGGAGCACAGGGTTTCTGGCCACGGCCATGAGCACACTGAGGAGTTCAGGTGGGTGGGCTGGGCTTTCTCAGCCTTACTGTCCTCATCTGCAAAATTAATCAGTTTGATCACATCTGGAATGTTCAGTCTGCTCCAGCGAGTCCTAGAGTTTCTGAAGAGCCTTCTTTGAGTCTTCCCTGGATCAGTAACCGTGATGAGGAGAGTGGTCTCGGTCATCCAAGCCCCGACTCAACCAGAGCAAGTGTGGGTTCACGGGCTTCCCGTGTGCTTCTGAGTAAATTCTGATCTGATGAAGATAACCTGCTGCTGAGAAGAATAAAGGATCTGAAAAGTACTGTACAGCCTGAGTCTCAACCGAGCCCTCAGGATGATCAGCCCTGGCTTCTGCTCTGGCTGCCTCCTCATGTAAGACACAGCATCTCAGACGTGGAGACAGCACCCCTGGACCACGTCCCCATGCCTCCACCAAGCCCAAACACAGACCTTTCCCCTTTCCTGCTGCACACTCACTTAGGAGCACCCATAATCCAGAAGCACTTCCAGAAATAAAGGTGGAAAATGGTTCTAGACAGTGCTTCATATTCTATAGCTTGAAAGTTCTTAAATGAGGCAATAACGCTTCCCAACTTGTAAAGTATGGAAAAAATGCCATTTCATAAAAATGATATTAGTATAACACCGACGATGGTAATGACACAGTCACAAACCACCCCTGTCCCATCAGAACGATTCCCTTTCCGCTTCAGGCTTTTTGAAGGTGCCACAAAAATAAACATTTTAATAAAGAAAACAAGATTAAATTCCAGCAGGAAAAGGCCATTACTTTTAATGAGATTCCTTGAAATGAAGAGCCATAGCTTAATTGGTTAAGAAAGATTAATAGGTAATTATTTGCTTAGGAACAAAGATGGTCAAAATGAAAAACACCTATTGCTGCTCGTCGAGTGCAGGAATCCAGAGAGAGAACATTTTCACGCTGGCCTTGGAAAGATGCTCATTCCAGCACTGGACTAAAAGGTCGAGAGGCCTGGGTCCGAGTCCTGGTTTTGTAATTATTTCTCTCGTGACTGCAGGAATCTTCCTTCAGCTTTCCGGTCCTGAAAGACCAGGTCCATAACACGACGTGGTCGGAGCAGATACTCTGCAGCAGCTCTGGTGTGCCCGAATCTGCTTCAGCCGTTAAACCTCTCCTGTTCCTTTTTGAGATCTTAATCAGAAATGAATATGCATCAAAGAGACACCAGGGTGAGACCCTCTTCCAGGTTATTTATACTGAATGAGAGGTGGGAAGTGCATTCGTGTTTTGGTATGTACTTTTCAGGTAGCGTTTTTGATGGTAATCCTAGTGGAAAAACATAGTAACCCTTCTTCTCCTAACTTATAGCAGGTCTTGAACTACGGCCATGAGACTAGAGTCTCCAAAATGACACTCCGCCATCTGACTCATGCTGAGGGCTCAAACTGGCCCCGATGTTATTTCTGAAGCCCTAACCCTGAATGTAAAAACCTGGGAGAGAACTGAATGAAAGGAACCCAGGATCCTGATAGCCCTCATGGAACAGGGCTTCATGGATCCAGGCATCAAAAGCTAGCCTAGAGAGAGGAGATGTTTAAAGCTCATGCAGAGTGAGACCTAGTGGTGAATGGAAAGCATGTCTGGGCACAGGGGTGGTCCTGAGGGAGGGGCCAGAGGCCGATGATGGCGTGGAGGCCCTGACACAGCGCAGCCCTGCCAGCCTCTGCATGGCCGTGGGAGTTACACCCTTGAGGACGGGTCCCAAGAATAAAATGTGTAATATGCAGAAGACAACAGGGCCTTTGTGTGGAAAGGCATTGGTGAATTGACACCAATGGCCGAGAGCAGGCAGGAGGGAAGTGGCCACCTTGGGCGCTGTTCCCCACCCTCTCTGGTCTAGCTGCACGGCCAGGGCAGACCGGACATTGGCCTCCTGTTTATCTGCTGCCGTGATCCTGTTTCCATCCCTGTAGCTCTTACCAGGCCCCTGAATCCAAGCTTTCCTCAGGTACTGCCCTGGCCAGGAGAGAAGGAAGCACTCAGCCTCCTGGTCGGTGTCCCGCTGAAGTGTTGTATGAGTCCGGGTTCTCTAGAGGGATGGGACTAATAGGATAGATGTATACATGAAAGGAAGTTTATTAAGGAGAACTGACTCATGATCACTCAGTGAGGTCCCACAATAGGCCGTCTGCACGCTGAGGAGGCTGGAAGCCAGTCCGAGTCCCAAAACCTTAGAAGTAGGGAAGCCAGCAGTGCAGCCTTCAGTCTGTGGCCAAAGGCCCGAGAGCCCCTGGCAAACCACTGGTGTTAGTCCAAGAGACCAAAAGCTGAAGAACTTGGAGTCTGATGTTCAAGGGCAGGAAGCATCCAGCACGGGAGAAAGATGGAGGCTGGAAAATTCAGACAGTGTATTCCTTCCACGTTCCTCTGCCTGCTTTCATCCGGGCTGTGCTGGCAGCTGACTAGATGGTGCCCACCCAGATTGCAGGTGGGTCTGCCTCAGCCACTGACTCAAATGTTCATCTCCTTTGGCAACACACTCACAGACATACTCAGGACAATACTTTGCATCCTTCAGTCCAATCGAGTTGACACTCAGTATTCACCATCACCAGCATGTTCTATGGAGGGCAGAAGCTCCCATTGGACGGGTCAGAGGCTCCTGCAGCTACAGAGGCTGGTGGGGGCGCCATGTGGCGCTCATGTGTGTGGGGACAATTGGGCAGCCTCTGTTTGCTTGCTCTACTCACAATCTGAGGGTGCAGTTTACCACCAAGTATGGGTCAAAATCCCAGGATTACGATTGCGCTTTAATTTCAAAGGCTTGTTTTATTGGTCAGAGTTGCCCAGAGAAACAGAACCAATAGGATCTATATGTCTACCTTTGTCTATATCTACACCTATGTTTGTCTATATCTATATCTATCTGTGTCTGTGTCTAGACTTATCTGTGTCTATGTCTTACCTGTCTACCTATATCTGTACCTATTGCTATCTGCATCTTTACCTGTGTCTGTAGCTTTACCTATCTGTATCTATATCTATCTGTGTCTCTATGCCTATCTGTATCTATATCTATACCTATCTATCTTTATCTATACCTGTTTGTATCTATATCTACACTGTCTGTATCTGTATCTACCTGTGTCTGTATCAATACTTATCTGTATCTGTATCTCTATCTATACCTATCTGTATCTATGTTATGTATACCTATCTGCCTGTTATCTGTGTCAATGTTATGTGTACCTATCTGCCTGTTATCTGTGTCTATGTTATGTGCACCTATCTACCTGTTATCTGTGTCTATGTTATGTGTACCTATCTGCCTGTTATCTGTATCTATATTACGTGTACCTATCTGTATCTATATCTATGCCTGTTACCTGTATCTATATCTACACCCATCTGTATCTGTATCTATATTTATATGTAAAGAGATTTATTGCAAGGAATTGGCTCACCTGATTACAGAGGTTGGCACATCCCGAGACCTGCAGTCAATGGGCTGGAGACCGGGGAGGTGAAGGTGTGAGTTCCAGTCGAAGGCTGGCAGGTGCCAGACCCAGGAAGAGCCAACGCTTCAGTTCAAACCAAAAGGCAGAAAAGCCGCAGTGTCCCAGCTCACAGTGTCAAGCAGGAACTCCCTCTTGCTGGAGGACGGCCGCTTTCTGTTCTGCTCAGGCCCTGAGTGGGTTCAACAGTGTATTGGACGAGGCCACTCACAGTGTGGCAGGGCTCCCTCTGGCTCTGAACCCTTATCCTAATGTTACTGTCACGTAGACCCCTCACAGATGCACCCAGAATGTGTGACCACTGTCTGGGCACCCACAGCCCTATCAAGAAGGCTCCTGAAATGAACCATGACACTCGTCTAGACCTGGAGCCTGAGGCTTACTCTAGAACCCGGATTCGACCAGAGCTGGGCTGTCGGTGCTCTTGGCTACTCCCAAACAAAAAATCGAGTGGTGTATTGATTCCCACAGTCCCTTCTCTGTGCGGCTGTCTTGGACACATCTTCTGGGGAGGGAATGTCGTGTTCGGAGCAGGTGTAATGGGGATCCCTCCAGACAATTTTCTTACCGGAGCTCCAGGTTTCCCGCCCCTGCCATGACAGCTTTTCTTTCCCAAGGGAGGCAGCTGGGGTGCACAGACTGTGGCTGTCACCTCTTTTCAATAAGCAAGGAGACTCCCTGCAGGGCCTCATCACCTCCGTGGATCCTTTGTTGAAAGTCCCTCTTGGTTCATGAATGATCCTTGTTGAATCCTGTAAAACTGTGGAAAAATGCACCTCCATGTCCCAAATGCGGTAAGAGAGCTGTCACTGTTCATTACATCACATTCCCTGCATTTTCCTAAGGAAAGCCATGCGCTGACACGTCTAACCCTCCCCACGGCTCCCCACGTTTGCCTCGTTATGGTTGTCTGCTGGTAGAACTTCCAGATTGGAGGATCTCAGCCCTGCTTCCCTCTTCATCCCAATTGCCATCAGATGAACAATGAATCGGAAGTGAGTTGAAAGACCTCAGCTTCAGGCAAGTGCTGAATGCTGCAGAGAACCCAGGGGCGCCAAGTGAGCCTCACCCTCACCCTAACCAAATGGGGAAAAGGGTGAGTAAAACACGCGTGCTGACATTACCAGGTTTCCAAAACACAGATCAATGGAAGCAGGAGCATAGAGAGACCAGGCGCGTCTCCTCCAGGCGGAGGCTGCAGAACCCCCTCGTCTATGGCTCCGACGCCACCAAATGTCATTGGACCCTGCTTCTAGTTCATCAAACACAAGAGCATCTTATCAAATATAAAGTGCTGTAGTTAGTTTTTTTTTCACTTGCCATTCTATTTTGGCTTTTGTTTCATTTTCTGAAATATTTTTGGATAGCATTTAATTCATCCGCTGGCATTGGACATTTAGGTTCCTTTTTATTTTTCTGTTATAGATGGTGTCTAGGAATTTCCTTGTACATAAATCTTGGTGCACACCACGGGCTCATTGAGGGACTTGCCTTAGGATGTAAAAGTGAGGGCGCCGAAGCTGAGACGCCTGGGATGATGTGACTGGTGTCCTCTTCCTGCTCCTTGGTCTCTGTAACGGCAGCAGAGTTCACAGTGCTGACCACAGACTGCGTGATCTTCCCCTTTCTCACCAGGAGGACTGGAGCTGGACGTGGCCAGATGAGTGGCTCAGTGTCCAGCATTGAGCCTCCATGGCTGCTGGGCTGGCTCTGGGGTTGCACAAGGAGCTTATCAGTGGGGATTTGCTTTGTTTGTTTTCTTTTTAAATTAAGTTTTGTTGTTGTTGTTGTTGTTGCTGTTGTTTTTGAGACAGGGTCTTACTCATCATCCAGACTGGAGTGCAGTGGTACAATCTTGGCTCAATGCAGACTGGGCTTCCTGGGCTCAAGTGATCCCTCTGCCTCAGCCTCCCAGGTTGCTGGGACTACAGGCACCTGCCTTTGTGCCCTTCCTGTGCTGGGATTTCGGGTGTGAGCCTCTGCACCTGGCCCTGTTTCTCACGATGGATTTCAGGTATGAGCTGCCACGCCTCGCCCTATTTCTCACGCTGGGATTTTGGGTGCAAGTCCCCGCACCCGGCCCTGCTTCTTGTGCTGGGATTTCGGGTGTGAGCTGCCACGCCTGGCCCTATTTCTCACGCTGGGATTTCGAGTGTAAGCCTCTGCACCCGGCCCTGTTTCTCATGATGGATTTCAGGTAGGAGCCACCGCACCTGGCCCTATTTCTCTCGCTCGGATTTGGGGTGTGAGTCCCCGCACTCGGCCCTGTTTCTCACGCTGGGATTTGGGGTGTGAGTCCCCGCACCCGGCCCTGTTTCTTGTGCTGGGATTTCGGGTGTGAGCCCCTGCACCCGGCCTTGTTTCTCTGGCTGCCTCCCTTTCTCAGACTCCTGTAGTGGTGTTTCCTTCCAACACCTGTGTTTTACAGCACCGGGGTGTTTTTCCCCTCTCTGCCATCAACATGCGAAGTGCTGAGGTTGCACTCTTAAGCCCTGTGAAAAGGACTTTGCTATTATTGCTAATGGACAATTTTACTTCATGTTACTTTCAATTTCTTGGAAATTGTTAGATGCTTGTCCTCACCCAACTGGGGTTTTCCATTTCTGCCTCCTGGATTTAGATGGCTGTGCTGCTTTATCAGTAGAGAGCGCTGGTTTCAGCGCCTTCAGCAATTTCTCGGAAATTGTTAGGTGCTTGTCCTCACCCAACTGGGGTTTTCCATTTCTGCCTCCTGGATCTGGATGGCTGTGCTGCTTTATCAGCAGAGGGCGCTGGTTTCCGCGCCTTCAGCGGGGATTGTCTGAGCCTCCAGCTCTGCCGTGTGGCTGTTCCAGTAACCCAGCAAAGGCTTACGGCCTGGTGTAGTAATAGAACATGGATGATTTCCATTCTGTGGCTCACTACACATGCATTAAAAACTTCGGAAAATCCAAAGGCATTTTACATAATCTGAAGTTCAGTCATGCCACCGGAATGTTTGAGAAGAGGAAGGCGACTTCCTGACACCTGTCATGATGTGAACCAAGTCGTCTCATCTGGAGTGGAATCTGACCTTGGTTCTGTCCTTTTTATTTTTCCAAGCCAGACCACAAGTATACCTAACTACAACCCCGCATAGTAACTTCTAGCTGAATAGGTGGTTTCCGATGCGATGATATCTGAGTTTCTCTCAATATGCGCTCTTTATTCTCTGAGAACATTAAAGTATCTGAGTTTCCAAGGCCCGTGCCGAGGTAGGAGGGCTGCGCCTGTGAGAACAGCGAGCGACACTGAGTGACGGCTGGAGGCTGAGGAGCCACTTTCCCTCCCTCATGCATCCGCCTCAACGCGCGCCTGCTCTCCGCCGTGGAAATCGGACATCTGGGCTGGCAGCCTGCGGTCGGGACGCAGTGGAGGTGATGGACAGCTGGCCCGAGAGGGGTGAATACTCTGTCCATTCTGCCCCCAGGCCAGAGCCTCGCACGGTGATGAACAGAGTCGTACTGATGTGGAAAATCAGATACCCCGCAGGTTTCCTTCAAGACGAAAAGTTGAGAAAATGGAAAAAGAAAAAAAAGGAGAAAGAAAAGAAGTGATCAAGAAAGGGCTGCAAACACACAAAGAGACGATTTTTTTTAAGGAGAAAAGGAAAATAACAAACCAGATGTGACATGGTACTCCAGTTCCAATATCCTATTTGTTATCATACATTCAACTCCTCAGGTATTTAATGACAAGCTGCTCATCGCTTGTCTCAGAGCACCAGGAATTCTGAGTCACAGTCGGGGTGTAAAGCGGGGCCCTGCATTCAAGGAGCTGAGTCTGACTGGGAAGTGGGAAGGCTCCCCTGCTTCCCGTGGCTGTCTGTGAGCTTCACCTGTGAGTGGCAGGTGCGCAGGGAGTCAGCTCCTCTCCACGCCTGCATTCCTCGCCGGCGACCTCCGGCCACGGTGGGAATCCTCCTGCTTTTCTCATTATTGCAGGTTTTTCTTCCGTATTTCTGAACCCCTCCTATCTCAGGGAGGGAAATCCAGGGAGAAGTATCTGTTGCGTCCCCATCTTGTTGCATTTTCTGAGTCTCCACGTTAATGAAAGAGAAGCCATCCAGTTTCCTGCGGTGCCGAGAGTCCTCGGGACCTGTCATTGTTCTAAATGACGGAGGACACCGTTCAGATGCGACGTCTGTTACCATTTCTGAGTCTCCTCTTAGCAAACTTTAAAGCCTGGAAAGACTTCTGTTTTCAAAGTAGGAAAATTAGATTACAGCAAAGCTACAACCTTGTATCTCTCCTAACCTTGCTCCCTCATCAGGAATAAAAAGGAAATTATCTGAAGAATTATCTGGTATGTTCTTCATCAGGCGATCATAACTAAATCATAATTGCCATCCGGCAGCAAAATGTGATGAGATTACTAGGGCAAACTATTAATTACTTCAAAGATCCATTTTAATCGTAAACAGTTTAATATACCTCTATAAAAATTGTCCTCAGGCAGGCGCTTAATGAGGTTGCTGTGAAGGCTCTGCTGTCCTTGGCGACTGGAAAATGTTTTCACGAGATCTTCACGGTTATTTTCCAATTCCAGTTCCTTAGGCCTGGCTCTTACACTCTCTAATACTGTGGGGAGTAGACATTTCTCCGTCCTCCTGGGTGGAGTGTGTGAGTGTGTGCATACATATGTGTTTATGTGTGTGTGTGTGAATTGTGTAGTGACATGCGTGTGTGTGTGCATGCATGTGTATATGTATGAGTGTGTGCTATTGTGGGTGTGCATGCGTGCATGTGTGTACATATGTATATTGCATATGTGTATGCACGGGCATGTATGTGTGTGCATATGTAAAGGTGTGTGTCTCTGTGTGCATGTGTATGTATGCATGTGTGTACATATCTGTGCATGTGTGTACCTGTGTGCATATGTACGTGTGTGTGCATGTGCATGTGTGTGCATATGTATAGGTGTGTCTCTGTATGTGCATGTGTATGTGTGTATGCATGTGTGTATATAAGTGTGCATGTGTATTATGTACATAGGTACATGTGTGTCCGTGCGTGGGCTGTATATGTGTATACATATGTTACACAATGTGCATCTGTGTATGTGTGTACATATGTACATGTAGGTATGTATGTGTGTATATATGCATGTATGTTTTGTGTACACATGTACATGTATGTGTGTGCACGTGTTTATGTCTATGTATGTGCATGTTATGTGTGTGCGGGTGGGCTGTTGCTTTGTAGTTTTGTGGAGGTTAGAGTATGTGCATGGTGCTGTTCATGCGTGCATGTGTATATGTGTGCATGTGTGTGTGTGTGTATGTGTATGTGTATATGTGTGCATGTGTGTTTGTGTACATGTGTACATGTATGTGTGCGTGTGTGTTTGTGTCTATGTGTGTGCATGTTGTGTTTGTGTCTGTGCATGCATTCATGTGTATATGTGTGCATGTGTGTTTGTGTGTGTGTATGTATGTGTACGTGCTACGAGTGGTATCTTGAAGAACGGGGATGGTGAGGATGAAAGGGAAGAGTTTATGTTCACAGCCACACGTAAACCCACAGAATAGCTTTTGATGGAGCGCAGTCAATTTTGGAATTAGGTATGAGAAAGCATCTTTGCTTCATTCTTAGTTCTTTGAGATATTTTTCATTTCAATGAAAACGCATGCCTTTTTCTAGACCTTGATGCACACAATTTCATCAAGTGGGGCTTGTGAGTAAGAATGCAGATAGAAAATCACGGGAATTATTCACGTGGCAGGATGAACCTGATTTTATTCTTGTTTTACTTATGAAGTCTTCTTCCTGCTCCACAACAATTGAAGAGACAGGAAGCAAACTTTAAAAATTACATAAATAAAAGGGCAAAGGGGACATACAAGAGGATAAGCAAAGACAGACACAGCTCGGCACCATGGTCGTGTTTCATCTCTCCACAGACGCCAAATTCAAACCTGCTGGCGACTTATCACGTTGGACTGATGGCACAAAGGTGCTTGGGAAATAGAACCACATTCAGCATCAAGTAGGAAAAAATTCACAAGTATGTGCAGACAAGTCCATCAAAACGGAAGGAAAAGTAGAATCAGCACCTACTGTAAATTAACTTCAGAAATATGCAGCCAGAGAAATGTCCTTGGGGACTTGCATTCTAGCTTCTGAGCTGAAATTTGTGTCATTAAACTGATATCTAGATGATGTACATTTCTTAATACTCACAATTCAAAAAAAATGAAACAAATTACATGAACACAGTGGCTATCATTTCCCCCTTGTGAATGGCATAGTATCAGTCTATACAATTTTGGATGTTGTCTTTCTGTTGATTGTTACTTTAGACTACAAATCGCAGAGCATTTAAATAATGATTTGTTAAATTACTCTAAACCTAATTATTTTATATTTACACCATCCCCTCTGTTGGTTCTGAAATGAACAAGGTATTCAAAGGAATGCAGAGCCAGTGGGTGTAGAGAATTACGTTTTATTAATTGGAAGCATTCTAAAAGCAACCATATTGACTGATCACATATCCAATATTCTCTTTTTTGACCAACTTTGCTGCTGCCAAGAAGGATAGTATTGTACAGTAATTCAATGCTAATAATTTATCAGTTCCACTATTTTGTAGGTATTAATATCAAAAGCTGGTTGTTGGAAAGTAGAGCAATGTAGCAAGGGCTCCCGGACGTGCCATTTCTATCTTCCTGTGTGTGATTGGATCTCAGCTCTGCAACGTGTTCTGTGCTGTGTGGGAAAGTTACACAGTCCCACTGGTCGTGGGGTTCTGGGGGTCAGTTGATTAATGGGGTGCTGAAAATGAGTTCGTTCCGCCACCCTGCAGGCAGGAAGAAGCATTTGTCATCCTAGATGATTTTCTGGAATACTTGGCAGCACTGTCAACTCCAGGGTGGACAGCAAAGCAATGAACAACTCCATTCAGGCAGCACCTCCCAGGGCTCCAGAGGAGAAGTTTAGTCCCACTGAGCAGGTAACAATTGCCAGCCGAGCTACTGGATTAGGGTAAAGGAGGCGTAGCTGGTAAAAGTAAGAAGTCAAAAACCAGTTCTAAGCTGGGAACTTGCAGCAGGAACAATGACTGTAGCAAACACGTGTGTTTTCTTCCGTGATGAGTGTGTGCACTTGCCACTCTTCTGTGTCCAAATCCTCCCTTCTCCTGTCCCGCCAGACCTGGGCTTCCCTCCTCCCACTGAGCTCTGTGTCCTGCAGGGCTGGTCTCCTGACACGGCATCAGACAGGTCCCCATGTTGTCTGGTCCTTATCAGGTTCTGCCACCCGAAGGCTCTGGCAGGACCCAAGAGGGAGGGAGGGCAAAGGACCAGACGTGGATGCCCAGCTCTCTGGCTTCGGCTGTGGGTTGACGGTGCTGCGCTTCCCAAGCACGGGCGTGGCTTTGCTCAGGAGCCTTTCGTGGGGTCTGTGTCTCCCTTGCCACTCTTGCCCAGGTAGTCCTGGTTCCTAATGCTGGGCTCTGCTCTGCCACTCAGTGGATGCCCTTTACCCCTCCCCCCGCCATGGCTTTGCCCAGAGCCCATCCTCACACCTGCCTAAGCCCCTTCTCTGAGGACACCTATTTCCTGCCAGGACCTGGGCTGTGGCCTGTGATCCCTCACTTCCTACTGTGCGTTTGGATGTGCTGCTGGGGGTGAGTTTTTGAATTCCTCCCGCAGGTGACGCGCTGTCCAGGTGGCCTTGTGACCATCTGGACGGGGGGTGAACGGCTCAGAGAAGACGGCAGTGGCTGAGGAGGGAGGGTGGGAGACTCCGTTTGTGCAGGGACAGGTGTGTTACGCTGGGGCAGGTGGACTGTCGCTTCTTAGTTTTGTGGGGGTTAAACAGAGGATGTGCATGATGCTGAGCACTCCAGGCAGTGGGGGCTGTGGCCGGGGTGCATGGCTTGCCCCCAGTCACACAGACCTGCTGCAGCCTGGCCTTCTGTGCCATAGAAACAAGGAGGCTCAGAGATCACATTGGCTCCTTAGGCAGCAGGGGAGGCAGCTGCTGCAAGGCTGGGTTCTGCACTGCACCCCGTGAGAAGGAGACTTGGGCCCATGGTGGCTCTGCAACCAGGCGCAATGAGGCACCCCACAGTTTTGCGCTGACTGCATCTTCTCCAGTTTCCTGGTCATGAAAGAGACAGGAGTGGCTCCGAGAGGCATTCCATTCCCGTGACGTGGGCCGTGTACCCGGTCAGTTAGCCAAAACTGGGTTCCTTACAGATTCTTAGAATGCTCGGGGTCATGTGCTCATCCTACAGCTGAGACAGAATCCAATGCCTGCAACCTTCACCTTTGACAGGTCCCACGCCTACTCCGCCTACTCTTACCTTCTGCCAACAATCAAACCCAAAGGTTAAAAGCCTTGAACTTTTCCTACTCTCACAATTGTACCAGCTATTCATATATTCTTCAACCCAGTTTTTGATAAAGATGATTTAAATGTACTGTTTAAAAGGTAAATACTCTCATGCTGTTCAAAAACCAATAATATAATACAGTAAATAGTAAACATTCTTCCATTTCTTCATTTCCAGAGAGAACTAATGTAGCCTTTGAAAGACATTTTAAATCTATTCTTGCAGGTGTGTGTGTGCACAATTCATTTAACAAATCGTCACAGGACACTTGCAATGTGCCATGCACAGTTCAAAGCAATTTAATGTCTAACCTTATTTAATTCTCATAATAACTACATTAGGTCCTCATCCCTTTTGTGAACTTAGGGGCTAGATATATTTTAGAAATCAGAACTTCCTTTGATGAATGGGCCATATACCACACCCCAACAAAGTCTGGGGTAGCACTCATAATTAAAGACATTAATATTTTTGCAGGAAACTGAATGAGAATTCCTAGTCAGTAAGATAAATGAAGAAGGTAGTTTTATGTCAATAAAGGCATGATTTTGCCACTGAGTGGTCAAAAAAAGCCATGTTTAGTTCTCAGAGCTGTGAATAAGGGACTTGGGGCTTGTAACTCTTCATTTTAAAGATAAGAAATTGAATCACAGGAGTTTATGTACCATGCTCAAGGCCACACAACTAGTAAGAGAAAGAATTGGGGTTTGAACCCAGGCTGCTGTCTGATTTAAGACTCTATCTATCTATCGATTATCCATCAACTATCTATTGTCTATCTATCTATCTATCTATCTATCTATCTATCTATCTATCTATCTATCTATCATCTCTATCATCTATCTACTCTATCTCCTCTATTATCTATTTTTCTGTGTATATACATGTATAAATGTTTTACTGTTTTAATCAAAATTGTACAGTGATACACACACTATTCTGCACCATGCTTTTAAAATGTAGCACTTGGCCAGGCGTGGTGGCTCACGCCTGTAATCCCAGCACTTTGGGAGGCTGAGGCAGGAGGATCACAAGGTCAGGAGTTCAAGACCAGCCTGGCCAATGTAGTGAAACCCTGTCTCTAGTAAATACAAAAATTAGCCAGGCGTGGTGGCACATGCCTGTAATCCTAGCTACTCTGGAGGCTGAGGCAGGAGAATCACTTGAACTCAGCAGGCGAAGGTTGCAGTGAGCTGAGATTGCGCCTCTGCACTCCAACTTGGGCGACAAAGAGAGAGACTTCATCTCAAAACAAACAAACAAACAAAGCCAAGAAAACTCATAGCACTTTAAGGATATTTCTAATTTAATCCATAATGGGTTTCTAGTTCTTGTATTAATGGCGATATCATGTTCCATATTTTCATGAACTGTGATTTATCAGAGAAGCCCTCGCAATGGTGATTTAGGTTGTGTCATCGTTTCTGCATAACAGCAAGGCAAGGCTGCGGACGTAACACCGTTCTGCTCAGGTTTCCTGTTGCTTACAGCAGGGTTTGAGGTGCGGTTTCTTCGTGACAAGTGGAGGTTTACAGGAGAACTTCATAACCATCTGGAGAAACTGTGAAGCCACATCTCGAGACTGGGTCTAGAGTATGTTACCAGTGGGCTAATGGTTTTGATGTAAAATAAGTAAAAACATTAAAGTGCTAGAAGAAGCCAGAGGAAAAGTCATTTAGAATGTTGTAATATGAAAGTCTTTCTAACTGTAACACAAAATCCTCAAGCTACAAATTAATAGATTTACAGATTATAAATTTACCTAAATGATGATACTGACTAATGTGCAAGATAAGAAGTCCCCATGGAAATGCCCATCATGGAAAACAACAAGTGGGGAAAATGTTGAAATCCTGTCAAAGAGAAAGAGCTCATTCAGGATATGGATGGAATTAACAAAAAAGCATCAATAAGACTTTTTTTATTTTTTATTTTTTGAGTCAGAGTCTTGCTGCATTGCCCAGGCTGGAGTGCAGCGACGCAGTCTCAGCTCACTGCAACTGCCTCCTGGGTTCAAGCAATTTCCCTGCCTCAGCCTCCTGAGTAGCTGGGACTACAAGCACCTGCCATTACGCCCGGCTAATTTTTATATTTTTAGTAGAGACAGGGTTTCACCATGTTGGCCAGGCTGGTCTTGAACTCCTGACCTCAGATGATCCTCCTGCCTCGGCCTCCCAAAGTGCTGGGATTGTAGGGGTGAACCACTGTGCCTGGCCTCTTCTTTTTCTTTATGGAATGGGATTTGAGAAGTTTACAACATGCCATCATTTTTCTTGGTGTTTTTTCTGTTTAATAGAATTGTTTAAATATTTCCTATTCATCGTTATAGTTGAATTAATTGCTGCATTGTTTGTGCTTTCTTCACTGCTTAGCTGTGATTTAGGAGCTACCAATATTGTTTCTAACTCAAATAAGAGGTCATCATAAGTGAAAAAAGGATGCCTATTAGAGTCAACATTTCCAAATGTTATAATAAAAATGTGCGTGTGTATAAAATACTTTATTTTATAGTTGTTCCCTCAGTACCGATGCTCATTAATAAATTCCTGAGTTTACACTTCTGCATTTTTATCTGTTCTCACCCAGGAAAGCTTTCAGTTTTTAACTTGAAATCCAGTTGTTTTGTCAAGATGTGAGTGGTAGTTCATGTCTGAAAATAATTCACCTGGAGCACATTGAACCTGTAGGTCAGAATTTGTTTTTTCCCCCAGCAGAAAGAGGTTTTTTTT
>NW_012114766.1:1975658-1977046 GCF_000951035.1 Colobus angolensis palliatus
GCCTCCTGAGTAGCTGAGACTACAGGTGCCTGCCCCATGCCTGGCTAATTTTTGTATTTTCAGTAGATTTTTTTTTTTTTTTGAGACAGAGTTTCACTCTTGTTGCCCAGGCTGGAGTGCAGTAGCGCTGTCTTGGCTCACTGCAACCTCTGCCTTCCGGGTTCAAGCGATTCTCCTGCCTCAGCCTCCAGAGTAGCTGAGATTACAGGTGACTACCACCATGTCTGGCTAATTTTTGTATTTTGAGGAGAGACGGAGTTTCACCATGTTGGCCAGGATGGTCTTGATTTCTTGACCTCGTGATCTGCCCGCCTCGGACTCCCAGAGTGCTTGGATTACAGGCGTGAGCCACTGTGCCTGGCCTGTTTCTAGCATTTATTCAGGTGGTGAATAGACCTAAGAAAATGTTGCTGGCTGGTAGTTCAGTTATTCTGGATGTCCTCTAGCAATATTTGTATTGCCTATTGAATGTTAATTAACCATTCACTTAGAAGGAGGTGGTGTAGGATTCGCCTGACTACCTGGGGTCATTTGCACAGAAGGATGCTGTGGCTCCGTAACTGATGTCCAAATGGAGGCACGGGATTTACAGGTGTGGGAAATGGGTGGAAACTAACCAGTGGCCTTAGGGAGCTGCATGGTTCTACGGCTTCCACAGTCTTTAGACGTCTGAGGACAACAGATGTGCTCACTGTCGAGGGCCGAAGGTGTCTCTTTACCGCTAATGTCTTTCAGAGGCTAATGTGTTCAGACATTGTTGATTTTCTACACAACAGCTAAGCCCAACTCTTAACAGGCTGGAAAACCATGTCATTATTCCCTGTTTCCTCGTGGATCGAGTGACCATAAACTCAGTGTGAGAATGAGATAAAAAGAGAATACTATATAAGGAGTTTTAAGGAGAAATTGTGTGTGTGTGTGTGTGCGTGAGTGTGAGAGTGTGTGCATGTGTGTGACTGTGTGTGTGTGAGTGAATGTGAGTTTGAGTGTGAGAGTGTGTGTGCGTGTCTGAGTGTGAGTGAATGCGAGTTTGTGTCTGTGTGTGAGCGTGTGTGTGTGGGAATGTGGGATGAGGATTTTTTCCAGACCTCCTTCACCTCTTTTTTTTTTTTTTTGAGACAGAGTCTCGCTCTGTCCCCAGGCTGGAGTGCAGTGGCACGATCTGGGCTCACTGCTACCTCCACCTCCTGGGTTCAAAGCCATTCTCCTGCCTCAGCCTCCTGAGTTGCTGGGGTTACAGGTGCCGCCACCACGCCCAGCTAATTTTTTATATTTTTAGTAGAGACGGGGTTTTGTTGGAACCGAACTCTCGATTCCCTCCTGGGCAGGGGTCGTCGCGAAGGATCACCGACACGAAGTTCACAGCAGAGAGTTATTTATTACTAGCG
>NW_012114766.1:1979031-2002674 GCF_000951035.1 Colobus angolensis palliatus
TGTTTCTGATTTTACTCACAGTTACATCTGCAGTGCCTGGGGAAGTACCTGGTGCCCAACACATTCTCCACAAACAGAACCTTAAAGGAATGGCTGAGTGGAGCCAGTCCCTGAGATGATGTTCCTCCACTCAGAGCAGAGAGAAAGAGAGAGAGAGAGAGAGAGAGAGAGAAAGAGAGAGAGAGGGAGAAGGAGAGAGGGAGAGAGAGAAAGAGAGAAAGAGAAAGAGAGAGAGAGAAAGAAAGAGAGAGAGAGAAAGAGAGAGAGGTGGGTACATTCCTCAGGAATGGCCTAAGGAATACAAATTCGATGAGATGCCACAAGGGAATCACAGCTCTCAGCCTTGAATAGTAAGCGCCCCTTCATGGATTCATCATTTCTCTTTTAAATTAGCTCGTGTAGCTGCTTAAAGAGGTTCACCAGCCTCTAAATATCAAACACTTTTGTCAGTTCAAGCATGGATTCAGTCTTCTTAACTGACGGTTAATAAGGATACAAAATCTTCCTTCAAAAATCTCTCCACTTTTACATCTGAATTACGGAAATACTGAAGTTCAGAAGTTACACAAGTGGCATTCATTCTTAGATAGTTTAACAGAGAAAGTGATGCGTTAGCATCAGGCTTAATTTCTCTAACATCACGGGGCTGTCATCTGTGATTTTTGTTTTAAATCATGGTTGCATCTGAGGGGATAGAGGCTTGAACAGGAGTCCCCGACACTCAGGGACATGTTCCCAGACTCCCAGCGATGCCGAAGCTGAGAATAGTATTGAGCCGTGTAGGTGCTGTGTTTCCCTGCGCCTACGTCCCCATGACAAAGCTTAGTTTAAAAATCAGGCACAGTAAGAGATGAACAACAGTAACTAACGAAACAGAACAATTGTAACAATGCCCTGTAATAACAGTCCTGTGAGGGGCCCTCTTTCTCTGTCTCAAACTCTGTGATTGTACTACACTGTGGGAAACTGAAACCACAAAAAGTGAAACTGTGGATAAGGAGAGACTACTGTGTTTAAAGTCTAGCTTGTTAATAAATAGGTGTGTTTGTGTTTAACCACCTGCAATCTTTCTAATAGCAAGTGGTATCATTTCTTATTCAACTCAACTTGCCTGGCCCAGAATTTACTCCTTGTCTGGGGAGTCACATTTCTTGTTTGTATTCGGTTGGTGCAAAAGTAATCGTTGTTTTTGCTATTAAAAGTAAGAGCAAAAACGGCAATAATGTTTGCAACGACCTAAATATAGATTTTTAAATAAAACCCAGTTGGGTGCAGCTTTATAATATATTCGTAGTAAACTCTGTCACATTTCTCTTCTGTTTTTATTGTATCCTACGAGCCTATCTAAAACATTTGGAGGTATACACAGACCACGAAAGGCTCCATAGTATCACACCTGGAAGAATCCAGGTGGAATTGGTGCAGGAGGGTGAGGGGAAAAGTGTTTTCCAGGCTTGCCTTACCATGAAAAGTATGCTGTCTTGCTCTTCTCTGAAAGTACATTTAATATTAAATTAGTAACATATGTGCCAGATGTCTTACTGTGTTAGCTTATTTAGACCTCAAGAACTTCTTTTATGAAGTAATGCTAACAGCACCCTCTTTGGTAGACAGCGAAATAAAGGTAAAGTGAAAGAAAGGTAAGTGGCTGTAAGTGGCTGGGCCAGGATTTAAAGCCTTGCTTCAGTCAACATTTTTACCCATTAAGTTCTATTCCACCCCAAATTTTTATTTTAAAATCAAAACAATTAATAGCAGCAAAAACAACAGCAACCCTTACATAAATTTACGAAATATTTTCAGTCAAATATTTTAATGTCCATTCTTAAGCATACTGTGATAATTATAAGAATATTCTGGGCTGGGCGCAGTGGCTCACACCTGTAATCCCAGCACTTTGGGAGGCTGAGGTGGGTGGATCATCTGAGATCAGGAGTTCGAGATCATCCTGGCCAACATGGTGAAACCCCATCTCTACTAAAAATACAAAAATTAGCCGGGCGTAGTGACGTGCACCTGTAGTCCCAGCTACTCAGGAGGCTGAGGCAGGAGAATCGCTTGAACCCAGGAGGTGGAGGTTGCAGTGAGCTGAGATTATGCCATTGCACTCCAGCTTGGGCAACAAGAGCAAAACTCTGTCTCAAAAAAAGGAAAAAAAAAAAAAAGAATACTCTGAACAAAATTCTGTTTGCAGTCAGATTTGGAATTTAATTAAACTATGACATTACTTAGAACAGAAGCTGATGCTGATTTGTGTATCAATTATGTATTAAGTCATTGATATTCTTTAAAGGGTGAGAAGCCTTAGAAATAATTTCCATGGTGGTTTATGCCGTTTGACTTTCTTGAAAAGTTCTTGGCTTCTGGAAGCCAAGTTTTAATGCTTTTCATTAGGGAACTTTGCAGGGAGTGTTTCTCCAGGAGTGGGATGTACACAGGGTACATGGAGGCTTGTTGCAGGCACCAGCCAGGGGGTCCTGGGTTGCAGGGACATTGTGTGCTGAGGGAGCTTTTACAGCGTTGAGCAAGGATACAGTTGAAATTAGTGTTCAAGGAGTTGAAAGAACCGTGTCAAAGCTCCCCGCACAAGCCCTGCACAGGCGGCCTTGGCCTCCCAGTGCCCACTCTTTCATGGGGCATTCATGTATCCTAGGCATCTGGCTGAGTAGCCAGAGCTAGCTCTTGAGACCCCTGGATCAAAGCTTGTCACGTATCTGCTAAATGCAGCATGGTGGGACGGGGCGGGGTTCCAATCCGTGGTAAAAGCGCTGATGAGAACAAGAGTTGCTGATGCAGAAAGAATTCTGCAGGTGTGTGTTCTGCCGTCTTAAGATTTTTCTGTGTCCTTTGATGTGGTTTGTGAAATCTGGTCATCTGGCGTTTGAAATCTCGATCAGTCAGGCGTCTTCCTTACCTTTGCTTCCTTTTTACCAGTATCCATCCTGCGCTTTTTGGCCAGAGAACAGAAACACCTTGATCAAGACCACTAAAGCCAGATGTGAACTGCAGAGTTCTAGCATCTCTGTTGATCAATCCACATCAGATCATATCAACTGTTCATGCAGGAAGTCCATTCCTTTTTTCTTAGTTTACTTTGGATTTCCTGACAGTGGGTAAGGCCCTCAGTTTACTTCGTGAGTGAGGTTTCTGCTGTGTTCTTGCTGCCTGAGGGAGCCTCCTATTTCCCTTTATAAACGTGACCACCAGAAACTGGCATTCGATGCATCCTCGGGGTACCTTCTTGTTCTTCCTGAAGGAGATTTTTCTGTGAGTGAAAAGTATAGTTTCTAAATTCTTCTAAGCCCCATTGATCTTTTTCTTCCCTCCTAAAATCCTGTCCTGCAAGGCGACACTCACCTCACATCCTTCTTCCCTGTAGCTATTTGGCAGTTTTGATAAGGCCCTCGGGTTTCCTTTGATGCGGAAAACCAGGACACTCTTTGTTCCCTTTCTTTTCCATTCCTGGATGCAGCTTCTCGGGCTTCCTCAGTTGTCCTCACCCTTTCAGACCCTGAAGATTGCAGCGTCTTGGGAAACCTACCTACAGGTGCTCGCACAAAGTCCTGTGCCCGCAGGTGCCAGGGCGCACCGAGAGCTCTGTCCTGAGCTTGCCCAGAAACCTGAGACTTACCATCAGACTACCCACTTAGCACCTTCCCGAGTCTACACTGCTCCCCCGTTGAACTAGCCCAAATCCACTCTCTTACTTCCACCTCCCTCCACCCACCTCACTTCACCCCAAGCCCACCCCACCCCACTGAGAGCAAGAACTCTTTTCCCACTGATTGAAGCAGAAGTCCCTCAGTCATGACTGAATCCCGTTTTCTCTCCTGGCTGCTTCTGTCCACACTGAGTCCTATCCCCCCGAGTCAGGAATGACTCCTGTTTTCTCTCCCGGCTGCTTCCACCTACACTGAGTCCTGTCCCCCCGCAGTCATGATTGACTCCTGGTTTCTCTCCCGGCTGCTTCTGTCCACACTGAGTCCTATCCCCCACAGTCAGTATTAACTCCTGTTTTCTCTCCCGGCTGCTTCTGATACACAGAGTCCTGCCCTCCTCCCCTCAGGTTCATGCCCGAATCCCACCCCTTCGTCCACTCTCCCACTCACAGGGACTGTCCTTCCAGTTTCCCCGTTTTTCCTCCTCTTAAACTAAGTATAATTTAGGAGAAGAGCCAGAGAGCATAGGTTTTGTGCTAAGGCAAAACTGGAAAAGACAATTGTCTGGCAGCAGCTGGAGGGCACCCTGTAAAACAGCATGGAACAAGTGATTCCTCTGGTTAGAACCTGGTGAGAGCTTCTCACCAATAGGAGTCATGTCCTCACTGTGGCCTGTGCATCTCTCCACTCAAAACTCCCCTCTTAGCCTCCTGCCCTGCCTTATACCCTGATCCACCTGATCCTGCCCTGCCTTACACCCTTACACCCTGTGCTCAGCTGAGATAGTGATGGATCCCAGGACAGCAAGAAGGTTGGAGGTGGGAGGGCAGGAGGTGAGAGGTTGCCTTGGTGCCTTGCTGTGGACATCAGGGCCAAGAGAGGCTCACTGCAATGGAGGAGGGTTAGGTGGATCAGGAGGAGGGTCAAGTGCATCAGGACAAGGGTCAGGTGGATCAGGACAAGGGTTAGGCAGATCAGGAGGAGGTTTAGGTAGATCAGGAGGAGGGTTAGTTAGATCAGGACCAGGAGTGACTCAGGTAGATGCTCTCCATTGCAGGTGGATGCTGGACTTTTGAGAATGTTAGAAAAACGCTGACAGTCCAGCCCTGAGGGGGAGGAGCACGGTGGCTCGGTATTGCCGTGTGTCAGGCGAGCCTGGAATAACTATGGAGGTTTCTACTCCCTTACATCTGCCAAGGATGTGAAGATGCATCTCCAATTTTGCCGTTGTTTTTAATGATCCAGTTCCTTGGTAGTCACCCTGTGTGTTCCTTGCTCTGGGATCCGTGTGCTTTAGGAGGGGTGGGTCCTGAGCAGCATGTCTCCTGTGTGGTAGGTGCTCCTCAGAGACACGCCTGCCTGGGTGACTTTCTGGAATCACTGAGTTTCTTTATGAAGGAGATAATGTATACACTGGTCCATTTCCAAGACAAAGTGCCTTGAGTGGGCTTAGGTCAGCAAACTACAGAATAAACAGGATAGACTCGGCCCCTATCCTCCATCCCAGGATAGACTTGGATCACCGATGCCTGCTTGTTGGCCTCCCTGCCTTCCCCCGCTCTCAGTTGCTCACCCAAACCAAAGATATTTAGTCTAAGATGGAAGTTTACTAGCCTGCAAAATAGCTCATTTTGTTTGTTTTTATCAGCCTGCCCAGCTACTTAGGTCATAAGTCAAATACTTGAAGAACCCCTGAGCTGACTAGGGTTGCAGTGCATTGTGGGCTGTGACAAAGTGCAGCAGGACAACCCTAAAGAAAACATCTGCGGCCCCTCCCCAACAACCAACAGGCGACATCCAGGAAGATTGTGACCCCACCGCACTCAGCCTATGAGAAAACAGGGGAGGGACCTGCACCCTGCAGCCCCTCCCCAACAACCAACAGGCGACATCCAGGAAGATTGTGACCCCACAGCACTCAGCCTATGAGGAACTGGGGGAGGGACATGCACCCTACAGTCCCTGCTTAACAACCAACAGGCGATGTCTGGGAGGACTGTGACCCCACAGCACTCAGCCTATGAGGAACCAGGGAAGGGACCCGCGCAGTAGGGGATAAATGGCTTGTTGTAACCGTGCTGAGTGTGCCTGCCCACCAGACACCTGATCTTGCCAGGTTGTCATTAAAAGGCTCACTTTTGCTTCTCTCTGGGTCTCTGAGTCCATTCTTTGGGTTTCAAGGGGTGAGTTTGTTTATCACATTTAAAATAAACTTAGTTGGATTCCTAAGCAAAACTCCTTACACCATAGCTTTGGGGTAAGAGGAAACTTCAGGCACAGCACCTGAATACAGGTCATCTGTTTGGTATGAATACATTTTATGTACACAGCATAAGATGACACCTCACTGCGTCTGCAGCATTGGGAACAACTGCAGGGCATTGATGTGGCAAAGAGGCTGAGAGCTCCTAATATCAGCTATTGGTTTGGATAATTTACCTGCTTTCATATACCCTTATTGTTATTATCGCTACCATTTTGCCATAATTTTGCAAAGTTTTAACTTTGCCATCAACTGAAGGGAGAAGCTGGAGCTTTGGTTTCAGCCATGTGCGTTGCCCTGTGTTCGTCATTTCCACCATGACTTTCCCTTGGCTTCTGCCACCTACTTCCAAATTCATGGTTTAAAGCAATAACCACGTTCCCTGCTCACTGCTCTGTTGGGGGCCAGCTGGGGCTGGGGGATCCTCTTCTAATATGATCCCATTCACAGGGCTGCTGTGTTGGTGCTGGCTGTGGGTGAGGAGCTCAGTCCTTCTCCAGGAGGCAGTTCCAGGGCAGTGGGATTCTTCTGTAGCAATCGGCTTCCCCCAGATGGCTGAGGTAGGAGCTGCCCGGCCCTCCCAGGGCTTACGTCCAGAGCCAGCCCAGCATTGCTTTGGTCTTGTTCTCTTTGTTCAGGCAGAACTCAGGGACACATCAGGGTCAAAGGTAAGCTTGACTCTTGGTTCACTGGGGACCCTGGGATAGCAATGCACCATTTAACTCACCCAGTAGCAACACACCCTTTAACCCTTTGTCTCTGAGTAAGCTGGCTTCCCTCGGCCCTAACTGCCCTCCTGCATTCAGCAAGCATCCTAAACACACAGCTCAAGTGCCAAGGTCTTCGTGAAGATTTCCAGGTCCCCACAGGAGGTTTCTGTGTGCCTTGCTTTCACGTCAGGTGGGATAATTACGGTCACACGTGCTTGCAGTCCATTCACACATTTAGACACAGGGACCTCCCCGCCAAGCTGAAGTCCTCAAGGAGAACCCAAGCCCTGTCAGATGCCTCCTTCTGCCCTCGCTGACGGAGGGAGCCGTCATTATGGCTGAGCTGTGTCCCTCACAGACCAGGTGTTGAAGCCTCTGATGTGACTGTGTGACTGTCTTTGGAGACGGCGCCTTTAGAGAGATGATTAAGTGAGGTCCTGTGGGCGGCCCTGATCCAGCCTGGCCCGTGTCCTTATACGAAGACGAGTTTTGGACACAGACAGGAACCGGGAGGATCCGGTGAGGACACAGGGAGAACTCAGCACCACAAGCCCAAGAGAGAGGCCTCAGGAGGAACCAGCCCTGTCCACAACTTCATCTGGGACTTCCAGCCTCCGGGACTGCGAGGAAAGGAATTCCTGTGGTTTGAGCCGCTCAGCCTGGGACACCGTGTCATGGCAGCCCAGGCCGGACACAGCGGCTCCCAGGAAGGAGGGGCCCAGGGTGGAATGTGTGGACATCAGCCCTGAAGCCAGGCCAGGTGGTAGAGGGAGCCTTCACCACACAATAAGACTAACATTTCTTTTAGGTTTCTCACTGATTGCGACGTAAGCAGTTAGACCAAGGGCCAGATCCACTGGGACCCGTATCCATTTAAAAAATATTTTTGTACAACTTTCCCAAGTTGAGTTTAATTATTGATGCAGAATGCATAGGTAATTTGTGACTCTAAACTCAGGACTCTTCATGCGTTGCTGGTGAGGGTGAAAGGATTACGAAGGGCAGAGATGAAATGACAAAACGCTCTACTCAACTTTTAATCTAGTGAGAAGTTCAGAACAGATGGCCCGTTTGAATGGAAATGTTATATTTCTTATGAAAATAAATGATACCCCAGGCAAGCATTGTAGCAGTTGAGATTCACTCACTATTCTGATTAACACCACAGCCACTGCATGGGTACATTAAAATGTAGAGCTTGAAGACGATAAGCTGTTTTAACAGATTTTTAAACACATATTTATTCATTAAAAAGGGATGAAAGCATTTGCATCCATAAGTTGTTTAAATAGAAACAGAGTATTTGTGAGATGTAGCATTTCCCAAACACTATTTTAAATGGAAATTTAAGTTATTTAATTCCAAGCATTCTGACTTATTGATGAGTGTTGCTATGACGGAACTTACTAAACTTTATGTCTTTAGCTCTAGTTCATGGTATTTATAAAAGACATTTTGAAAATTACAAATTTGGAAAGTAGATTTAATAGCCAGGATTCGGTGACCATATCTATAATTATATTGACAGCCGGAGTTGGCTAAACATTTGCTGAAATAAGCTTTACATAAAATAGGATCTATTCTCCTGATTTAATTATTGATGAGTGTTTCCTATTATAGATGACACATTCCTAAATCTCATCCTCCTCCCTTGACTTCCCCCTACACACACACACATACACACATACATGCACACACACATATATACACACATACATATACATACACATATACACACACATATACCCACATGCATACACATGCATACATGCACATATACACATACACACACATATAGAATACACACATATACATACACACACAATTTTATTAATACTTTTCTGGAAAACTGTTTTATTTAAGATATTTTATGGGGAGGGATAGCATTAGGAGAAATACCTAATGTAAATGACGAGTTAATGGGTGCAGCACACCAACATGGCGCATGTATACATATGTAACAAACCTGCACGTTGTGCACATGTACCCTAGAACATAAAGTATAATAATAAAAAAAATTTTATGTTTTCTCCTTTCCAATAATTTATTTGAAGTTTTATTTTAAGGCGGGACTTGC
This sequence comes from Colobus angolensis palliatus, assembly GCF_000951035.1. Classification (NCBI taxonomy): domain Eukaryota; kingdom Metazoa; phylum Chordata; class Mammalia; order Primates; family Cercopithecidae; genus Colobus; species Colobus angolensis. Next base: position 1,987,741 of record NW_012114766.1, read on the forward strand.
AGAAATAACATGCCAATGATGTTTCTTCCTTTTTGAGGTTAGAAAAAGTGTTTTTTTATGTTATTGGGAAACACTTGACCAAAAGTCTATCTTTTTCTTCCCGATGCAGACTAATAGCTCAGTGCATTAAAATAAAAAAATGGTTCTCAGAGCAAACACTTGTGTCTTCTGATTTTCATTCAGTCCAAATTGCAATATGGAACCTGCTGATTTGAATGGGATCATGCAGATCCCAGGCATTGCTCAAGGCTTATTTCCTTGTCAGTAGCCGGGAATGGCTCATTCATCTAACATTCGTAGAATATTTATCGGGTATTACAGTATTCCAGGTATGCTGGCTTGTCCTGGAGATTGAAACGTGGGAAGGCAGTCCCAGCCCCCACTGCTCACTGAACAGCTTCCAGCCTGCACGGAAGTAAGTACTTTCAGGTGGTTTGAGGAAGAGCAATGCACAACTGTTACAGAAATTGGTCTGTTAAAGTTGGTTACTGTCATCACAAAACCTGAAACACCTGCTGTTGATGGGCCGTGGACAGGTTGGTGGGTGGCAAATGAGATGGCAGTGAGCGGGGGGCTGGCGCCCTTCAGAGAAGCCATCACAGACCCGGGGCAGCGTGGATGCCTGCGGTATAGACCCACGGCAACCGCAAAACTGTCAGCGCCACCCTGGGAACAGAGAGTGAAGCTGAGGAGCGTCATCTGGCAAAGGAGAGCTTCAGCCGTCTGCGTTTTGGCCGAGTTCTCCTGGTGGTGCAGGACAGGGGAGGACATGAGCGCCTCGGTCGGCAGCAGAATCAAGAGGGGACACCCAGAGGCCAGTGCTTGCAGGGTTGTATGAGAAAACTCATTTCAGTCTCCTCATCCAGTAAAATATCCTAAAAAATACAAACCAGAAAACCAGAAAGCAGGTGGGGACACATATCAAATCAATGGCAAAGCTCCCAGGCTGGTGTCAGAGCTCTAAGGTAGCAAAGCAAAAGTGCAATTGAGCCTCTCAGCCAGAAAGAACAGCTTCCAGCACCCTAAGGTGGTATCCCAAAACCATCCGAAATGCCGGAAACAGACCCAAATCTAGAACTAAAGGCATTTTTCAAAAGTGCCTCTGTGTGTGTATGGCCTTTGCCAAATGGAGCAGATTCCAAACAAATGCATAGATAGCTGCCAATGTTATTTTTCTATCAAGCATCTTCTAAAACAGTAAGGTATAATTTTCATACGTTAAAATGTGTAGATTAGAATTGTACAGTCTGATAAATTCTGACAAATATATGCTTACATCCTTATCACCCTAATCCAGAGACATTTCATTTCTGCAAGTCCAGAAAGTTATCCTCACCCCTTCATTCATGAATCGCCCCCTGCCTTTGAGGCAGCCACTCCTCGGCATTTCTCGTCATCAGTTACTTTTGACCGTCCTAAAGCTTCATATAAATGGAGTCAGACAGTGAGCACCTTGCGGCCTGCTCGTGGCCTTCAAGGCTCATCGCGTTTCCCCCCTCCCCATGTCCATGCTATTTGCATTCTTACCATCAAAAGTCCAAGTCTGTTTCTCCAGCCCCGAGTCAAGGCTGACCCTGAGATTTACTTTGTCCAACAGAAAGAGGTGGAGTTGACTTTGTGCCTGTCCGGACACTGGCCCTGAAGGGCATTTGTATGGCTTTGCTCTCTTTTAGAAGGCTGCCGTGACCACGTGCACAGGCCAGACTAGCTTTTTGGGTGTTAAGTCATGTGACCTAGTTACCCCATTGCCCAAGCAGGCTCCAGGCTACCCTCTGACACATGGGTGAGGCCATCTTGAACCCCTCAGTCCCAACGCCACCTGTCAGCTGACCACAGAGGCATGAACCAGCCTAGTTCATGTGGTTTCAGCCACACCTGCCAGCTCTGCTCCTCCACCCCGGGCCAGCGTTCCCGCCTCTGCGGGCTCAGTGCGGATGGTTCCCTACGTGACCCCTGCTGAAAGGGTGTCTGTTTCCCTCGTCCCCTCGGACTGGGTGGGTTTCCCACCCGAGGGCCGTCAAAGTGACCGTGGGGGCTTAGAAACCGAAACCGCCTCACTTTGTCTTGTTGGCTGGAACCCGCACTCCCTCAGTGAGGAACTGTCCGGGGCCTCCAGGCTGGAGAAGCACCTGCAGGCCCCATCCGGGCCCATCACCTTGCAGCCTCCTTCCTCACAGGGCACCAGACATGTGGATGACGCTGTCCTGAACCCTCCAGTCTGGCCCCTGCAGTGGCTGAGCATCACCCACTGCTTTAGGGGAAACAGAGAGCTCACCAGGTGGGTCCCCCCAAGTTCCTAGCAGAGAGCTCACCAGGTGGGTCCCCCCGAATTCCTGACAGAGAGCTCACCAGGTGGGTCCCCCCGAGTTCCTACCTGGAAACCAGGACAGGTGATAAAATGGCTGCTACTGAGCCACTGCGTCCTGCGGCAATGTGCGGTGGCAGGTGCCCGGGCTCTCTAGATGCCCTTCCTCTCCTTCCCTTCATTGAACACACACACGCCCGCCCTGCACCCTCAGACGCGTCTGTGTTCTGTGTCCCTGCCTGTGAAAACTCTGTCCCTGTGGGCGTCCCTTCCTCCTCAGGCCGACCCGTTTACCCCACACAAGAGAACGCACTTTCCAGCTTGAAGCCTCATTTATGGCCTGAACCACTTCTGAAAAAAATTAGGCAAGCCAGGCACGGTGGCTCATGCCTGTAATCCCAGCACTTTGGGAGTCCGAGGCGGGTGGATCATCTGAGGTCAGGAGTTCGAGACAAGCCTGGCCAACATGGTGAAATCCCATCTCTACTAAAAATAGAAAATTAGCCGGACATGGTGGTGTGCCACTGTAACTCCAGCTGCTCAGGAGGCTGAGACAGGAAAATCGCTTGACCTTGGGAGGCAGAGGTTGCAGTGAGCCGAGATCACGTCACTGCACTCCAGCCTGGTCAACAAGAGCAAAACTCCATCTCAAAAATAAATAAATAAATAAAATAAATTTTTTAAAAAATTAGGCATATCCCTCAGGGTCAGTTTGTAGGAAAGCGTTTTTCTTCATTGGCAGACAGGCTGCTTAGAGACAGTGCAGACCCTATAAACACCCTCCCCGAAATGAAACGACAGGAAAGCCTAAGGGAGGGCAGAGAGGGAAGGAAAAGGCACCGTTTCCTGTCGATGGCGAGTGCCGCCTGTGCTCCTCGCTTTAAAAAGACATTTATTTCCAGGGATGGTTTCAATCCATCTTGATGGAATTAAACATTACAAAACAAAGTAAAAGTGATTAAAGCCCATCTCAGAACATAAAGGACAGCTTATTTCAAGGAATTGGATTCCTGGGAATTGAGTTAAGGGAAATGGAGAATCGAATTATGCGGAAGCCACCCCGCAGCGCCCAGCTTCCCTTCTTGACATCAGCGCGTCCCAGGCAGGACGCAGAGCCTCCCCGGAGCCAGAGCCACCGGCCCGAGCAGAACAACCATGTCCTCGTTATTTTCCTGAGCAGATTCAATCATTTCGGTAATTTCATAAGTTACCTACTGAGCAAGGTGACACACAGACAAATTGATTTCCCTTCGCATTCTAGAGCCACGGATTTGAGAAAATACAACCTGCTGCCAAGCGTAAGGTGATCTGCCCGTGTGGGGAGAGACGGCCTGTGGAAGCAGGTCCCTATGAATGCTGATCACAGAGGCTGCGAGCTTCCTCTGGAGGCACTTTCCTCCTCAGCCTCTGTGAAATGGAGTCCAGGAAAACCTGTCAGCCGCAGACACTTTCATTAACGCGCGTTCCTGGCCCTGCCGTATGTGACTAAACTGTGTAGGTTATGGTATAATTAGGGCATTATTCTTCCCTCATAACCGAGGCCACTTCAATTAAACTCTAGATGGATAAAATATAAAATAAGTCAGCAGACGCAGGCTGGGTTGTGATTCTAGGCAGTTAGCTTGCCTCTGTGGCTCCCGTTTTTATTGTGCTAATTAGCAACGGACATTAGACCTTAGACTCGGAAGTTCTGAGAAGGACAGCGTGTGTCCGCTCCTGTTCCCATGGCATATTTCAGATATTTATGAAATACTTGAATATTCTAACTAATAAACAATAGGACATTAGAAGATCAAAGGCAGACAGTGAAAACATTGACTCTTGAGGTAAAGGAGTGTTTGTGTGATTTCCTTCACAAGTGGAGAGTGTGTTACATGCTAAAGAGACATAAGGAAAAGTTGAAAATTACACAGAATGTATATGTCAGATGCTACAACCCGACCCTAAGATCCATGTTCTCCGCATGGTCATCACGATGGAATCAAGACTTTAAAAAACCATGTGCCTGTTCCCCCCATCACTGACTGTATGGCACATCTTAATATCTTAAAATGTAAGTGGTGTCCCAGAACTAAATACATGTAATTGTCTTTGTTCTCTGGGCTAGTTAGACTGTACCTACAATATGGACATTTAGCATCTTTGTTCTCTGGGCTAGTTAGACCGTACCTACAACACGGATATCTAGCAAAGCACATTTAGAGGAGGAAGCAGATCCAAAAATGAGTTTGTGATGTGGAGCCTTTGAGGGAATTGAAAATCTTCAATGCTGGAAAATCGTGTGGGTCTGTTTTGCTCCCCTGTGCTAAGTTAAAAGCTGCCATTCTCTAACCGTCTCTGCCATCCGCTGGTCCTGTTCTGTCTTCTAGAATAACAAGCAATTACAGTAGCCACTCTTCTGTTTGAATTGTTGGAATTCGGCACGCCTGGCCGAGCACACAGTGGTGGAGTCCAGGGGGGAGGCCGATGGCCGGATGGAAGCCCCACTCCTGCGTGGGCCACACGGGCACCTCTGGGGTCTCGTCTCTGTGCTTTGGAGCACAAGTTTGCAGAATGAGGCCGATAACTGAACTACATCCCAGCTGAACTACAACACCTGAAATAAAATAGTGCCATTCCTGGCACAAAGTGGACATTTAACGAATGATACCTATTTTATATCCTGAGACATTTTGTTAGGTTAAAAACATAGTAAAAGCTTGGTGCACAGCTGGAAGAAGGTCATGGTCCATTGGCGGAAACAGGCACATCAATAGCTACAAAACAAACGTAAATGCTCTGATACAAGAGGATCTGTGCTACGAGAGACGTTGTGACATAAAGGGGGCACATCAGTGAGTGATGGTTCTGTGGGTCTCTCTTCCTGCCCTCTGCTCTCCATATTCCAGGCAGACGCAGAAGACGCAATGCCTGGCTACAGCGGGGGTCCGTAGCAGGGGTCTTCCCTTAGCCAGAAGGACTAGGAAGGGTTTGGGGGTTCTTCTCCTGCCAGGATTTGGAATTGGGAACTGGCTGGAGCCTTTCACTTCTTATTGTGCACCTGGCACAAACCTAATCCCCCAAGAAGCTTCAAAACCAAAAAAAAAAAAAAAAAAAAAAAAAAAAATCCTGGACCATATTTTTTGGAGGAAGGGAGTATTTCTTTATACGATGGCCTCTTGCTGATTTAAAGGGCATAACAGTATGATAATAATGGGTATGAAAAGTAAAAATTTGTGTGTTTCAGCATTTTCTCTCCCTCAACCCCAGTTTGGGAGAGGGTGTGAACATGATCAACACCCCGAAGGCCTAGAGGAGGGAGGCAGCCAGGAGCTGGGGTGGCCTCTGAGTGGGGCTCTCAGGGCCTGAGCATGCAGCCCCTTGAAGGCTGTTTACTCGTCAGCCCCTGAGATATGCCTGATGAGGTCTGGGCACAAGTGAGGCCATTGCAAATGTAACGCTGTGAGAATCATCATGACTCAACAAACTACTCCTTCAAGAGATGATGCCTGTCTGTGGAGGCAAACGAAGCCAGAAGTAGAACAGATGAGGGCTTGCACTGCATGCTGGATCCCTCCTCGTCTAAATTACTGTCCCCTGGGGATGAAGGCTCATGTTGACATAAAAGGTGGAAGTCGGTTGAAGAGCTGCTGGAACTAAAGGTGAACAGAGAGAACACGAGAATGGAAGTAGAGGCCGAAAGCTGCACAATGGGAGGACAGAGGAGCGTTTAGTCATCATCCGAAGAACGTATTTTCCTTTGGCAAGTCAAGGTTTTTCAGGCTAGGTGCAGATTCCAGGAAGAGAAAACCAAAAACCACACGCTCTCACTTGTTAGTGGGAGCTGAACAGTGAGAACGCATGGACACAGGGAGGGGAACAACACACACTGGGGCCTGCAGGGGGCGGCGGAGGGAGAGCATCAGGATAAGTAGCTAATGCATGCTGGGTTTAACACACAGGTGATGGGTTGATCGGTGCAGCAAACCACCAGGGCACACGTTTACCTATGTAACAAACCTGCACCTCCCGCACATGTATTCCGGAACTTAAATAAAATAAAAACACTGGGTGCATATTCATAATAATTATGCTTGAAGCAAATTGTGCGGAAGGTGCTGGATCGGACCAAGAGTGAAGGGGTTGGGGCCATCGTGGGTCTGCAGCCCCCCTACATGTCCTGAATTGGGTCAGGTCACCTAACCCCTCAGCCTTCCTTCCTCGTCTGTAAAATGGGAAGGATACTCCTAAAATCCACATCTGGAAATTGTTCTGAGGATGAATTGGAAAAACAGGCGAAATGCTCGCAGAGGCCACATCCTGTGTATTGATGGTGGTGGTTAGTAGTTGGCTCTGCACGCCGGGGATAAAGCAGTGAACAGAGCAGGCAGAAGATCTCGAGTCTTCAGAGAGCTCACGTCAGCTTGGGGGGGACGGACAGCCAGCAGATGGGATTGCTGTTAGAGCACTCAGTGGGTGCAAGAGCTATGTGCAAAATTAGGGCAGAGGAAGAGGGTCTGGGAGGGCTGGGGTGGGTGAGAGATATAAGGCCGTGCCCGGGAGAGACCTCCGTTAGAAAGGGCCTTTGGAGAATGGACTGGAAAGAAGGGAGGGAGCCTGGTGGGTGTTTGGAGGATGCGGCGGCAGGTGCCACTGGAGCAGGAGTGGCCTGGCGTGTCTAGAGGAGCACACAACCACCGCAGTGGGTTGAGAGAGAGAGGAGAGGGGGCAGGCGAAGGAAGGAGTGGTCTTGAAGAGCACACAGGCCAGGCACCGACAGGAGAGAGTGTCACGTGCAGCCAGTGTTTTCTAGGCCATTGTCTTTGCAGGAGGATCAGGCGAGTAGAGGGAGGAGGGCAGAATGGGACCAGCGAAGGGGCTCCTTAGCCACCCAGAAGCAGGGGAGGAGTGAAGGGAGGGCTGGTGAGAGCTGACCGACCTGGCCCTATTTTGGAGTTAGAGGCAGCAGGGGTTTCTAGCAGATTGTTGTGAGATGCTGAGGAAAGGGGAGGATTGCAAACTTCAGCCTGAGCAGCTGAGAAGCAGGACTCGCCAAGCACAGGGCCAGGGGCTGAGATGAGGCAGTGCTGGGGAGGAGGAGGATCCCAGCAGGGTGCCCCGAGGCAGATGTGGAGAGGTGGGAGTCCCTTAGGTGATGTGCTACTGTCTGCGTTAATCACTCAGGTGTGCTGTGAGAACACCGAAACCAGGCTACTTAGAACTGGATGTTGATGTCAGTCAAATCTGTTGCCAGGGCTAGGAGACCTGAATGTTGGGAGAACCATGGGCCACAGAAGACCCTGGGAAAGGGACAGGGATTTCTCTTTGAAATGTGAGTTTGTGGGCCCGGGGAGCTTCAGTTTTGCTCACCTGGGACTTTGGGAACAGGAGAGACGTCTGAGTATGTGCTTTTTGAGGGCAGGAACCCTTGTTTTTCATCCTGGCTTCCAAAAATATGACAGACACACTGGTAGAGACAGTCTTAAATATCTGTGGGCCTTTCCTCGCCCACGTGAAGATGAGTTTTCTGTAAGGAAGGAAACATTTGGAGTGGACGGGGCTGAGAGCTGCCTGGTGGGAGGCGCGGAGTCCTGCGCCAGCCATACGGGAGGAGCGGAGGGACAGTGTCACCTCTCGGAGGGGGGTGACACCGATGGCTGCAGAAGAGACCTGGCAAATGAGGACACACGAGGCTAAGCCTGGAAGCTCAGGCGGGCGTGCTGGGATGCGGGCCAAGGAGTCGGTTTGCTTCCCTGAACTCCTCCGTGCTTTGAATCCAAACACCTGGGTGGCTTTCCCTTTCATGGGGAGTTGATGTCACACCCACAGCAATTTGAATGACTCGTTCTAGGACTGGATGAGGACTGGAAGGCATTTTTGGTGGTTGTGATTGCAGTCAAGTGTGGAGACCCCATCTCGGGGAATAAAATTAGGTTAAGAAAAGTTATGGGGTGGATGTGTTTATGCCCTGAATATCATCGGGATCTTAGCCTGGCTAATTCCCAGCTTGATGATGCTGAGCTGCTGCTAGAGTGGGGTTCATTTAAGGCATAATTTAAACACCTAGCCACAAGATTTTCTGTCATAACATTTTTCCCCCTTAAAAAAGCATGCATATTACAATGCCAGGCCAGACATGGTGGTGTACAGCTGTAACCCCAGCAATTCTGGGGTCTGAGGTAGGAGGATTACTTGAGTCCTGGAGTTAAAAACCTTGTCTGTCAAAAAAAAAAAAAAAGTGCTATTGTATTTATCTATTGTTTTAAAACTATTGAGTTTGAAACTTTTATTATTGGCAACCATTATTCTAAGTAATGACTTACTGCATCTTATAAAAGTCATATAAAGTCTTATAAAGACTGAATCAATTGCTCAACTCTAAGTCAATTTTCAACTCTGAAATTATATGCTCTAAGCAAATCGTCTTTCTTAAGTATTTCTTTAAAACGATGTGCTGTTCTCTATTTCGTTCCTCTTTGCCTGGAATGTAATTTTATTTCTCTTCACCTGGCTCATCTCCTCTCATCCTGAGGCCTCAGGTTGCATGTCGCTTCCTTCCAGAGCCGCTTCCTCCCAGAGTGCAGACGCCTTCCTCCCTCTTCCCCTGGCAGTTAGTGCTCCATCTTCTCTCCCCTGGGGCACTCACACGTCCTGTATTTTAGAGCTCTCCTCTCTGTTGTATTATTGACTGTGTAGTCATCGAATTTCCTGCTATGCAGTTAGTTGCAATAGAGAAAAAACAATCTTTTGTTATTATTTTATCCTCAAGGTCTAATGTGTTATTAGATATTCAATACTTATTGAATGAGTGAACAACTGCTGATACCGTGAAGGATATAAAAATGCAAAATGTGATTCTTTGCTTGAAGAACTTCCAATCTCTGGGTGAAAACCATGCACGCAGGGAAAGTAAAGGACAGCACGAGGTAAGACATCATAGAGTTTATGTGTTTACTGCAATGTAAACCCAGAAAGTGTAGAGTCCACACCCGTTGTGCTCCCCGTTGTGTGGCCTAAGCCCAGCGTGCAGCAGGCGGACAGTGAACTGTGCTTGAACAAACGGAGAGGGAGCAGTGGAGAGGGAAATCTGGGAGGTGATGGGGGATGAGAGGAGCTGGGGCGTAGGCTTGAATCAGAGTTGGGCAGGATGTGGTTTCTGGGGGTAAAACGCCTCCTGCTAAATGCCCAGTGGGAAGTGGGTGCCTGATTCACAGGCAGGAAGGGACCACTGCTGCCTACAAGGAAGGGAGGACCCAAGAAAGCATTTGCAGCTAATGCTGAGAATCACCGTAATTGCTCTGACGTCTTACAGCGTATGCAGCGCTTCGGGATATGTTGTCCAACTTAATCCTGCAGTGTAGTGTGAACTGAACAGAATAAGCATCATTATTTCCACGACGTGAAAGAGCAAATAGTCATGAGGGAACTGATGACTCTGTAGAGAAAACGCTACGTTCTGTCGGCTGGTTCCACGTTTAATTTTTCCATCATCCTCTGTCTTGTTTTCTTTAAATACATCTTTTGGTGGATATACAAAAATAGATAAAATTATGTACACAATGTCCGTAATAGTAGTGCTACATATCTTATTAAAGAGTTACGAAAGCCATGTTATTCATGACATACGCATGTTCATTAACAGAAACATATAAGCATACATTAACACACAGGTACAAACATACGTGTTCACCTACAATGCACGCATGTACACCCTCACATACACACATTCACACACTCACACACTCACACAGGCACACACATGCATGAACACACGCATGTGCACCCTCACATACACACATGCACACTCACACACGAACACCTGTGCCCATGCACACATGCACATATTCACACATATGCAACACTCGCATGCACACAATACTCACATTCACATATACAGACATGCACACTCACACACACACACTGTCATGCATGAGCACACACATGCACACATGTGCACACACAATACACACAGGCACAGCTGTGCCCATGCATGCATGCACATATTCACACATATGCAACACTCACATGCACACAATACTTACATTCACATACACGCACACACACTGTCATGCATGAACACACACATGCACACATGCACACACACACTACACATAGGCACACACATGCACACTCTCACATGTACACATATGCACTGTCATGCAGGCACACGTGTGCACAACATCCACACATCCACAGATATTCACACATGCGTAAGCACACATAATCACAGGCACACACAGACACAGTCACACATACACACACATGCACAGACACATGCACATGAATAGTCTCTCACATGAATGCACAGGCACATGCTCACACATGCTCACACATGCACACTTGCTCACTCTCACACATGCATCAATTCTTGCTAGGAATTTTCAAAGTTTCTACATAGCAATCAGCACAGGGAGACAAACACCAGCCCAGAGCGGGGCAGCTGCAATGGGAAGCTCGCCTGAGAGGAGCGTGCATTGCTGCAGGTCGCCAGGAAGCCCTCCTTGGGCGCTCGCCTCAGGGCCCGCCAGGAAGCTCTGCATCTCTAGGCGGATCCCACTCAGCTGGGAAACCATGTGCCGGGAAGGGTGCTCCATGCCCCATGACTGTCTCTGAGAGCCACGCTGCCCATGCGCCGGGAAGGGTGCTCCATGCCCCCATGATTGTCCCTGAGAGCCACGCTGCCCTGGCATAGAGTGGCTCAGCCGCTCCCCAGTCACGTTCATAATTCCAGAAAACAGGATATTTCTGTTTTCAACATATTTGATAAGGTGGGAGAGTGAATTTTATTTCTTTGGGCTACATAACTGTAGTATAAGACAAAACAAAAAAGGAATGACCAGATGTATGTCCTAACACAAAAATGTATGAAACATTAAGTTGCAATTCTTCTGCTTGACTTTAAAAATGAGGTGAGCACCTTTCTTCACATTGTCAGATGATGCATCTAAGTATGGCTGCAAGCTTTGCATTGAGACCTGTGGGCTGCAGGGTTCATGCTATCTGTGGTTTTGTTGTGTGGATTCAAAAAATAATAAACATGTAATAGAAATAATTACATGAAGATAGTTGATGTGGGTTATCAATTATCAAGCTCTTTAATAAGCAATACCAAGCTCTTTAATAAGGTTTTCAATTGTATATGAAATGAAAACAAATTATTCCAACATAGATAATTTCTTACATTTTAGTACTGGGGTGTTGAAAGAATAGGTTGCGGTACAAGCATCAGGAACGTGATTTTACAGTGGTGATGAGACAGCACTCAAGGAGGCCTGAACGCCACGCGGCTGCACCTCCTGCGTGGACCCCCCGGGGGCTGTCTTGGCTCTGACTGGAGCACCGCGGCCCTGTGCCCGCTCCCAGGAGAACAAGGTGCACGTTTAAAGATTCCAGATGATTTTCTTCACATATCTTTTTTTTTTGACACGGAGTCTCACTCTGTCACCAGGCTGGAGTGCAGTGGTGAGATCTCAGCTCACTGTAACCTCCGCCCCCCGGGTTCAAGCAATTCTCCTGCCTCAGTCTCCCGAGTAGGTGGGATTACAGGTGCCTGCCACTACACCCGGCTAATTTTTATATTTTTAGTAGAGATGGGGTTTCACCGCATTGGCCAGGCTGGTCTTGAACCCATGACCTCAGGTGATCCACCTGCCTTGGCCTCCCAAAGTGCTGGGATTACAGGCTGAGCCACCACGCCCGGCCTCTTCACATATCTTTGATTAAAAAAAAAATCTTAGAGACAGGGAAAGAAAAGAGGAGACGATGAACAAAAAGAGAAAGGACTCAAAAATCAACACCAACAACCTAAAACGCCGCAGCCGCGATAATCGCTGTGGCCACTAGGTGGCGCTGTGGTCCCGCACTTCAGGCTGTGCGGCTCCGGCACGGTGGGCGGGGCCTCGGCTGCAGGATTTCCAGGCTTTCTGTCCAGGGAGCCACCTGCTTGATTATGCGTATGACTTTTAACACAGGCAACTCCGTCCAGGGAGGTGAAGAGTCAAGAGTGTATTTTGCTTTGCTGAGTAGCACGACGTCCATTAGGAATGAAACCCAGATATTCGTCGTCCATTTCTTTTGAAGTACTTGGGTGTTTGAGGAGGGGAGACATGTAATATTTAATATGCATATTTTTTGCTTTCTGCATAATTAGTAATGAACACTTCCCCTCACCCCTTTTATGTATTTATTTAATTGAGTTTTCAAGAAAGAACCTTTTCTGTGATGAAATTTAAACCCAATGAAGCATTTCAAAGTGTTGTGGGTAGCCAGTGCTTCCGAGATAGCTTTCCCACTCACCTCACAGGATGCCAGCATCGCCTCGGCAGTATTCTGAGGGGTCAGCCTTTAGGAGTGCCTGGGAAAGGTGTGGTGGCTTCATTCTGTTATTGTCTATAACTCCTCAAAGAAAACAGGTGACTTGTTCTTAACGAATGTTTCTTTCCCTTTTGTGAGACAATAAAAGTGAAAGAAAATGTTGTTGGCTTCATATTTGTGAAAGCAGAAGTTTACCAAAATCATCAGCAGGACACATGGAAGGGGAGTGTGAATTAGGGTAAAATTACTATACCAAGCCGTAGTTCTGTCATTGCATTTATACATATGCTGTAAGCCACTTGGTTGAGGAAAATCCCACACAATCAGTAAATCTTAAGAAAGTTGTACCTTTAGCCCCTTCTGCCTTAGCTCTGGAACCCTCTGGTCAGGATCTGCCCCAAGCCCCAATCTGTGGTCTGTGGTCACATCCAGGACCCCTGCCTCAGTGGCCCCTCTGCATCACCGTCACCCAGCAGGAGCTGGCAGGAATGCCAATGAGTCCTTGCTGATGGAAGGCTTTTCTCTAGAGCCGACTTGCCTGACTTCTGTTTATATTTCCTTGACTACAGGAAGTTACATGGCCAAGTCCAACCTCAAGCTGGTGGAAGGTGCAGCTCTACCAGATTCCCAGGTCAGGAAAACCTAGAAAGCTGCTGGTTTGCACTGAAGACTCGATCTCAGGCGTTAGAGACCAGTGTCCCGTTTCCTTCTGTAACACACAGCGGCAGGGACCGCCTGTCACCGTCCCCTCTCCGGGGCACTGCAGCTGCGTCTGGGAAGAGTGTGACACTGTCCTATGCCAGCTGCTGCCAACAATGGCAGTGCAGGCTGAGGCAGATCCCCACGGCCAGCTGCTCCCCAAGTTCCAGGTTGGGGGGTCCCCATGGCCAGCTGCTTTCCCAGATCAAGGTTGGGGGATCCCCGAATGTCTTGCAGAGCTCTCTGACTTAAGCAGCTGCCTTAAGTGTTGTTTTTCAAGCTGCAAGTAGCCAAGCACTAGTAGGTGGTGAGGTCTGTTGAGTGGGTCACAACCAGCCTCAAAGACACCAGGTGGCGTTCAGTGTGAGAGGAGTGAGTGCTGTTCTGCCCAGCGTATTCTGATGGACAGGATCACTGGAGGAAATGAATTTCCTACCAGGGATTGAGGTCAACACAATTGAAAGCCGCTGGCCAGCTACAGCTCAGCAATGCTGGGGGATACTCACAGCTGTTTTTGAAATGCAACAGGTAATTCCTTCTCTGCAGAGCCTGCTAAGTCTTAGGAATGTTACCTGGTTCTGCCAATGAAGAGCTTTTTGTAGGAACCTTTCAAAACCCCCAGAATTACATTAGGAAAGGGTATCACACGAATGACATCCCATGTGCCTCCTTGAAAGATACCAACTTAATTAGGCTTTTTTCCCTGAGCTTTACCATGGTAGTAACAATAGTAATAACAAACATTCACTTCGTTCGTATTTACTATATATTAGGCATTTGGCTAAGTGTCAGACTCTATGTTAAATGCTAATAAACACCGTTGCAGTGAGCCGAGACTGTGCCACTGCACTCCAGCCTGGTGACAGAGCAAGACTCCATCTCAAATAAATAAATAAATAAATAAATAAATTTAAAACATTTATAAAGTAAAAGTAAAAATAAAAAAATAAAATATTCTATAAGGAAAGAGAAAACAGAAACCAGCTACAGCAGAAAAGTTCAGAGTCTCAAACAGGTCTCTGGTGTTAGGATTCATCCCTTGTACAGTTGCCACAGAGGAACTGTCTCTCCTCTGAAACAGTGGCAATGGCAATAAATCCATCATAATTCTAACAGGTGTAAACGACGATTTGCAAAGAAACGCTGTTAGAATACCAACGTTCCTGCCATTTGATCATCACCGTTCTGACTGGCGTGAAGCGGTATCTCACTGTGGTTTGGATTGGCACTTCTCTAATGATCATCGATCTTGAGCTTTTTTTCTTATGTTTGTTGGCTGCATAAATGTCTTCTTTTGAGAACGGTCTGTTCGTATCCTTTGCCCACTTTTTGATGGGGCTGTAAATTTGTTTAAGTTCCTTATAGATTCTGGATATTAGACTTTTGTCAGATGGATAGATTGCAAGATTTTTCTCCCGTTCTGTAGGTTACCTGCTCTCTCATAAGTGGGAGCTGAGCAATGAGAACGTATGGACACAGGGAGGGGAACAGCACATCCTAGGGCCTGTCAGGAGTTGGGGGGCGAGGAGAGGAGAGCATTAGGACAAATATCTAATGCATGTGGGGCTTAAAACCTAGATGATGGGTTGGTAGGTATAGCAAACCACCATGGGAGGGGGTGGTGATGGGGGTTGGAG
>NW_012114766.1:2003699-2019950 GCF_000951035.1 Colobus angolensis palliatus
GGGTGGGAGGGGATGGTGATGGCGGTGGAAGACGGGTGGTGACGGAGGTGGGAGGGGTGGTCATACACACAGGCCTGGTGCTGAGCCAGGGGGAATGTCCGGGGCCTGAGGAACTGAGGGCAAAACCACTGTGCCGTCAATGAGGGGGTTTCCTGTTGGAACCCTTGGCTTTGAGCACGGACTGTTTTATGAATATTCTGGTGAACCAGGAGAGTGTCTCCAATACCTGTAAAACTCAGCTTTCTCATTTGTAAAAGGAAGACACTATCTTTGAGCAGTTGAGAAGATTGAGAACCATGCATAGGGTGACCTGCTTGCTGCTCCACCTGCGCCTGGCGGTTTGCTCTGATCTGGTCTGGGCACCCTCGTGCTTCCTGGATCAGCCACTCTTGCCGTGTCCCTGTCTGGTCCGTAGCCAAGGAGCATTGTCCTTGGGTGCGGGGCAGAACCTCCCTTAGGCTGGGGTGGCATGATTTATGACAAACCCAAGAGCCCAGGTGGAGCTGGCCCTGAGCCCCAGCTGCACAAGGAGCAGGCGGCCTGCGGGAGAACTCACTGGTGGGGAGGGCGTCTGTCCAGGATGAAGGGGAGCTTCTGAGGCTGAGGGCCCCAGAGCAGAGGTCAGAACCTGAAGACATCAGTAAATACGTCTGACGCTAACCCCAGTCAGCCCCAACTTTTCCGTGGATGCTTCCATGGGGATTCCTTTTATGTTTAGAGCACGTTACGTTTTCTGTTGTGGACACTAATAAGGTTCTGATAACTTCGAGGGACTCATTGCAGTATTTTCGCCAAGCACGGGCAGTAGATGTTCATAGACGGCAGCTACAAGGGCTATTTAAATGGGCATCTTGCTGCTGAGAGACTCCTTTTATTTACTGTAAGCGATAAAAATTACACTTATAATCTCGCACACTACTCAGATTTCTGTAGGCCCCCGTAGCAAGGCGATGGGGGGCCTTGGGAAAGCCTCCCAAAAAGAACAAAAGATCGTATTCCAGGGGAGTGGTTTCTCGGATCCACAGAGCCCTGATGCCAAGACACTCCCTCTGAGTCCCAGCATGCAAGGAGAACCCTCCGCCGGTACCAGCTCTCCCTCTCTTCCTCTTCTGTACCAAACAGAGGGTCTCAGGCACCTGCCGCTGGGTTCCAGGCCATCCCAGCACAGGCCTGTGGGCCTGGACGTGCTGTCCCTGCCCATCCAAATGTTGCTCAGGGCCGTCCTCTGCTGGTTCTGCTCCTTAGCTGAATGTTGGTTGTGGGCTACTGTGCTCTCCTGGTTATATCCTGAGCCCGGGACAAGCTGCCCCCCAAATCCCCCACCACTGGGCTCTACTTCCTTGCAGGCTCGTTTGCATGTCTCATTAGGAACAAGGCCACTCCATGCTATTAATGTTACTTGCTTTTCCTGGCAGAGCCTTTGACACAGGAGTTGGTCATGAGTCAGTGGAAATTATGGAATTTGACTGAGAAAGCTGAGGTCTGCTCAAATTATGCTTTCCTTCCCCAAATTCCTTTGTTGTTTAACCAAGCCTCAACTCTATTTTTGAGCTGGACTGCACCGAGGTTTCTCTTATTTCCTCAAGTCTTACAAATCCATCCCTGAGATCAGGAGTTCTCAAATTAGAATCCTCAGACTCTCTGCAAAATAAAAATTAACAAAAAAGATTTTCTTTTAAAATGTTGTGTTTTCATTTCAGTGAGAGTCCAATAAAATTGCCTTTAGCAATCATGAAGGCTAATCACTTTGCAAGAGGTAATTTGCAATGCAAATGCACCTATTTTCCCCCTCTGGATGTATTTTTAGCTTCTTAGGTCACTGTTCCTCAAACCGGAACCTAAAAATATATTCTCAGAATAACGTATTTTCTGTCAAAGTGGCCTCTGCATTGCTCAGGTTTGAGAGACTGGACTTACGAGAGAGGTTGGCATTGCCAGTTCACAGCCATTGCCTGATGTGGGCATTTAGAAGGTGTAGGGAGCCAGGCCCTCCCTGCAGGGCGTCCCCATGTACCTCCCCTCTGCTTTGGTGGCACTGGGAGGCTCTTGAGGGGAAGGTGCCAGGGTTGCTGTGCATCTCCCTTGGAGTGTGGCCTCAGCCCCTAGAGGTGGTTCTCCTGGTTCTCGCTGGATGCGGTCGAAGGTCTGGTTGTTTATTCTCAAAGTCTGGCATGTTTGAATCACATCATTCTTCCCCAGTTCCACTCCCAGGGGGTGAAGTGCTTCTTCCAGTGTGTGTGGGCCAAGGCACAAGCGCCAGCTGTGTGACTGCAACACAGAGTCCTGTGGACTGGCCTGCAGTAGACAGAGATGGCAACCTTAGGTTGGTGAGTGTCCTTCTGGAAGCCTCGGGTGTTATCAAGTGCCACCAGGAAGGGATGGTGAGTCCTGGTGACAGTCACCTCGGGTGACTCTTTCTCCGTGTGTGCCCGTCTCCCCTGGCTCACTCCTGCTCACCTCTCGGGGCACAATAGGGTTATAATTTCCTCCAGGAAGCTAGGCTCGGATGGATAGATGTACTAGTCAGGGTTTTCCAGAGAAATAGAGCCATTAGGACAAATAGTGAGACATGGGAGGAGGTTTATTATGGGAACTGGCTTATGTAATTACGGCGGCTGAGAACTCCCACAGTCCGTACGGTGGAGACCCTGGAATGTCACTGGTGTAATTCCCCAGACTGCAGACCTGAGCACCGGGGGCCAGCGTCCACAGTCAGGGGAAGGTGGGTGCTCCAACTCCAGGAGGAGGAGCAAGTTTGCTCTTTGGGTACCTTTTTGTTCCATCTGAGTTCTCAGTGAATTGGATGGAGCCCTCCCACTCTGGGGAGGGGGATCGTCCTTACTCTGTCCACTGAATCTAACGCTCACCCCTTCCAGAAACTCCTTCACAGACACAGAAATTCAGGAGTGCCAGCAACCTGGGCCTCTCTTAGTCCAGTCCTGTGGACAGGTTGGAATTAACCATCTCAGCGGGTGTGGCCTCTTCTACATCACAGGGTGCCCCTCTGCCACAGTGCACAAAACAGACGCGTCATGGAACGCAGTGTCCATTCCTTCGGCTGCGCAGAACGCTCCTGCTCATCTCCGAAGCTTCATTCCAGGTCAGCGACTTCTGTAGGACTCAGTCCCGGGCCTGGCATGGTGCTGGGTGCCAGGCTGTGATGGTCCAGGTGCTAACAGTAAATGGAATATCAAAGAGAATAAAATCAGCCAAGTAGGTTATGGCCATAGGGAAATTATTTGGTTTTTGCTCCATTTTAATGGACACTGACAATTATCAATGGTCAATTTTTCTGAGTTTCTTCCACAAACTCACAGATGCCCTGCCTTCTTACGCAGTATCGCTGCCATGTCCCCAGTTTGCTGCCCTGAACCCAGGTTTGAGTGCACACTTGGCTTTATGCCTGCTGGAGCTGTTCTTCTCTTCTTTCTGTTTGGAGCATCCTAAGGGTGTTTCTGGATATGTACACACACATGTGTACACATACATGGTGCCTATGAACAGGCCTCTTGCACCCCCCAGACCTCGGCGTCTGGTGTCAGGGGGAGCGGCTGGTGCTGGGGCTCAGGGAAGGATCCATGAATGCAAATGAGGACATAGTTGCCTTGATTCGCGCTGTGACTGGAGCTATGGGGGAACCGTCGGTCGTGTGTTTTCTCAACCCTGAGTGGAGTGGGGCTGCATTAACGGTGCGAAGAAAGGGGCTGCCACAGGGTGAGGTGGGTCCATCCCTACCCGAGTGGCCGCGTCTGACCGCCACCTGTGGAACCTGCAGGTGGCTGGCACCCTGCTTTGGCCTTGTGAATCGGAGCCTCCGTTGGCCGAATCAGGTGCTTTGGGGAGAAAGGCCTGGTCTGTGAGGCCTGAGAAAACTGTGATGAGTTACACCTGCAGCATGCACGTGTTTACTTGGTAAGGCAGCTCGTGCTTCTGTTTCCGAGTGCAAGCGTTTGTAACGGAATGTGTCATCTTCGGGATCATGGGACGGAGAGAACACTGCCCTGATTGTCTTCGTCTTTGTGATCATCGGGTTCTGAACTTGAGGATGAGTCGGGAGAGCAGTGCTGGGGTCTCTGCAGCTTTCCCAGGAGGGCTGTCTGCCTGGGTGAAGATGCTTCGTCTCAGCTGGGCTCTGGGGCCCAGGGCAGTGGGAAGGCGGGTCCCAGTCTCCGTCTGATGGCTCCATCTGTACTCGGTAATTATTTTTGACATGACGACATTTATCAGTGAGAGTGAGCTGCTGTTTGGAGTACCTGGAGTGCTCCCAAAAAAGGAGTATTAGAACAGCTCAATCCAACTAAAAAAAAAAACAAAAAAAAACAAAACCAAAACTGCTAAGTGGGCTTTAGGGCTAACAGCCAGATCTCAACTGCTAGGGTGAATTTAAAGAACGATAATGAATCCTAACAATTAAGGGAATATATTTTGCCACATTCTCCCTGAGTGGACACAGTGAGTGGATTTGGTTGTGAAGAAGGCAGACATTGCCTTTCTTATTGAAAAGATGGGTTCATGCAGCAGAGAAAGTAAGCTGGCAGGGATGGGTTTTTCCGCTCAGGTACCAGCAAGAGCAGCAAAGTGATCTGTTTAAACACCGACCTTCTGTGTTTTCCTTGAAACAGAAACAGAATTTTAACACTGGCCTAAATGATGGTGAGAAACGAACTTCTGGTTGCCGACCAAACTTCCCCTTCTCATCCCGACGACACGGGACGTAGGGTAGACGGTGCCAACGCCGACATAAGTTCCACAGTTCATTCCTTTCCGCAAGGATGCCGTGCCAACCCAGGGAGCCTTTATGGAGTGCCTGGCAGGTGCCCGGCCCTGGGCTTGGTGCAGGGGTAGGCGGTGGTGACAGACATGAAGGTCACTGTATGGGCAACACAGGACTGTGTATTATGTGGAAAGACACATGCCCGTGAGTCTCCCAGAAACAGCACATCAGGTGCTGCAATGCACGATAGCCTGGCCCCACAGAGCTGCAGTGAGCCAGAGAAGCCTGGGCAGAGGTGGTGTCCGTGAGACCCTCAGGGAAACGTGGATGCAAGCCCAGCCCTCATGTGTGGGTAGCTGTGGAGGGGCAGAGAAGGAGAGGACCCGCTGTGAGCCAGCACAGCCACGTCCAAAGCAGGAGGCAGAGGTGAAGTCACTCGTGTCTCTGAGGGAGAGATGCAGCATTTTCTTCACACCTCAAAGTTAGGTTCTGGGATCAGAGCCCCTGCTCACCGCATCTTACTCTCATCCTGTGAAGGTGGTCAGGTCCCAAGCAGCCGTGTCTCCAGGGCTTCTGCCTCTTCTGTGGTCCCCGTGCGAGGGTGGTCAGGCCCTGAGCGGCCACATCTCCAGGGCTTCTGCCTCTTCTGTGGTCGCCGTGTTCATCTGAGCTGCTGCCCTCCTGGCAGAAGATCCCTTGTTGGGCGCTCCCAGCCTGGGTTCTTTAAGATTCGAGGACACTCTTGGGACCCATGGGAGATGGGGCAGAGGCACATAGGGAGGCCCCCATGTATTTTGTCTCAATATTTTAGAGGTTATCGCTAAGTCAGTAACTGCTGCATGTGTTCCAGCCCCTCAGCTTGACAAACACACTTGCAGGAATACAGAGCGTGGGCGTTGGTGAGCAGCAGCTCCCATCTGCGTCCTGTTTGTGCAGGGCCCATGCTCAGTCACTTATGTGCTGGCTGCTTTCATGCTACAAGTCCAAGTTAGGAGCTGAGACAGAGGCTGTGTGGCCTACAAACCGAACCTGTCTACTATCGGGTGCTTTATGCAAAGAGTCTGCCAACCCCCAACCAGAAGGGTCTGCATTTAGAATTCTTATTTTCTTAGAGTTCCGTGCCAGGGAGTGGGGGCATGGGGAGGGTAAGCCCCCAGCAGGGACCTTCCCCCTTCCCATCCTGCCCATCACCAGGTCCCCACTCAGGTGCCTCCTGTGTATGTGTGTGGCCACCCCATCCAAGACCATGCACCCAAGCTCCATCACACCTATCTATAGACTGCTGAGTCCGGCTAGCTCTTAGGCCTAAGGCCTGATGTGATGAAGCCAGGTTCATGGGAGAGGCCCAGGTGAGCCTGGGTCAGACATGGGCCACCTGGGTGATAAGGGCTAGGGGCTGGTGTGTGTGTGAATAGCACACAAAATCACACAGTGTACAAGGAAGGGGCTCAGCTTCCAGGTGGGGGCTTGCCTTTCGTTCAATGGACTTTTTGCCCTGTAGGAGCAGAAGAAGGACCAGCACAGGAGCTTGCAAGCACCAGGCCCAGAGCAAGAGCCCTCTCCCCTGATGTCCAAGGATAGTTCTGCTGACCCAAGAGAGGATCACAAGAAGGGAAGCTTGAGATGCTACAAACAACAAAATGGCACCCTCTGTGCAAATCCTGGTAAGTGCACTTGTGGGTGTTGCAGCCACAGGCTCTGGGAGACACCCCTGCCTGGTGAGCCATCCAGTCCTTCTCCTGCTGTTGGGACCCGGATGCTCCAGCAGGGGCATTGGGCTGGGATGACTTTTCTTTGCTCTAACTTGATGTGAGCCCAGTGGCGGCTTTGGAAGTGTCACCCTCAGGGGGTTTTGGTTGGCCTAAGAATCAATATTTATAGGGTGTCCTGCATGGTGTGTTTCCTATTTGTAATTCTCAAGCATGGCTCATATTTCACTTAGTATCCAAAGGAGTAAGAAATCTTCACATTGGATTCCATGAACGTAGGAACCCCAGTGTTTTCTGAACAGCCTTTTCCTTTTTGTGTTCCCAGCAACACAAACTGTTAGCAAGATTTATGTTAGAATCCACCCAACATCTGCTACCTAGAGCCTAATTTTGCCTTCCCTCTGAACTGAATTTTTAATTTTTAAGTCAAATACTCGCTGATGTTTGTGCTTCCCTACCTTATGCTTATTCTTCACCTGAACCCCTGCACCTGGGGAGCAAACCCCTGTCCTGGAGGAAGCGTGATTCACAGCCTCGATTGGCAGAAAGTTCTTTCCGGCTGACAAAACCCTGTCCTGGAGGAAGCGTGATTGGCCGCCTGGATTGTTAGAAAGCTCCCTCAGGCTGACGTCACCCTGTCCTGGAGGAAGTGTGATTGGCCGCCTGGATTGTTAGAAAGCTCTCTCAGGCTGACGTCACCCTGTCCTGGAACTGGAGGAAGCGTGATTGGCCACCTGGATTGTTAGAAAGCTCTCTCAGGCTGACGTCACCCCGTCCTGGACCTGGAGGAAGCCTGATTGGCTGCCTGGATTGTTAGAAAGCTCCTTCAGGCTGACGTCACCCTGTCCTGGAGGAAGCCTGATTGGCCGCCTGGATTGTTAGAAAGCTCCCTCAAGCTGACGTCACTGCGTCCTGGACCTGGAGGAAGCCTGATTGGCCGCCTGGATTGTTAGACCGCTCCCTCAGGGTGACGTCACCCTGTCCTGGAGGAAGCCTGATTCACAGCCTCATTGTTAGAAAGCTCCCTCAGGCTGACGTAAGCTTGGCTTCCCGGCTGCTTCTCCCTGGAGACCCTAGTTCTGCTCTTTGAAGCCAAGCGAGATTACTCTTGATAGGGCAGCTTTGCCTGTATTTGTAGACAGCTTTTACACATCTTTGCTCCCAAATCAACGAGGCTTTCCCCAGGTACCACCTGGACTATTCTCTGTCAGCATTTCTCACGTGATACTGAGTCAGGAGGCTTTACTGTCCTCACCCTGGTGTGGGTGGGAGCCTGGTTCTCATCACCCTGGTTAGACTGTGCCTAATGTGGGGTGCTGCTTTTTAAGGACAATCAGCTCTAAGTTGAGGCTCTGATTCTTGCACGTGCTTCCAAGCACGTCTCTTCTTCTCAACTCCATTGCCACCCCAAAGTCACTCCCGCCAGTGATGGCAGCATCTCAGTCATCACTCTGCACCCCCTTTGACCACCTGCAGAGTTCTTTGTCTTCACACAACCACGAGAATGATCATTGGAAACTGTACATTCCATAATGGCTTTATGTTAAATTCATTTCTTAACTTTCATTGGCCCTTGGGAAGATGTCCGGATCCCTTAACATAGCTTACAAAACCCTCTCAAACTCACAGCCCACCTCTCTCTCCAATTTCGTCCCCTCAGCCTCGACGTCATCTGACGTTCAAGGTCCGTGGCTCCTCTGACAGCTGAGCACACAAAGCTCAGGGCCCTGCGTCTCGGGCATTTGAAGGGCTCCGCTGGTCGTGGCTTTCCCCACCATCTCCTCCGTTTCCACGTGACTTGCTCCTGCATACCTGAGCTTCAACACTGCTCCCAGAGGCTTTTCCTAATCTCTGAACCAGGAGAGGCTTCCCCCCACAAGCTCCTCTGTGGGATTCTGGTTAATTACCAGTCAAACGTCCACCTGTCCAGCCCGCCTGTAAGCTTGGCCACAGCAGGGGTGGTGGCCCTCCTTACAGCCTCCTTGTCACCTGCATGGCCTCCAGCGCACAGCGGCCTCCTACACATTTGCCTTGTGAGGGATCAGTCGGTGTCATAGAGAGAGCCGTTCTGAGCTATTCCTCTATTAAGCGATTTGGATACCGTGGTGACTAAGAAGCGTGCTGTGATCCCTGGGGTTTATGTAAATATTTTGTGCTCCTAAGCGTTCAAGTAGGGGTAATATCAACTTTACTAAGCCCAGGTGGTGGTGGTGTTTAAATGCGATTTCATCTTTTATTATTTTAACTTATGAAATGCTTGGTTGATCATATTTGAAAAGAGTCCCCACATTGTGCCTGCTAGAGCCATATCTTTGTAAAAATTCTGAAAGCAAGGGGAAATGTTGGAGTAAAATCATCACGTTTTCTAACAATGTCTGTTTTGACTGGAAGCTCTGATGCATAATTTTGTGTCAACCAGAATAAAAGTAATCTTTTTTTTTCCCGGTGGTGCTTTATAGTTAGATTGTAGGAAATCTTCATAAAATATGCCAGCCATGCACCTTTGATTCAATATTCATGTATTCTCCCACATACGGAATTTCAAGGCCATGTTTAAGGGGAATGAAACGAGGCCTCATAAAGAATGGCAACTTACGCAGCTTACTTTTAAAAGGAGGCTCTGAGAAACCTTTAGCTTTTTCAAGCTTCCAAATTTTAACCCCAGATCCACTAGAGCCCAAATACCCGCATTAGTCTCCAAATAGTCATTTGCTTTTGGTCAAGGATGATTACACAGCACAGTTTTTTTTTTTTTTTTTTTGAGACGGAGTCTTGCTCTGTTGCCTAGGCTGGAGTGCGGTGGCGTGATCTCGGCTCACCACAACCTCCGCCTCTTGGGTTCAAGTGATTCTCGTGCCTCAGCCTCCTGAGTAGCTGGGACTACAGGTGTGCACCATCATGCCTAGGTAATTTTTATATTTTTGTTAGAGATGAGGTTTCACCATGTTGGCCAGGATGGTCTCGATCTCTTGACCTCGTGATCTGCCCACCTCGGCCCCGTCGCATATATTGTCCTACACAAGCTCCCTATTGATTGGAATGATGAATATTTCCAATGGATTGATTTTCAATGTGGAAGAAATTTGTCAAGTACATAGGTTTGTCACTTGCCCAGGAGAAAGGTTGCTTGATCTTAGAAGCGTCATTGCTTCTTTTTGAGAGGAAATTAAATTTCAGAAAAGGCTGATACTAGATGAAGTGAGAACTGAATGAAGTTGTCAGTCACTCCTAATATGTTTTGGGTGGACAGAGCCATGTGGAGGAACTTCTAGGCTGCACAGGAGATGGACATATTCCAAAGGCCCATGTGAATATACACATCTGTATTCTGGGAGGAGAAACATATGCATGCCTTAGTAAAAACCAGCCAGTAGCACAGAAGAGCCAGCTTTTAATGAGCAGAGAGCAGGGTGGGAAGCAGGAGACAGGCCCACTCTGGTCGGGTGGTTAGGAGCTGGCACGTCCACAGGGAGGATACATGCGAACACCATTGAGTGGCATTGGTTTGGTGGCCTTGGGCAGCCAGAGTTGGCATGGATGGAATCAACGGAAGGAATGAATAATCCAGCTGGGAGATTCTTTCTCCTCTCACGACTTTGCTCAGAGCTGGACATGAGGATTCGTGTTTGATATGAAACACCATTCAAGAGTTTTACCCACAATTTTTGCCACAGATGCAAAAACAAGCAGAAGAAGAAACGAAAATATGTAACATATGACCTTCAACAATAATTCAGATATTTAAATAAATGGGAGAGATAATTTTTGCAAGCTTCTTAATTATAAATAATAAGACAGTTTTAAAAAGAAGTTTGTTTCCTGTTTTCCCTAAGCATAGTGTATGCAAGCATAAAATTTCCGTGTGCCTGTCTTGCTATCTGTCAGTGAGAAAGATATCGATTTCCTCTCCTTTAATAGGTGGATATCAATATGTTTTTATTTATGAGTGGATTCATTTAATTCCTGGATATGACAGTTCTCATATATTTCTATAAGCTGATTTCTGTGATCATAAATTCTAAGTCGACATTTCTATACCCAAAAGAGCATTTAAAAGGTATCTCAACAAATCATTTAGCTACAACCAGGGCTTTATCCGAGCTCCTGGAGACACAAACACATTGATCCTACAGAGATGCTGATTTCTCTGGTGCTTTAGGAAGTGCCGATGGGAAAGAACTGACTTTAAAAGTCAGTTGAGTAAGTTTGAGTGTGTCTGAAGTTAGAGTTATTTAGGTTTTATTTTTTCAGACACCAAACAACTCACCTACTTAGTGTTCATTTGTGTTTAAAAAAAACAGTTTTCCTCTCTAATTAATGCTTTACTTAACCCAATCTGGACATAAAGGAAGATCATCAAATAATATGTGATTTAGCTCTTGTGACACAAACATGTGAAGGTCTAGGTTGTTTTGATTCCATTCAAATGGGCTAAGTTTTCCATTTCTTTTTCCTATCAAGAAAGGCTCCCAGCCGACTGTGTGGTCAGGGTAGGAGAGGCCGAGGAAGGATGGGGGCCATAACGTGGGGTTCGGTGGGAAGTCCTGGACAGCCTGGGCCTCAGGGACAGCTGCAGCCAGGTCAGGAACACGTGATGCTCTCCTGCTTGGCCTTTTAGTCATTGTCGTTTTGTGGTTTTTGTTGTCTGTGTGTTTTCTTGTTTGCACTGGGCTCTATGAATATTTTTATTTTGAATTGAGTGAAACTTTGGATTCACCAAAATGTCTGACAAATCCTTCCCCTACCCTCCACCCCCCACCCCCCACCATCCCACCTGATTTGGTCAATCATCAAACATTAATTGAACATTTACTGTCTTCTTTGCCTGCTAGCATATACAGTCATGCCTCAGTTAATGATAGAGCAATGCGTTGTTAGGCATCTTAGAATCAGCGAAATTTCTTAAGTAAAATTGGGACATTGTTATGTTTGGATTAAGTATGGCTGTGCTCAAGACAAACTCATGTGCTTTTCTGTCTCCATGTAGATTGTAACCTACATCTTTTGGCATGCATCGGCATATATGTACCACACATGAGTGTGTGTGTGTGTGTATGTGTGTTTGTGTGTGTGTGGGTCACTGTAGTATGTGGGGCCACTGTAGTATATGTGATTTGTCATTGACTCAAGCATTGTTATGGGGTGCATGACTGTATTTGTGGGATGTATTGTAAAGGTAGATAAAAAAAATCCACTTTGACTTTAAGACATTTAAAATATACCTTTCCTGAATTTGTCCACAATGCAAATTTAATTTCTGAAGCCTAAAGATAGATAAAACTCATTTTAATTGAGATGAAAACATAATTGGAAACCTCCCTAAATTTCTTCAGGGGTAATTTAGGCTATGATTGATGAGGATTGTCATAACTGTACCACTTTCTTGATGTGAAAATGAGTCAACCCCGAAGCCATAGGTCTTAGTCCCTCCAGCATTTTGTAACAAAAATTGCACCACTGGGGCCTGTGAAACAGTAGACATATCTTTCCCACAGTTCTGAGGTCGGAAGCTGGAGATCCAGGTGCTGTAGGATCTGTGTCTGCTAAGGGTTTCCTGACTTATAGATGGAGGCTCTTTGCTGCATCCTCACATGGCAGAAGGGGTGAACGAGCCCCCTTAGGCCTCATTTATGGGGACACTAAACCCATTTGAGAGGGCTGCACCCCCACTGTCTAATCACCTCCCAAGGGCCACACCCCTTAACACCCCCTCATCCCATCACTTTTCGGGTAGGAATTTCTACATAAGAGTTTTAGAAGGACACAGACATCAGCCTTCATTCTATTAAATCCAGTATTTTATTCCATTAAATCTAGAAAACGTTGATGGTGAGATACACCACAGCTGCATGCACGACTGAAAAAATGCTGCTAATACAGTCATGACCATGCTTAATTCGTACATTTTAAAGAACTCTTTAAGACATACATAGATGTAGACTCTAACCTAACTCTGTTGGCATGTATCTGCATATATACGTTACGTATGAGTGTATGTGTGTGTATATATATGTATCTTATAGTACATTGATAAAGGAATTCCTGAAACTTCACAGAATATGCCTTTTTAAAATCATTTTTAAATCTCAGATTCATGAATATTCATTATTTCCTGCCATCAACAGTATTGAAAATGCAGCATTTGTACAAGCCTGCACTGGCGCCCTGGTAGTCAGTTCTAGCCCCAACACTGGTTCTGCACACTTAGTGCTGATGCTCTCTGGAATTCTTGATTTTACCAGAAGGTGTCAAAAAAAGGTCCTCCAAAAGCATTCCTTCTTTCTCCCAGGGCTCTTGCATGGTGTGGGGCCTGAAGCATCCAGGCTGTGGCTGTCCTGTCGTGTCCTGGGATGACAGGAAAGTCCTGGCTCTTTCTGTCCAGCTTGCTCCCAGTCGTTCAGTCCAAGCCCTCGGAACATATGGGATTTTATTTCAGATGATGCTTTGCCAGCCTCACGTGTCTCTCCTTCTTCCCTGAGGGTGTCTCTGGGCTCCAGGGAGCTTCTTTGCCTGTAGGATTCTTGGAGGTGATCTGCTCTGTTTGTGAATTCCCACTGCCTCATGGCTGAGGTCTGACAAACATACTGCCATCTTCCTGGAGTGACTGGGAGAGAAACCTGGGACCTTGCTGGGTGAACAGTGATTGTGCAAGGCCATCCATGATAAAATGCGTTCCAACCTCAGAGACATGAAAATAAAAGTTAAAAAAAAAAGGCATCTTAGAATCTGTGAAATGTTGTAAGTAAAACTGGAACATAGTGGTTATGTTTGCATTAAGTATGGCTGTGTTCAAGACAAGCTCACCTGCCTTCTGTCTCCCTCTTCTGCCTCCTTCATGTGGTCTCCAGCCTGGAGCTGGACGTTGGAGTGAACATGAGTGTAAATACAGCAAGCGTCGGCATGTTTTTAACAGGGAAATTCATTTCTTTGCTCTGTGTGTGTGTGTGTGCCTGTCTAGGACAGTGTTGTAACTTTAGGAAAGATTAGAATCAGTGAACTCCTTCAGGGCTAGGACCAGGAATTCTATTTGTACTCTTTTTACCTTCATGCCATCTTTCCTCAACTATTAATGCATTACTCTCATACAAGGAGGCAAAGCTCAGAGGTGTCAGTGCTCTTTTTTTTTTCTCTAAGCAACAAGTATTATAGATCTTTATTTTAGTAAAAGAAAATTGAATCTTTTGACAAGAGTTCTCATAGATTCTCATTTAGTCCAAATTGTCAGCCCAGAAGCCCCAGTGAACACAACCTGAATTTTGGGCTTTATACCACATGATAAAAGAACCTGCGAATAAAAGAAAAATTCAGTGACTTTAGGATTCTTCTTGCTTCTCTTTTGCACCTGGGACTTCAAGAATGCAATTCAAAAATTCCTCACTTTAAACCTTACATTGGTTTAAAGTTTCAAAGATTTCAAAACCCTTTCTCTGGAATTGCCTCATTTGGTCAAAAACCCAAATCAAAACACCCTACGAGGGAAGATCAGAGAGGGTTTGTTACACCCATTTTTCAGATGAGGAGACTGAGGAACAGAAGAGCTGAGAAGGCACTACTGGTGCCCTGTCCTGAGTCCTAGAACTGTTCCAAGAATACGGGCTTGATGTTAGCAAGCAACTTTCCCACAGCCTGGCACTACCTACCTTTCACTGCTGTATGGGCCAGAGTCAGGGGAAACGTGAGGCCCGGAGAGTGTGCGGGTGAGTGCGCCTGGACCCTTTGTCAGTCAAGATGCCCTTGGGTTTTCTCCTTGCTGCCTTGTTTCTTGTAGAACCACACCTGCCTCCAAACCAGCTGCATTGACACCTTTGTTATTATAAGGATTTGATTGTAAGTTTCCTATCAGGCTATGGAGAGCTTAATTTAATGCAATGAAGAAATCTCCAAAAATAAAGCCCTTACGTCTTTTTTTTGCTTGTTTTCTTTTCTTTTCTTTGTTTTTGAGAGATGAGAACCTCTCTCATCTTGATTGCCCTTTCTTGGCATAATAAATCAGATGTCCAAAAGGTAGAGTCATGGAATTGGCTACCCTAGATCTTAGCATCCTTTCGTGGAATCGGCTGCCTGTGAAATCAGCTACCCTAGATCTTAGCATCCTCTCCTGGAATAGGCTACCCTAGATGTTAGCATCCTTTAAGTCTCAACTTGGTTTTCTTCCTCAGCTCCTCCATGCAGGTGTGGGGGCTCAGCCACTGCACTTTCAGTCGCCTGCATGCGTTTTCAAGGTGAAGTATTTGGTGAGGTTTTAGGAATTCTACTCTGATTGCAGAGAGAAGTGCGGCCCATTTTGCTATAGGGCACTAATAGACCTTTGTGATCTTTTTATGGTTTAGCCACCTAGGATGTGCAACTTTAACTGTGATCAATGGCCTCTGAGAGTATAGAGTGGAGGACAGAAGAAAATGCAAAGCAACTGTACATTCCAGATGAGGCGTTGTTCCAGAATGAGGAGCTGTTCCAGAATGGCGAGTCATTCCAGAATGAGGAGACATTCCAGAATGAGCTGTTTCAGGATGGGGAGCCATTCCAGAATGAGATGTTCCAGAGTGGGGAGCCATTTCAGAATGAGGAGATGTTCCAGGATGAGGAGCTGTTTCAGAATAAGGAACCATTCTAGAATGGGGAGCTGTTCCAGAATGGGGAGTTGTTCCAGAATGAGGAGTCCTTCAAGAATGGGGAGCCATTCCAGAATGAGAAGCTGTTACAGAATGAGGAGCTGTTCCAGAATGAGAAGCTGTTCCAGAATGGGGAGCTGTTCCAGAATGAGAAACTGTTCCAGAATGAGGAGCCATTCCAGAATGAGGAGCTGTTCCAGAATGTGAAGTCGTTCCAGAATGGGGAGCTGTTCCAGAATGAGAAGCTGTTACAGAATGAGAAGCTGTTACAGAATGAGAAGGTGTTCCAGAATGAGAAGCTGTTACAGAATGAGGAGTTGTTCCAGAATGAGAAGCTGTTACAGAATGAGGAGCTGTTCCAGAATGGGGAGCTGTTCCAGAATGGGGAGCTGTTCCAGAATAAGGAGCTGTTCCAGCATAGGGAGCTGTTCCAGAATAGTGGGCCGTTCCAGAATGGGGAACCGTTTCAGCATGAGAAACCATTCCAGGATGAGGAGCTGTTCCAGAAGGAGGAGCTGTTCCAGAATGGGGAGCTGTTCCAGAATAGTGAGCCATTCCAGAATGGAGAACCATTTCAGAACGAGAAGCTATTCCAGGATGAGGAGCTGTTCCAGAATAAGGAGCTGTTCCAGAATGGGGAGCTGTTCCAGAGTGGGAAGCCGTTCCAGAATGGGGAACCGTTTCAGAATGAGAAACCATTCTAGGATGAGGAGCTATTCCAGGATGAGGAGTTGTTCCAGAATGAGGAGCTATTCCAGACTGAGGAGCTGTTCCAGAGTGGGAAGCTGTTCCAGAATGGTGAGCCATTCCAGAATGGGGAACCATTTCAGAATGAGAAGCCATTCCAGGATGAGGAGCTGTTCCAGAATGAGGAGCTGTTCCAGAGTGATGAGCTGCACCCTGTACCTGCCTCACACCTGATCACATAGCCTTGATGCCGGAAACCCAGAGCGCACTAGTTAGAAACATTAGGCTGGCAGCAGGAACCCCTGAAGAAATTCAGGGCGCTAGGTGCTTGAGTGAGCAGCTAACCTGTAGGAGAAACGTTTCCCTTCTGCTGACCTGAGGGTTGACTCCTCTCTATCCACAGGAGGGGCAAAGAGGCCTCCACCCATAGTCCACTGTTATCCTAGGAGAAATCCTCTGGCCTCCTGCCCAGGAAGTGGCTGAGAGAGAGAGAGAGAGAGAGAGAGAGAGAGAGAGAGAGAGAGAGAGA
>NW_012114766.1:2020000-2074269 GCF_000951035.1 Colobus angolensis palliatus
GAGAGAGAGAGAGAGAGAGAGAGAGAGAGAGAGAGAGAGAGAGAAAGAGAGAGAGAGAGAGAAGCTGAAGCTTCTTTAACCTTCAAGAGGAACCTATTTCTTCCAGGACGTTTTCTCTTTCCTGTACACATATCTTTAAGTCCACGAGACACATCCACACGCCACTCGCACAGCATTGCCAGGGCCAGTGCGTTCACTCCTGTCCTGTGTTTGCCATTTGGTGGGCCTGTCCTGCTGACCAGCGAGTCTCTGTACTGAATTTGGTGACTTTGATCTTATGATCCATGTTTCCCAGCAAGGTGCTCTGCGTCTTTGCTCTTAATAATGTGTTATTCAAGGGCTAGTTGGAAGACTGCATATTTACATTTCGTCAAGAAAGGGATGTATAGAGAGAAAGAAAATTTCAGCCAGAGAGAATTCTTTCTTCTTCTTGAGACAGGGTCTGGCTCTGGAGTGCAGTGGTGCTGTCAGAGCTAACTGCAGCCTTGATCTCTCAGGCTCAAGCAATCCTCCCGCCTCAGTCTTCTGAGGAGCTGAGACTACAGGTGTGCACCACCATGCCCAGAAATTTTTTGTACGGACAGGGTCTTTCTTAGTTGCCCAGGCTGGTCTCAAACTCCTGGGCTCAAACGGTCCTCCCTCTTCAGCCTCCCAAAGTGCTGGAATTACAGGCGAGAGCCACCCTCCCTGGCCTTCAGAAAGAAATTGTTTAAAAACTCCTCGGAGCAAGTCCAGAACACAAAAGAATTCAAAGAGCGCCAACATGGGATTAGCAAGGGCCGGGAGCTAGGCCTGTGCACTTGTATCACTGCGTGTTGTGCTGTGCGAGGTGACAAATCTGTCTTCCGTTTCTCTGTTGAGCAGTTAACCCTGAGAAGAATTATTTCCTTTTATATAAAAAACATACCCTATACTGGCTGCTGCATTGTGGGGCATAGCTTGCCTGGAAAATGGAAGTCAGGTAACATGGGTGTTCTGTGGAAATGTCTGAGCACGAAGAGAGGCAGAAGGGAACATGGAGGCCTGAGATGTCTCGGAAATGAGCAGGAGGATGGCTGCATTGGCCCTTCAATTAGGTTCAACCTTCTGCGGGAAGGTGGCACCCAGGAGCCCAGAGCAGGGAGACACACCTGTGTGGAAGTCCAGGTGTGCTGTGACAGAGAGGCCTCCACGTGGCCTGCCATATCCTGACAGCCCGGCTGCAGCAAAGGCAGACCTCCACAGGAGTAGACCTCCAGAGGCTGCAGTGAACTCCGCAGGGGACATGACCTCTGTCCCCGGCTGCAGGGAGGAGCCCAAGCCTGGAGTGCAAGATAGTGCCAAAGGCAGCAACCTGCTATGCAGGTCTCCTCTCCCAGGGAGCCTCATTTGCAAGATGCACGAGTAGTTCACAGGGCTGCTCTGTGCCCACAAGGCTCTGCCCAGGCGTGGGAGGTCTTCCATGACAGCGAGGACCAGGGCTTCCTTCTGCACTCACGCAACCTTTCCAGTCCTCAGAAAACTCAGCTGGGAGAGTGTAAGCCCTGGGGTGCTCTGGTG
This sequence comes from Colobus angolensis palliatus, assembly GCF_000951035.1. Lineage (NCBI taxonomy): Eukaryota > Metazoa > Chordata > Mammalia > Primates > Cercopithecidae > Colobus > Colobus angolensis. The sequence goes on from NW_012114766.1 coordinate 2,021,540, forward strand.
CTAGAAGCTCTTCTACAGGACTCCTCGAAATGCCCAGAGACCCTCTAGACCCTGCAGCCTCTGCCCAGTGTATCTATTGGATTCAATTAGGCACAACTCAACTGGGCTCCAGTCAGCACCATTTCTTGGGATGTGCAGCATTTCTGAGCCTCTTGTGAAGACAAAGATAAATTAGACACAGACTGCATTCGAGACGCTTGCCATGTTGAAGAGGAGATGGGCACAGAAACAGCCGGCAATGGTGCCAGAGAGAAAGTCATGTGCCTGATGGGGATGAGAAACTGGGGGGATTTGCAGAGGAGACATGATTAATTCTGACCAGAGTAACAGAGAAGACTTCGCGGATGACACAGAACTTCAGAGGGAGGATTAAAGGACAAGTAAAGTAGGATTTTTTATTTTAGCAAAAGAAGCAGATGTGAATTGGAGGCCGTGGCTGAACCGTTCCCATCGATGTCTTGAAGTCAGAGAAGCTCCACTGGGGCTGCAAGCTGACGGCCGACCCACCTGTTGTCAGGGGCATTTGGATGGCTCATGTGCCACGCGGAGGATGTAGCGTGCGGCACCTGCCCCCTCTGTGTTTTCCTCTCACATGGGCCAGGGGCTCTGTCCCATTAAATAACCAGAAGATTAAATGCAGACTTTACAAAGTTCCTCATTCGGATCACTCTATGCCCACATCCTAGAAACATCTATGGAAATTAATTTTCCCACTGGAGGAAATGGCATGATTAAAAACTCACCCTTTTAGATTATATGAATAAAATGATCGATGAGCAATCATCTTAAAAAGAAGGACACTTTGGGGAAACCTCCCCATTCTATTTTCCTCTGTAAAATAAACTGAACTCCTGTGGTTTTCACCCATTATAACATTCCCGTCCCACTTGAAATGCAGAAGACTGGGTAAAAAAAATCCTAAGCGGACCAAGCAGAACAAACCCCGCAACCCCTTTCTGAAAGTGGCCTTCATTTAGACACCAAAAGATGGGAGATACTATTTCTTTATTTTTATTCATTTATTTATTTTTATTTATTTATTTGAGACAGAGTCTTGCTCTATCACTCAGACTGGAGTGCAGGGGCATGATCTCGGCTCACTGCAGCCTCTGCCTCCCAGGTCCCAGCGATTTTCCTGCCTCATCCTCCTGGGTAGCTGCGATTACAGGTATGCTCCACCATGTCCTGCTGACTTTTATATTTTTAGTAGAGACAGGGTTTCACTATGTTGGCCAGGCTGGTCTCGAACTCCTGATCTCAGGTAATCTGCCCGCCTCAGCTTCCCAAAGTGCTAGGATTACAGGTGTGAGCCACGGCGCCCAGCTGGGAGATACTATTTCTAAAGCTTACACTTTTCTTATTCCTCTCTCTATCTGTAGATCTAGATGTAGAAACAGATTGGTAGAGAGATAGAGAGGTGAACATAGATGACAGATGAATAAATAATAGCTATATTGATTAGATAGGAAGATAGATGGATAGAGGATAGATAAAGACAGATGATAGGCTGGGTGTGGTGGCTCACACTTGTAATCCCAGTACTTTGGCAGGCTGAGGCAGCTGGATCACAAGGTCAGGAGTTTGAGACCAGCCTGACCAATATGGTGAAACCCCATCTCTACTAAAAATACAAAAATTAGCCAGGTGTGGTGGCGTGCGTGCCTGTAATCCCAGCTACTCAGGAGGCTGAGGCAGGAGAATTGCTTGAACCTGGGAGGCGGAGGTTGCAGTGAGCTGAGATCGCACCATTGCACTCCAGCCTGGGCAACAGAGTGAGACTCCAACTATATATATAATATATATTCCATAGATAGATAACAGATAGAAGATTGATCATAGGTTGATGATAAATGAATGATAGGCAGATATAGATGATTGGTAGATGATAGATAGGTAACATAAAGATCCACTTACAATTAACAGAATACTTTTGCAAATTTATGAATAAGGACTGTTTTCTTAAAAGTTCATAATGGATCTAAGATATTTTCTCTTTAAAATAGTAAGTGTTGCAGAACGAAGTTAACATTAAAACTTAACAATGAATGTCCTTGTGGGGAAGCACACGGACACAGAAGTGAAATGCAGACAGGCTCCAGGCAGACGGGCTTTCGGAAAGCCCTCCCCTCCTCAGCTGCTGGCACCCCCAGCCTCAAGTACAGAGTCCCCAAGAATTTCAAACAGGAAGACCCGGTGAGCTGTCCCTCAGCAGCGCAGGGAACACACAGTGAGGGTGGAGCCTGGAGGGCCCTGCTGGTCTGTGGAAGTGGTGGGGGGTGAAGCCAGCCCAGGAGGCAGGTCCCGGCTGCGGAGAACCATGGGCGGCTGGAGCAGGCCAGCTTGGGCTTTGTCTGGGGCTGAGGTGGTCACAACAGTCTTTCGATGACCTTGTCCTCCATCTAGACATAGGGAACGTGTATGGTGCTGTATTCTGTGGAAATCTCCAGGCAAGAATCCTAACTTTGGGTTTAGTAAAAGATGAAACAATGTCACGTGTCCCCTCTCATGGACTGAGTAATATGAAAAATCTCGCCTGTAGCAAAGTCAGACGTTCCCACACATGTGAGATGCTTCCAGCGCCTGGTTCGTTTCCGGGCTCACTGCTGCTTGCAGTGACGCTTGGCCATCGGGGGAGTGCGAAGGTGTCAGCGTTCCTGGGACATAGACGGTAGAACCGCAGGGGAGGAAACCACTGGCTTCAACTCCAGGAAGCCTCAGACGTGGGGCAGCATCCTCACCTGGCTCTCCCAGGCTCCGCACTTCCACTGCCGGCTCCTCTGGATTTTTCAGATTGTGGGTAGCTCGGGACCTAGCAAAGGGGTGAAAAATATGTAGTCTACAACACTGCTTCTTAAATGTAGAAGAAGGTAAAGGGTAAAAAATATGCAGTCTGCAACACTGCTTCTTAAGTAGCAGCCCATGAAAATCCTCTGGGGGCCTTGCCAAATGCATGCTCGGATTCAGCAAGTTTGGGTGGGGCTTGAGAATCTGTATTTCCAGCTCACCTGCTCCTACGTGATGCTTCTGCTGCTGCTGCTGCATGCTCTGCCTTGGGTAGCAAAAGTCTAGGGGTGAGGTGTGGAGGGAGGGACACAGAGTGAGAAAGAGGAAGCGGGAGAGAGGAAGACAGAGAGATGGCCATGGAGAATCAGCATGCTGCAATTTACCTGTATGAATTGATCAACCCTTGGGAGGCTGAAAGTTCTTTTCTCTCCGAGAGAAATAATTTTTAAAAATCTGATCATGCATTGTGAGTCAATACAATATATCCTATTTAAAAATGTTTAACATATAATTATGATTGTCCCCAAAGAATGAAATGTTCCCTGTTCTATGCCTCAACATAGAGACCAAAGATTAGTTTGAACTCTACTTAATGATCCTACAGCTTAATGGCAATGACTTAATTATGGAATTTAACATCTTTCCTTAGGAAAAGAGGATTCAAAGAAGAAGTGTACCTAGGGGTGGGGATAAGGAGCAAACATGGAGATTGTGATTTTCTAAGACCTTGCTGTGGCCACTCTCCTACACGCTCACCCTTGATCAGAGTCACACATAGGGTGTAATTTTACACATTCTGAATGCTGCTTATAAGTGTTTGACAAATCTCATGGTGAATATAAATTTCTGAGAATTAGGCTAAATAAAAAAATTCAAGTAGATTAATTCTTATCCCAATGGCGTCCTTTTAAATGTATGGTGAAGTCATGGTATACTCCACCCTGAAGCTTCTGAAGGCGTTTGTGTTGATCAGCCCATTGAAGAGATTGAAGTGGTCAGAGATAATTGAGAAAGAATAAAACTGTCTCAGTAAGAGGATATTTGGAGTCTTACAGGTAAGAAGACATTTGGAATCTTCTGGGTAAGAGGACATTTGGAGCCTTCCAGGTAAAAGGACATTTGGAGTCTTCCAGGTAGGAGGACATTTGAAGTCTTCTGGGTAAGAGGATGTTTGGAATAGCTTCTCTCCCTGTGCCTGTCTCCTGCAGATAATCCTGATATTTAATATTAAGCCCTCAGCACAGCTCTCTTCGTACTATTTCCATATTGCTAACCACTTTAAGAATGGGATACAATATGGTATTCTTAAATATAAAATACACTTAATTTTGCCTGTTATTACTTGCCTTAAATTGTCACCATAGCCATCACAGAAACATACTTAGATGCAATTTACAAAGAAAAATGTCTCACAGTTTTCAGAAAACGTAGGGGTGGCCACTTCTTGAAACATGAACTAAAATGAAGAAACTCCAGTGAAACTCACCTTTGGTTTTGCTTTGCAGTTGATTCTGAGGCAGGTGGTGGCCTCTGAGCTTGCGTGCATGTGTAGCCTTCGGCATCGAGTCCAGGTCAGGGTTTTGTTCTAGTGGCAGTCGACACTGAAGATGTAGCTTTACCACAGTTGGTGGCAGCCAACAGGATCAGAGTGTCCATCAGTTGTATTTTCCTAATCAGGATAGGAGGATTCATCAATACACTCTGGAACTATACAGGACTCCCCCAAGTTAGTTCACCCCACACTTTGTCCTTTATTCTTCAGCCTCAGAGCTCCTGCTTCCGTGCACTGCTCCTTTATCTTGTCTAAGTTAGTAAGAAAAACAACACATTTCTGCTTCGATTTTGAGGTTATTTGTTGCAACACAACTTTTGAAAGAATTTTGCGGGCTGGGTGTGGTGGCTCATGCCTGTAATCCCACCACTTTGGGAGGCCAAGACTGATGGATTACTTGAGATCAGGAGTTCGAGACCAGCCTGACCAACATAGTGAAACCCTGTCTGTACTAAAAATACAAAAAATTAGCAGGGTGTGGTGGTAGGTGCCTGTAATCCCAGCTACTCGGGAGGCTGAGGCAGGAAATCACTGGAACCCGGGAGGCGGAGGTTGCAGTGAGCTGAGCTTGCACCACTGCACTCTAGCCTGGGCGACAGAGCAAGACTCTGTCTCAAAAAAAAAAATTGCTTTTTTATATAACATGTCTGAAGAATTCTAATTGCAGGGGAAAGACAAACTCCAACCTCAGCTACCACTTCTTCAAACGAAGAGTGATCTTGCCTGGTCCAACCTTCTGCGTCCGTTGAGTTGCCTCTCATCTTGACTAAAAGGAGAGACACTTTTTAAATAGCATTAAACTAGATGGTGCCTGCAGGTGTAGACCAGAGTGATGAATTGACCACAGATGTTCTCATCATGAATAGCTCCCTCTGCTCTCATTGTTCTCAGGTATCCTCGCCTTCATTTTTTTTTTTTCCTAAAGTGACTTTTTTTTTAAGAGATAAACTTTTTTCCCCCCTTTCTTCTCTTGGCAAAACTTCTTCAAAAGTTGATGCCTCAAGATGGTGACCTATCCCCTGCCAGTTACCTCAGAGGTGTCTGGGTTTAGTTCATGGTTCTTGGCTTCTTCTCTGACCGCGTGATTCTTGAAGGTGTCTTCTGGGAACTTCAATTTTGATTTAAATCCTAACTTCTTTACTTTGGGGAAAAGACTTTACGCCTCAATTTAGCCTGCTGTAGGACTAGGGGAGTAATGTGACCTCATTCACGAGCTCTTGCGAGGATTTACCAGGCAAAGAGCCTCCGAAATGCAACAGAGCACTTCCTTTAGGACTGAGGGAGAAATGTGACCCCACTCACAAGGTATGACGAAGATTTACCAGGTAAAGCGCCTCCAGAAGGCAGCAGAGGGCTTGCTGCAGGTCTGGGGGAGTAATGTGATCTAACTCATGGGGTATTGGGAGGATTTACCTGGTAAAGCACCTCTGGAATGCAGCTAAGTGCTTTCTCTATGAGTAGAGAAGTAATGTGACCTCATTCATAAGGTATTGCAAAAATTTACCAGGCAAAGCACCTCCAGAAGGCAGCAGAGGGCTTGCTGCAGGTCTGGGGGAGTAATGTGATCTAACTCATGGGGTATTGGGAGGATTTACCTGGTAAAGCACCTCTGGAATGCAGCTAAGTGCTTTCTCTATGAGTGGAGAAGTAATGTGACCTCATTCATAAGGTATTGCAAAAATTTACCAGGCAAAGCACCTCCAGAAGGCAGCAGAGGGCTTGCTGTAGGACTGGGGGAGTAATGTGACCTCGCTCACGCTCACGGGGTATGTTGAAGATTTACCAGGTACAGTGCCTCCAGCACGCAGCAGAGAGCCTGGTGGATGCACTCGATGCATGCTGGCTGTGTTTCATTATGAATCAACGCCATCAGATGTAGAATACCTACAATGATTAAAAAACTTGTGGGTCTTCAGCCCTGAACAACACAACCGAACCAGACAGGGGTTAAAGCATCAGCAGCAGGTGTTCTGGGCCAGGCTTCCCCAGCCTTTAAGTCAGGAATGGTCTCGGCAGGATCGCTTGGCCATGTGGATGGTAACAGCGGAGCACTTTCCACAAACGGTTAACGGGGTTGGGATGCCTCGGTGGTGTGTCTTGTTGCCCTGAGACAGCCTATGTTTCATTGAATTTCATGTTGATTGGGAGCCTGCAACTGCCAGTTCCTTTGTATTAAAGGACATATCCTAAATTCTAGAAGGGGGGTTGCCAATTTGCAGAGATATGGCTTCAATTTTCTTTCTCTGCTGTAAGCTGCAAATGAGCTTGAACTTTTGCAGGGCACATGGCTTCACAATGGCATTCTGAATCTCGTGTGCCTAGTTTTGCTTATTAATTGAGCAGACAACTTGAAAGGGATCCATCAAGACCTAGATTTTGAGGTGACACAAATACAAACTTTGGTAAATTTATCACCCTTGTTAATTAAGTCATCCTTCTTTTGCAGAGAAAGATCTGTGTGTCCGATGTAAAGTGCAAATGCTATGTAGCTGGGACTTTTCCAGCGGTAACAACTCTTCTATGTACAAAGCTCCAAGATGTGGGTCATGTCAAATTTTATGATGATAGTAAAATCTAGGAATATATATATGTTTTGTTGTAATTTCTTTTCTTCGGCCTTTTCCGGTGTAAGACAATTCCTCAATGCAAGTAAAGCAGATGCCCATTCCAGCAACATATGTGAGTGTGTGAATGTGACCTGTGTTTTCACATATCTGTGTGTATGAGTGTGCATAGAAGCATGTGTCTGTGTGTGTCCATGGCAATCTCAGATTCCCTGACATCGCACTGATAATTGCATTAAACCAGTTTTCTTAAAAACCATGTTTGAAGGTAAGGAAATATGTTTTGGAAATCTCCCTTGGTATGAACCATTTGGAGTTCCATCCACACACGTCTGCAAGGTGCTGACACAGGCTGGAATTGTAGTGGGTCTGGGTTGTGATGGAGCTGCCGGCTGTCGTTTGATGCATGAGGCTCGTCTTCCAGGCAGCTTTCCTAAACTTGGAGACCTTTCATATATTCTGTTATGGGTGGAGGCAGGGTGCTGTCTATTTGGTCCAACCTTTTCCATACACTAGGTATCAAGGGCTGAAGCATTCAGGACGTGGCAGCCTCTGGATCCATCGGAAGATCTGAGATTCTCTCCGTAAGCAACCACTCAGCAAGGTGGCAGGACCTTTCCTGGCTTCAGTTTCTTCACTCCTAAAACAAACATGGCACTGCACCCGTGGTTCTCGGATGACGGTGGGGGGACAGGTGTCTTAGTATTTCCCTGGGAAGTGGAGGAGGATCCTTTAAGGAACCTACTGGATGGTGGCCTCTTGTTGTTGTCTGTTGCTCTTGGTCTCTGTGTTGAAATTATTTTGGAGCTTTGAGTAGCGTGAGCGAGGGATACTGCCCATGTCTCTAACGAGGGCATGGGGTTTGCCCGTTTCTCTAACAAGGGCATGGGGTTTGCCCGTTTCTCTAACGAGGGCATGGGGTTTGCCTGTTTCTCTAATGAGGGCATGGGGTTTGTCCGTTTCTCTAAAGAGGACATGGGGTTTGTGGCATGGAGGGGCTTCTCTGCTTCTGAGGTCCTGCATTGCTCAGGCAGGCCCTGGCTTGAACGGAGAGGCTGGCGTGAAGTGAGAAGGCCCCAGTGGAACCCTTCTTAGAAACACCATCAGTCCTGGGTCCTTCCAGTGAGGAGGCTTACTTCTCTAAAAATTCAGATTTGGCGAAAAATTAATGATTCTTCTTCCTTAACTAATTTAAAAATGGAAAACTTTCTCCCTACCATCGCGCTATGCCTTGTTTGCAGTTAATGCCACGGGGTGAGGTAGGTTTTCCATTCTCCTAATCTGTAAGGCGGCGTTCGCGGAAGCTCCATCTCCATCCTTTGTCGTTAAAGGCACTCCATAAAGCAGCTTGCACACATGTTTGAACAGTTCATTGTCAATAACTTTAACCTCCTACAAAAGCCAAATACAACGGTAATGTGGCTGTACCTACCTATTATGAAAGAGACCCAAGACTTAATTTCTATTCTGCAGAGAAAAATCTTTCCGGCCGTCCTCATTTGGCGTGCTTGTGGGTCTCTGTACGTGTGAAAACAGCGAGAAAATGGCAGTGGAGACATTTGTCATCTGCAGAGTAAAAATATGTTGTTTTTTTGTCAGGAAAGTTCCGGTGATGTCTGCGGGGGTGGAGAGAGAATACATCAGTAGTGGCAGCAGGCCTTTGGGGTGGTGCAGAGGGAGATTGCCATGACCTCAGACATCTGTGCTTCCATGCCACTGGGCACGTGGCTATGAAATGCATCCTCAACTGGCCTTTTGCTGTTTTTCTCCCAAATTTCATACCATGAGTCTTCATCTCAGACTCCTCTTGGTTGATTTGAAGTCCCTAGTCCTTCTCTAGTTTTATTTCATTACGAGACAACATCGGTCTCTGGATCTGCAGTGACGTCCTGCCCTCTGCTCCCTACGTCTGTCTATCCCGCTCCATGTAGGGGACACCCTCGTGTTTCCCAAATTCTTACTCCACGCCACCAGCTCAGGCTGAACTAGTTTAGAGAGCTTATTCCATTTGCCCCAAATACTGCCCTTTGGAACCCACCAATGACCCACGTGTGCTTCAGATAGCCTTGTCCAGGCAGCAGTAGCTTTGTGACATTTCAATTTTTATCTATTTACAAACATTTTTGTCTAACAAAAAGTAAAAATGTGCCTAACAAGTACAATTAACCCTGAAATGGAAAAAAAAAGAATGTAAAGTATATCAGGGGTATTCACAGAGGAGGTAGTACCTTGTGTGGAAAGAGCATGGTTTTGAGGTTTGGATACATTTTGTCTGAGAATTTTGTTATATTGTTGAAATATGACATTTAACATTTGGTGTGGATAATACTGACTTTAGAGGGTGCGTTGAAGCTTGATTAATGTAATCAGTGTCACTGGACTCTAGCATGTCCTTGTGTGTGTATATATGTACAGGAATACACCATGGTTAATATAATCAGTGTCACTAGACTCTAGCATGTCCTTGTGTGTGTACATATGTACAGGAATACACCATGGTTAATATAATCAGTATAACTAGACTCTAGCATGTCCTTGTGTGTGTATATATGTACAGGCATAGACATGTGGTCCATATAATCAGTGTAACTGGACTCCAGCATGTCATAGTGTGTATATATATGTACACGCATACACTTGTGATTAATGTATTCAGTGTAGCTGTAGCAGGACTCTAGCATGTCTCTGTGTGTGTGTGTGTACATATGTACAGGAATACACCATGGTTAATATAATCAGTGTCACTAGACTCTAGCATGTCCTTGTGTGTGTATATATGTACAGGCATACACCATGGTTAATATAATCAGTGTCACTAGACTCTAGCATGTCCTTGTGTGTGTATATATGTACAGGCATACACGCATGGTCCATATAATCAGTGTAACTGGACTCTAGCATGTCATAGTGTGTATATATATGTACACACATACACTTGTGATTAATGTATTCAGTGTAGCTGGACTCTAGCGTGTCTCTGTGTGTGTGTGTGTGTGTGTGTGTGTGTGTACCCACATATACCCACTGATATGGTTTAGCTCTGTGTCCCACTCAAATCTCATCTTGAATTGCAATCCCCACATGCGAGGGAGGGAGGTGATTGGATCATGGAGGTGGTTTCTGCCATGCTGTTCTTGTGATAATGAGTGAGTGTCATGAGATCTGATGATTTTACAAGCATCTGGCATTTCCTCTGCTTGCATTTCTCTCTCCTGCCACCCCGTGAATGAGGTGCCTTGCTTCCCTTTCACCTTCTGCCATGATTGTAAGTTTTCCTGAGGCCTCTCAGCCATGGAACTATGAGTCAAATATACCCTTTTCCTTTATAAATTACCCAGTCTCGGGTATTTTTTATAGTAGTGTGGAAATGGACCAATACACCCATGATTAATGTAATCAGCATCAGTGGATTCTAGCATGTACTTACGTGTGCATGTATGTACATGCATATACCCATGATTAAGGTAGTTCAACTAGACTTTATCATGTATATGTCCTTGTGTGTATACCTGCACAGGTGTGTTTGTGTATATGTGTATATGTGCATTTGTGTATATAAATGTGTGTATAAGTAATTTGAAGATTAAGTGTAAACAGACATGGAGAAGAAACACATATAGCTATCCAGCAACACGCCCCTGGCGTGTGTAGTCAGGCAGTCAGTGGTATCTGCTGTGAGGTACCTGTGTAGCAGGTGGGATAATATGGTATAGAATATGGATGGATGCTCGACTGTGTGTGCCCAAGCTAAGTTACTCTGCCTTGAGTTTTTCCTTTCCTCCTCCCTCCTTCCCCTTAGAGTCATCTTGTTGACTCTACGGATGACAGAGTTATGTGTCAGTGGCTTCAGCAGGGAGCAAACACACCAGCTCTGTTTGCCTTTTCCGCCCAGGGAGAACCTTTTCTGCACATCTGGTTTCCCCTTCACTATGTGATGTAGTGAAATTCTGGAAACGCGCATGGAGAAAGTGCGTCCACAAAACTTGCACAGCTACGTGTATCGGTGTGCCCTACACATGCGCTTGCATTTGAACCACGGGGTCTCTCGGGCTTACGAGCCACTTGCCAAGAACTTGTAGATCTCATGGAAAGCGTATGCCCTTTCACCAGTGAGCTAAGCCTTGGGAAATCACAGACTTTAACTAACCTAAGTGATTGAACACTTCTCGTTCATTTGGTTAGTGGACATGCTCACAGGGTGCAGGCCACTTCCCTGGAGACATTTTCCGAATGGGAAACAGAAAACAGGTGTGAGTCACACACACACAAACGTTACCTCTGGAAAAATAGCATGGATCCTGTTTCCTCTGCTTCTAAAAGACTATATTTGAAATGGTTCTGGCTAGTAAAGACAACATAAATACCTTTTCCTAAAATCTGTACCGATTACTTCACTGAGAAGTTTCTGAGGATGTACAGCCAGGACCTGAGGTCACATGTTTTACCTGCGTTGGGTCACTCACCTGGAGAGCCTGTCCACAGCCCCCTGGCCTCACTCCACAGAGCCTGATTTGCTGGGCAGGTGGATCTGCTTGTTCGGTTTCTGATTAACTCACGGGTTATCAGGATGCTGTTGCAGGGAGACCCAGAGCTGGGAAACAGCGCTATAGACCAGAACATCTTCACATTTTGGTCTACATGGATCATCTTGAGGGTATGATTAAACATCTAATCTCTAATTAAAAAAAAGCCATGTTTATAGCTCTTTCCAAAATGTCCCATAGATATTTATAAATAAGGATTTTTTTTTTAATACAAAAGAACTTAATTCTTCCAAAATTCTGCCACCTACCATTGCAGCCACGTTCAAGGTAGAGACTGACGAGCTTGATACAATGGATGTTTAGGATTACCTCTTTCAGGGAAAATGGAGAAAATGTGCTTTCTTAATATTGCTTTTTAAACCTAGGTATGTTGGCCCTTTTAGGGTTTACTTATATGATGTAAAAAGTACCTACCAGGGCAGTAGTTTAAAAACCCCTATTTCCAAAGCTAATAAATGCTCCTGTGGGTTCTAAGTTAATTGTTAGAGACAGCCTTTTCTCCATCTGTCATTTACTCTGCTCCAGGCCTGCCCATGCCTCAGCTCTGTCCAGCTTGAATTAAACTGTTGTTTAGGTTGGGAAGTGTTAACGATTCCCTAACACTTCTTGGCTGTCCAATCTCGGCTCAGAATAGCTTCCTCACCAGGCACTCTTCAGGGGCTGATGGTCTGCAGGCCTCACCTGGCCCAAATGTGTATTGTCAGACCACAGAGGCATGTGGTTTAGGTGTTGGCTGGTTTGAGAAGTAATCTGAGCATGACATTGGCCAGGCACACACCTCATTTTGCCACAGTCTTCACTATGCCCTACTGGCCACTCTGGCCGATGCATCCTTTATGTTAGTGTTTAGCCTTTCCCGAGTAGCTCTGATTGACTTCTGAAAGTCACTTTACCTCAACCTCCCTTTCTCTCTTTACGTACCTGTCTGGTGACTATGTATACACACTACATTTAGTAAATACACTAGGTAACTATATATAGTGCATAAACTGTGTGTGCACCAAATGTTTTAGATTAATATTCACTCCTTTTCCCTCAGAAAGTGATTCTTCCTTCTTAACACCCGGATTTATTTTTAGGATGTTTAAATCATTCGAATGATTTTATTTAAGTCATTTAATTTAAATAATTAATTGTAAAACATTTAAACTACATGTACTGGCTGGGAGCCGTGGCTCATGGCTGTAATCCCAGGACATCAGGAGGCCGAGGCTGGTGGTTTGCTTGAACCCAGGCATTCAAGACCAGCCTGGGTAACATGGAGATGCCCTGCCTGTCCGGGTGCAGTGGCTCACTCCTGTAATCCCAGCACTTTGGGAGGCTAAGGCGGGTGGATTACCTGAGGTCAGCAGTTTGTGACCAGCCTAGTTAACATGGTGAAAGCCCCTCTCTACTAAAAGTACAAAAACCAGCTGGGTGTGGTGGTGGTCGCCTGTAATCTCAGCTACTTGGGAGGCTGAGGCATAGGAATTGCTTGAACCTGGGAGGTAGAGGTTACCGTGAGCCAAGATAGCACCACTGCACTCCAGCCTTGACGACAGAGCAAGACTCTGTCTAAAAGAAAAAAAAACGCTTTGCCTTTACGAAAAACAAAAGTTAGCTGAGTGTGGTGGAACTCGCCTGTAGTTTCAGCTACTCAGGAGGCTGAGGCAGGAAGATCGCTTGAGCCCGGGAGGTTGAGGCTGCAGTGAGCTGTGATGGCACCACTAAACTACAGCCTGCATGACAGAGTGAGATCCTGTCTCAAAAAGTGAAATAAGAAAATATATGTACTGAATACCACGCCATCCTAAGAGTGAAGCACATCTCACTCACCGCTGTGTATCTAACGTGAGGGTATCATCCCCACTCTAATAAATAAGGACACAGAGGCAGTAAAATTTTTAATAATTATCAGGTGAAATTTCTGGTAAAATTTCAATACTGTCATTGTACTTGTAAAAAATACGTAAGGCCGGGCACGGTGACTCCTGCCTGTCATCCCAGCACTTTGGCAGGTCGAGGCAAGAGGATCACTTGCGTCTAGGAGTTCAAGACCAGACTAGGCAACATAGTGAGGCCCCAGTTCTACAAACACTTTCAAAAACAAAGCCAGGCATGGCATTCCATACCGATTGTGCCAGTTAGTTGGGAAGCTAAAGTGGGAGGATGACTTGAGCCTGGGAGGTCGAGGCTGCAGTGAGTTAAGATTGTGTCACTACACCATAGCCTGGGTGACACAGAAAGTCCCTGTCTCAAAAAACAAACAAACAAACAAAACCAAATAAAAAAGATTAAGAAGCTGGTGAGCACATCTGCATGCCAGGAGGGTGGATCCCAACTCCATGGGGCCAGAGGCTCCTGTGCATGGGACCCTTTAAGACCCCGTCCTCTGAATCGCTTCATCTGCCTGTTCATCTGTGTCCTTTATTATAACCTTATTAATGAACCATCAAATGCAAGTAAAGAGTTTTGCTGAGTTCTGTGACCTGCTCTAGCAAATGAATTGACCTCAAGAAGGGGGTGCTGGGAACCCGATTTGCGGCCATTGAGTCAGAAGCGCGGTGGCTGGTATCTGACATGGGGACCGTCTGATGGTACTGGGCCCTTTAACCTGTGGGATCTGATACTCTCTCTAGGTACACAGGGTCAGAGTGAAATTCAGTTACAGGACACCCGGCTGGTGTCCTCTGGAGAACTGTTTGGTGTGTGGGATTTAGTGAGACAAGATTTTTATTTTTTGAAGACAGGGTCTCATTCTGTCACCCAGGCTGGAATGTAGTGGCACAATCATTGCTCATTGCAGCTTCGAACTCCAGGCTCACGGAATCCTCTTGCCTCAGCCTCCAACAAAGAGGGATCACAGGTGCACATCTCCAAGTCCTGCTAATTTTCATATTTTTTGTAGAGATGGGGTCTTACTATGTTGCCCAGGTGGATCCTGAACTCCTGGCCTTAAGTGATCCAAAGTGCTGAGATTACAAGTGCGAGCCACTGTGTCTGACCCAGGAAAGTGTTTAACACAAGATCTGATACTTACTCAACGAGCAATTGGTTCAAACATAGTTTTGACTAAAATAACTCCTGTGGAAATAAATATTGCTTTCTCAAGTGTGTTCCAATTATTCTGTCTTCAATCAATTCTTCTTCCCCATTTCCCTCTCCTCCTCCACTTCCTTTGCCTCCATTTCTTTATGTAACAGTGGCTCTAATTGTGAAACTTCCATTTGTGCCCCATTGAGAAATGAGCCAGAGAAAATCCCAAAGAGGTGCTCCACTCCCACCCGGACATCCCTGATCCCAAGGGGACGCTCCACTCCCACCCGGACATCCCTGATCCCAAGGGGACGCTCCACTCCCACCCTGATATCCCTGATCCCAAGGGGACGCTCCACTCCCACCCGGACATCCCTGATCCCAAGGGGACCCTCCACTCCCACCCAGCTTCTGGATTAAGGATTTAGGGCAACATGCTTTCATCAAGGACTTCCTGATGAAATGAAGGTTACATTTGTTCAGGACGTTCTGAAGACATTTCTGGTAGTGTACCATCTTTATAGACCTTCCTCCCTACTATGACAAATCTGTTGAGAAATTAAATGAAGGAGACACCGAGAAGCCAAACCCCTTCTGGGCTCTTTAATTTCCAAATGAAATAGTAAAGGTGAGAGCATCTTACAATCATGAAGCAATTCAGCCTGACTTTCGGTGATTACAATGAAAAGGTAGGAAAGAACTCTTAGTGTTTAATATTTCAAAACAAATTTGTATTGCATATTGACAAATTATAGTTGTATATACTTATGGGTACAAAGTGGTGTTATGAGCTTTTAAGACAACGCAGAATATTCAGCATTCTGTGCTATTGATCTAAAAAATATCAAACTTATCCTCCGATCTCACTGAAGCTTTGTACCTTTGACTGTCCTGTCTCCGCTTTTCCAGCCCTGGGCCTCTGCAGCCACCATTCCCCTCTCTGCTGCTCTGAGTTCAATTGTTTTAATTCCACAAGTGAGAATATGCAGTGCTTGTCTTTCTGTGTTTGCCTTGTTTTACTTACCATAATGTTCTACAATTCCATCCATGTTGTCACAAATAACAGATTTTTTTTTTCTTTTAAGGGACTGGATAATACTCCATTGTGTGTATAAGCTACAATTTCCTTATCCATTTTTCCCTTAATGGTCACTTAGGCTGACTTCGTAACTTGGCTATTGGGAATTGTGCCGCAATGAACTAAACAGCGTGGATATCTCTTGGACCCACTGATTCCAAATCTTTAACACCGGGAAGTGGGGTTGCTGGACCTCATAGTTAATGTTTTTGTTTCACTTAATGTGGATATCCCTCCAACTATTCTAAAGCGTGTCACAGATGATCTCAGTTGGGCTGGAGTCTTGCTTGACTTCATACTTTGCATTCTTCTGTCCTTAATGCAGTTTGGAAAGGAGCCAGTTATTTAGAAATGTGCTCCTGCTTTTCTAAACTATGTTCAAAAAAGAGTAAGCTTCCCTTGCATTCATGGCTGTGAATCTATGGGACTGTCCACAGTCAAGCACTGAGGATGAAGAACTGAGAAGACCCTGCAGATCCCAGGCCATTCTTGATGTTAGCTTTTCCCGTATGCGATGCTGTGGCGTGGGACGGAACTGGGGAAATTTATCATACTTGCTTCCAGTTAGAAGAGAGTTCCTTTTCAGCAGCTCAACAAAGACCTGCTGCTGATGGCCTCCTGGATGTGATGCCTTGCTCTGGGGCTACAAGTCCGGTTTAATTCAGCAGCTTTTTCCAGCTGTATAATAGGAAATAAAACAGACATTGGAGAAATGTGGAAGAAAGAGTCACAGTCCCTGCTCTTTTGTGATTTATACCCAGTGTACCTTGCCCCAGTGTGGTCTTGGGTTGGTTATTCAACATCTCTTGTATATATTATCTTTGTATATCCCTTAATATATTAATAGTTTAAAGCCCCGGGATAATTTCCTGCATAAAGTAAGACTGGACTAAGTCCCCTTTTTGTAATGGTGAACCTGATTATGCACTGTTAACAGACAGTGCAGTCATTTCCAGAGATCATAGCACAACCACACTCTTCTGAGCTAGTTTCTCTGTCTACAGCAGCCATATGTATTTAAACAAAACTCAAAGAAGGGTGGGGGGTAGAATTCTAAGTATTTAGAAAAGCCAGAAATTCAGTTTATAAACAACTGTTCAAAACCAAACGATTATGACGTCAATTAGCATTTCTAAAATCACTAGGTGAGTGGTATTTTGCTCATCATTTCTGTGACACATTCCAAGCAAGCATCATTGTATGGTGTTTATCATGACTGAAGGTAGGTTGGCATTCATTTGAAGTTCTGGTCATTCTCTCTTTTATGACACGACCCAGCACATCAGTTGGTTGTGAAAATGGACCTCCAGCACTCTCCTAGGTGTTGAAGACCTCTGTTGGCAAATCTCCACCTCCCCAACTCTCTTCGTATGAAAGCCCTCTTGTGACTGCTGGTGTCTTCAGAGGGACAGAGCAGCGTGTGAGTGTGGGGGTGGGGATGCAGTGCATGGTAATCAATGACCCCAACACAATGGGGGAGGATTTAAATGAGTGAACATGCACACACGTACACACACCTACACATGCACACACTCCCACACACACTCACAAGCAGACCTTCATAAAAAAAGTGCTTGTTAGTTAATGGAGTGACTTTCATTTTATACTCACTCTATTGCTACAAACATTACAATGGCTGTAACAGTGTTTAATGCAGTACTAATGTCCACTCTAAAGACGAATTTGTTGCATAGAACATATTCCAAGTAAGAGGCTGTGCCTTGTGCTGGCTGCTTCATTTTCAATATGGACGAGAACTGTCTCATGAGGCCAGTTGCAGGGAATTCCATGTGGGCATGATTCTCTCCTCAGCAAATATCTCTGGCAGAAGTGTTTTGTAGCAGAATTCTCAGGAGTTGCATGGGATTCTAAACATGAGTTCAGTGATGAAATCCAGATTTACAATCTTGTTTTCACCATGTTCTGCAAAAATGAATGCAGCACAACAGGCACAGCCTTTGAGCCCTGATACTGTCATTTGTATCCAAAATGCCTCAGCTTAATTCTAAAAAACAGAGAGTAGGTATCCATCAGAAAATCTAATGATACCAGTGGCCCAAGATTGTTTTCTTTGCCTTATGAAGTGTTACCCTTATCAGCATCAGCATCAAATAATATTTATTAAGCCCCCTCACAGGCCTGGTGCCATGCAGGGTAATATTTCTCTCTGCAGTTACCTCATTTTGCTAGTTTTCCAAATGCACCTGCCCGATTTTGTTGTAAAGTCGGTTTCTTTCTTGTTAACAAAGTTATTTTTGCACTAATTAAAATCACAAGATAATTGAGTTTGTTTGCAATTTTAATGAAAGTGGTTCAAAAGCTCTAAAGGGCCGGGGTGTTAAGTGTCACTGCAGCAAAGATGAACATACCACAGGGTTCCTTAGTCATCAACTGTGGACTCATTTGGAAAACGAGGATGAATCTGGGCATTCACAGCAGATGACACTTCCATTATCAGGACATAAATAAGCACTATGAATATGCATGGTACTTAGAAACAGGCATTTAATTTCCACAAAGACAGTCATTCTCCTTGATATGAGTTAGCTGCCTTTTGTAATTGTTCATTCTGCATTCTTTTTCTTCTAAAGTTTCCCCAGACAGTGGGAGCAGGGAGTGGGGGAAGAAAAATAAAACTACTAAAACAGATAAAATGTTAATTGTAAATTATGGAAATAAATGTTTAAGTTTAGGATATTAATGGCTTCCCCCACTTGCACTCCATTTGGAATCTGGAAATGTATTAAGTATTTCAACCCAAGGTGTATATCCAGATGATCTTTAAATATTAATGCAGGCCTCCAGGGCATGTGCCATTATAGCCAGGAAGTAGACATAAAGTAAAACTAAATATGTACAATTACTTTTTCATAGTTACGAATTGCCTGACATTCTGTGAGCACTTCATGTGCATTGCCTTATTTATTTACTACATAACCCAATATGGGAGATAATTTTAGCACCCACAGGCTTAGAAAGTTGGCAAATTTATCCAAGGTCACACCACCCTTGAAACCAGATTTAGCTCATTAAAAAAACTCACACACTTGGCCACTCCAGTGAACTGTCTCCATGGTCAGGGTTCTCAACATGGGTTCTAAAAAACACAGGTATTTCCCAAACCCTGCACAACAGGGCTATCAAATTTTGTCTGTAGGCAGAGTTTATTTTTGCAAGAAGTGAGGATGCATCAGCTAAGAGTGATATGAGTCTGACTGACTGGTGAGCTGAGCCGATCCTGCATGCTGGGGCAGAGTGGAGTATTCACTTCAGTGAGATTGAAGAGGCAGAGAATGCTGTCAGGCCAGCACCCCAGAATATTGCGTATTTACAGAAACATGGAGAACAAGGTCTCCAGCTTATAAGAGACCATGGTCAAGGGAATTAAGTTTTCTTCAAGTAATGCCTTGGTTTTGAAGGGCAACTAAAGGAAAGGTAGAATACTCTGTGTGCAATTTAATCCCCACAAGAGTGCTCCCAAGGTTCACAAGTCTCAAAAGTGTGTCCAGGGCTCACACAAAAAGTTGAAAGCCACCGTCCTGACTGCAGCCTGTTTGAGTGTTGGAGCCAGGAGACTTGCCCAGTGCTGGCTCTCTCGACATCACCTTTTCCAGCTATTGCACATGACCATTATTTTACGTGTGTACAAAATCCCATGGCTGTTTTCATAAAAGCAGGGAAGTGGGATCAGAACGTGCCTGAAACACTTAGAATTCTTCTGCAAGTGACCACTCAGATGCGATTTGGGGAGCTCACTCCTCTCCATCTGTGAGTTTGTAGATCCAGCTTGTGGCTCAGACCCGACCATGAATGCAACAATGGATTCTGGAGAGATGCATCTTTTGTCCATGCCATTTCATGATCTTAAGACTGAGCAGGAGCTCCTGGAAAGGATGTGTGGGATTTCCAGGGGCCCGGAATTTTGCCATCCTAAGGAGGAGTGCTAGAAGCTCAACGATGGGTTGAGGGAGGTTCCAGTGGGTCTCAGAAGCTTCCTGTGCTTATGCTCACCATTTAGCAAGGTTTCTCTTTACTAGAATTATCTTAGCTACAGGCTTTTCCTTTCTTGCCTCCTCTCTGTCAGTTTCTCTCCGTGTTTCCCTCCCTTTTCTCCCTCCCATCCTCTCTCTGGCTCTGCTTCTGTCTCTCTCTCAGCTGCTGGAAACACAGCCTCGTACTTCAGGTGCCCCCCAAAGACTCACTAGCATCCCAGTATGCCAATTCTGAATTCCGGAAAGGAGCCATGGAGGCTGGCAGCTGGCTCGGCTGCACCTGTGGAACCACACTCAGGAAAGGACAGTGAGGCCAACAAACCAGTCGTCTTTTCATCTCTCACAGTATTTGAGACTCTTTCCTCATCTGTCAAACGGGGGTGATCGTATCTGGCTTTGATTTGCCCAACTATCTCACAGTTGCTGAACTTATAATATGTGTTGAGTTCTAGAGAAATATCTTACTTGTGTTCTTTTATATAGTCTTTGGAAAAGCTCGATGAAATAAATATTATTATCTCCAATATATTTGTGAGTAATGTAAAGCAGGATTTTTTTAAAACTCAAAGTTGCCTGAGTGCAGTGGCTCATGCCTGTAATCCCAGCACTTTGGGAGACCAAGACAGTAGGATTGCTTGAGCCCAATAATTTGAGACCAGACTGGGTAACAAAGTGAGACCCCATCTCTACAAAAAATAAAAAATTAGCTAGGTGCAGTTGCATGTGCCTGAGGTTCCAGCTACGTGGGAGGCTGGAGCAGGAGGGTCACTTGAGCCCAGGAGTTCAAGGTTGCATGAGTTAAGATCATGCCACTGCACTCCAGCTTGGGCAGCAGAGTGAGACTGTATCTCAAGCAAAACAAAACAAAAGAACAAGTAAAGCTGAAAGTCATCTATCTAATAAGTGGCAAAGCTGGGCTCAGATGCAGATCATTCTGAAGTGCAAAGCCCATGTTTTCAACCATTATGCTATAGAATAGAACAAAGCATTTAAAACTTTGCACAGCCTTGTGCAAGCAATAGTTATTTTGTACAACTAGGAAGACTTATGGAGTGTGGATTTAAGTTAGAGGTCAAACCCAGAATTTGGAGGAGGTAGAGTGGCCTCCTAGCAGAAGAAAATCACATGGTTAATTGGTTTTTGAAGGCCTTGGGTTCACATGCATTGAGTGCCCACCCTGGTCGTCTCCAGGAGAATGAGTGCAGGGCTTCATTTCACATTCGTCTGGTGTCTCTCCTGTGTGCAGCTCTGATGTTGGTCTCCTCCTGTTGAACTTATTTTCTATGTTATGACTGAATTAGCAAGAATTAAAGGGAGGGGATGTTGAAGATCATTAGCACCTACTTGTAACTTTCTTCCTGACATAATTCTAAGACTGGAAAATATCAGCCAGAGCACTACGGCGAAAAAAAAAAGTGTTATTTTCTACAACATTGTATGTGAAGACAAATACCTCATGATTTCATCTGTTGTAGAAATCTCAAATGTTTATCACAGCAAATGAGAAAGCCATTCTGGTCTTTATTTATAAACTCCAGTGGGTTTATCTCTCCTTCCTGAACATTAAAATCTGAAAGGCAGTTTGCGTCTTAACCAAGCAGCTCTGTCTGGGCGTCATCAGCAGAAATTTGCACGGGGGAAAAGGTGGTCTCACCTTCATGCGCCCATGGGCCCCGTCCAGCCACTGTCGGTGACGGCATCCTCTGTGTAAAATAGCTATGTCCATTTAAAACAAAACAACAGCAACAGGCTTCTGTTTTCTTCAAGTAGCTGCAAAAATCACTTAGGGAAAACAAAAAACATCTTATCTGGTTCAGCAATGAAGAGGATCAGCGTGTTGTAACCTCCGTTTTCAGCACGAGCCACGGTGGAAGCAGAAGTGATTTTGATTTCTCCCTGTGGTTCGGTCTCACTTCTCATCTCCACCGGTCTATTGCTCAGTATTACGCTAATGAGCGCTCCTATAACTGCACTTACATCACAGCTGAGTAGATTCCGACAGGACTTGCTTTGCTGGCTCAGCAGCTGCTCCTGGGATGCCTCCTTGTGGATTATTTTCCAGTATGGCTGCCCCAGCCTCGTCCACCATGACACTCTTCCAGGCCTCATGACGAGCGAGTTTCTGTCTGCTTCTCACACTGCCTTATATGTAATGATGTATTAAAAATCTTGGCATCTTTTATCGAATGCTTGATCTATGTGTCAGATTTCTCTGCTTGCTTTATGCAGGTGTTGGGAGCCTTGCCATTCTTCTTTGATACCGTTTTTTTAGAATTTCAATGCAAAGACTTGGGATCTTTTCAAAAGTTTTATGCAAAGTTTGGGTATTTGGTGTAAGGCAGAAATAAAATTCTAAAGCCCCAGTTGGCTGAACGGACCCCTGCTCTTGGCCAAGCGGATCTGAAAGAAACCTGAAAAATGAGTTCAGGCTGTGACGGGAAAGGGGGCATCAGACAAACCTCATTACACCCTCTCCCACTGCAATTCAGTTGCAACTGACCAGCATTTATATAATACAACAGAAAACCCAAGACTGACAAAACAGACTCTTGGTAGCAATAAGACACTCAGTTCCAGCCTGACTCTGGTATAGCATCACATGATAGATAGCAAGCCTTGAAGAAATCAGAGTATTTTATCCCCAGCTACATCCTTTGACATATTTGGAAATGGCCCCACAAAGCTATTTCTTGTAGGGGAAACTTGCATTCTATAGAGAATGCTCATCCTTTTCTAGGTCATTTTCTGATCCAGGAGAGACTTAACTGAGTCTGGCACCTTTTAGGGTCCCATAACAGACATTTGCCATTTATTCTCCCTGAAGCTGCTACCTGCAGGCTTCATCTACATACCAGGAACCTTGGCTTCCACAACACCCCTTATCTTAACTCAAAGCATTTCATTCTACTCATTTCAACTCTTTAGGCAAAGCTTGACTCATTCAGTCTTTGGATCCACCTGTGACCTGTAACCGACCCCTCCCACCCCTGTCAGCTTCAAGACGTCTTTCCTTTCTGGACCAAACCAATGTACACACCTTCCATGTATTGACTTATTCCTTTGCCTGTAACTTCTGTCCCCTTCAAATGTATAAAATCAAGTGGTAACCCAACCACCTTGGGCACCAGTTCTCAGGACTTCCTGAGGTTGTGTCACAGGCTGTAGTCACTTAGATTTGGCTCAGAATAAACTTCTTCAAATATTTTACAGACTTTGGCTTATTTAAAATCGAGATTGGAAGTGCAGTTTCTGGAGTTCTTTGTGTCTTTAAAGGGTTGTTTGATTTCAGGTATGACCTGCTGTCTTATCAATAACCCGCCTCAGAGCCTGCATGCTCTTTTCGGGGTTCGCAAAGAAGAAACATGTTTGTTTTTGTTTCTCTTCTTATTCAAAATGACACAATCAGCAGACGGTGTTGAGCACTGACACTGCCTCAGAAGTGAGGTGAGGGTGTGGCCACCCTGAAGGGCACTCCCAGCCTCAGAAAGGGCGTTTGGCGTAGAAAGTTAACAGCAGGTGTTCAGAGAGAACCCACCGCATGTTTTCTCATAGGAGAATGTCACTTTTCCTGGGTGCATCGTCTGCCCATCTGCAATTCAGAGAATCAGGAACAGTGTATGAATGAGGTAGAGGGAATCAAAAATTATTTGGGCAAACAGGTGTAGCTCGGCTTGACTGCACTTGAGGAGGGGATTGGGGAGGAGGGGAAGGGACAGTTGGTCTCCCTGTGGCCGCAGACAGCAGTCACTGGAGTAGAAGCCAAAAGGGGTGTCAAAGGTTCTTATCAGGCTTACTTAGGAAAAAAAAAAAAGGAGGCCGGGCATGATGGCTACTTTGGGAGGCTGAGGTGGGCAGACCACCTGAGATCAGGAGTTTGAGACCAGCCTGGCCAACATGGTGAAACCCTGTCTCTACTAAAAATACAAAAATTATTCGGGCATGGTGGCAGGGGCCTGTAATCCCTGCTACTTGGGAGGCCAAGGCAGGAGAATTGCATGAATCCAGAAGGTGGAGGTTGCAGTGAGCTGAAATTGCACCACTGCACACCAGCCTGAGCAACAAGAGCACAACTCCATCTCAAAAATAAAAAAAAGGAAAAAGAAAAGATACAATGTGCAAATAATTTTGTGAATTGATAAGTGAAAAAGCATAAAACTTTCTTATATCATTGCCATTGTAATTATTTATTCATTGGTTTTCAATTTCTCAGTAAATTATTGGCTCTGTCTTCAATTTTGACGAAAAGAAATATCACTTGCTAGAGCAATGATCCTCAACTCTCAATACAATAAGAACTCCTATGCAGTTCAGAAACATGTGGACAGATGCTGAGCCCTCACAGAGAAATCTCAGTGCAATTGGCTTGATGGGCAGCCTCTGCATAGGTAGTTCTTTTATTTTTATTTTCATTTTACAGAGATGAGGGTTCTCCGTGTTGCCCAGGCTGGACTTGAACTCCTGGGCTCAAGCAATCCTCCCACCTCGGCCTTCCACAGTGCTGGGATTACAGGCATGAGCTACTGTGCCCAGCCAGACATTGGTCCTCAAAGCTTCTTGAGTTTGAGGGTGTCTGCTACAGAGGAGACCCAAATCTTATGACTGGTGTTGCCAAAATTTAGTGGAAGCTTTAATTGGATCAAGGAGACATTTCCATTTTCAAGCTAAGAGAGTTAGTAAGAGCTCACCTTAATAACACACTATTTGATGTACAGTTTGGTTTTAAAACCGGGCAAAAATCATCTGTAGGAACATGAATTGGTATAGGTATTTGCAATAAGAAATGACAATTTTTATGGTTTTTGCACCAAAAAAAAAAAATGAGGTTTTGAAGATTGAACTCTAAGCTATACTAGCAGAAAGCTAAGCATAAGTATTGAGGCTGATTTTGAATTACAGCTGAGCCAAAAGCATCTGAAAGCAGTGCGTTCCTTTTCTTCTCTTCTCTAACTTAAAACTGTGCTGACTTTTTTCATAGTTGGTAAAATAAATGCTTGGAGTCTTCAACCCAGAGCTCCAAGCAGGAGTCCAGCCAGAGTGCGTTTTTGAACTGATTTATTAGCCCCAAAAGACCACCTGAGATCTTTGTGGTTTGCAATATCCTATTTTTTTTTCCTGAATTCCTTTGTATCTGACTTAGACAGTTACGGGTTTTAGCATGGGATTTTGCATACAGATTGGCCACTGCTTTGAAACCTCTTCTATGATGCATATTTCATGACTAGTATCCTCAAATCTCAAACCTCTCTGGAAAAAAAAAAAAAAAGTCCTGTACCTTTCCGGTTTGAATATTAAACTGGAGATAGAGAAATTATAGGAGCTGTCCCTTAATTTAATGAGAAACACTAAAAAACAAACCTTTGAATAATTGAAAATGGCATTGAACAATAAATAACTTAATAAAGTAGGAAATATCTAACTTTTAACTATAGCTATTTAATGAGAACATTTCAGAAAGAATGACTTTACAAACTGAAATGAAAAGAAATCATCTCATGTCGGGAGACACGATGGACGCACATTTTTTTTTCTTGGTGTAGGAGACTGTGAGAACTCATGCAGATGGAGTTAAATTTGATGCGGACAACGCCTTTAGCTTAGCCCAGATCATGGAAATCAGCTCTGCCCAGGAGCAAAGCACTAAGGACCAAAGCCACGTGGGTCAGGAAGGGAAGAATCTGGGTTGAGAACTGAACCCTTTACTCTTAAAGTCTGGCCCCTGTTTTATGGGTAGACAACTAATCCGTGTCCCACAAATTTGAGGACATTTAATCCCAATAGCCCCTCTCCCAGTTCTATTTTTGCCTACAATCCCCAAAGTGGATATTCCTGTGCTTTCAGGGTGCACCATGGAAAGGCTGACAGCTGCAGACTTTATCACCTTTCTGATCTCGTGTTCGCCTCTGCCGGGTACTCCCTGTCTAAGAGATGACATCACCAGGGACCCAGTTTCTCTATTCACAAGCCAAAGAACGCCAGAAGCTCCCTCCCCTTCATTTTCCCACTTGAACTCCTCAGCGAGGACTTGGATTCTCAAGAACGCACCAAATGTGCATTTTTCTCTCTACGGCCAGCCTGGCCTCCATTATCGCTGACCTTGATTCTGTCCCTGGTCTCCTAAGCTCTGCCCTCCTTACCGGCCTGCAAGCTTTTGGGATTCTCTGCACTGCAGACAGAAGGACATTTCTAAATTTAAATCTCATTCAGTCCTCTCCAGTGGTCCCACTACCACCAGCGTGGAGGCCCATCTCCTCCATATGGCTCCCTACCCCTGCGGACCTCCTGTGTTTTCAACATCGTCACCGTCTGCACCTTGCACTCTCTCCTTAGCCATATTTAACTTGCAGTTTCTCAAATCTACTTCACTCAATTTTATGGTTAGAGTTCTGGACTTTCCATTTCCATGTGAAATATTTGCCTTACTCTTTCTCTGGGTAACTCCTTCTCATCCTTCGGGACCCAGCTAGAAAACATCGCCTCCTCCAGGAAGTCCTTCTTATCTGAGTCGGATGTCCTCCCAAGACTGCACATCCCACCATCATATCTGGCATGATTTACCCCTCATCCAGGTTGCAAACTTCTTGAGGAGAGAGACTCATGTCCTTTCTGGACCCTCACTGCAGCAGGAATTCAACTGATCAGCCTGTGAAAAACCCACCCTCCTGTTTTGGTACATAAAGCTTGGTGCTACTGCAGTGAGGTTCTGGAGGAGGTGTACCATAAGTAGTTAATTCTCCATAAAGCTGTTAATATTTTCACCCTCACCCACCAAACCGCCTTTGCAAAGATTATGGCAGGAAGAGAAGCCTACTGTGTCTGACTCCACCTGGCTTCCACCTCACAGGATGCCTGGCCTTGCTCATTGGCAGACATGGGCTAAGCTAACTACGGGAGGAATTTAGTTTACAGTTTCACTTGGAAACAAGGATGGCCATAGTCCCTCCCTAAAACAGATCCCTCCTTGGTCAGGGACTGAAAACTAATGGAAAGCCACAAGATCAGGATTATGGGAGGGGCTTGGGCTCTGCTAAATGTAGGCATCGTTTCTATAATCCCTTACCGCTCAGGAGTCGTGTGGCCAGAGGTCACAAGATTTGTGACTTCTCTAGTTGCTCCTGTAGATAACATCACTATTGCAGGACCTAAGATTGGTCTTTGGAGATGTTTTTCAGACTTTTTCATTCTGGCAACCAACTGACCCCATCCACATCCATGGCACATGACTCAACCAGCCCTGTGGCCCCCACCCAGAGGCCGACTCAGCACATGAGAACCTCTCTCCACACCCTCATGACTGCATCCCTAAATAGTCAGCAGCACCCGGTTCCTAGTCCCTTGCCACCAAATTATCCATAAACACCCCAGCCTCTGAGCTCTCAAGGAGGCTGAGTTGAGTAATAAATCCCATCCCTTGAGCAGCTCGCCTGGCATTAATTACTCTTTCTTGACTGTGATATCAGGGTCTCAGTGAATGTGTCTGTGTGGTGGGCGGGAAGAACCTGTCGGACAATCACACCCAGCTTGCAACGTGCATTGGATATCTTCACAATCACACCCAGCTTGCAACGTGCATTAGATATCTTCACAAACACGCCCAGCTTGCAATGTGCATTATCTATCTTCACAATCACACCCAGCTTGCAACGTGCATTAGATATCTTCACAATCTCGCCCAGCTTGCAACGTGCATCATCTGTCTTCACAATCACACCCAGCTTGCAACGTGCATTATCTATCTTCACAATCACACCCAGTTTGCAATGTGCATTAGATATCTTCACAATCTCGCCCAGCTTGCAACGTGCATTAGATATCTTCACAATCACACCCAGTTTGCAATGTGCATTAGATATCTTCTTCTCCTTTTACCTGTGCCCTCTCAGAATCCCAAGGATTCAAGGGTTTGATTGGAAGTATTTCTGGGATTAATGTGTGTGTATGTGATGTCATGCTTCCAGATTCTTACAATAATCATGTGGTATACAGATGCAGACCAAATATCAAATATCATAGTAGCATTATTCACAATAACTAAAACATGGAAACAACCCAGTGTGCACTGATGGGTAAATGCATGAGTAAAATACAGTCTGTACATACAATGAATTTTTTTTAAAACACAGGGTCTCACTCTGTTGTCCAGGGGCTGGAGTGAAGGAGTGTCATCATGGCTCACTAAAGCCTTGACTTTCTGGATTCAACCAACCCTCCCAGCTCAACCTGAATATCTGGGACATGAGGTGTGTACCCCCATGCCCAGCTAATTTTTTTGCTTTTTGTAGAGTTGGGGTCTTACTATGTTGTGTAGGATGGTCTTAAGCTCCTGAGTTCAAGGGATTCTCCCACTTCAGCTTCCCAAAGTGCTGGAATTACAGGCATGAGTCACCATCCCCTGGCACAATGGGATGTTATTCAGCCTTATATAAAAAGGAAATTCTGACCCTTGTTACAACAGGGCAGAACCTTGAAGACATTGTGTGAAGTGAAATAAGTCAGTCACAAATGGAACAAATGGACTACTGCTATATGATCCCACTTATATTAGGTCCCTAGAGTTTTGGATTTATAGAGACAGAAAGCAGAATGGGAGTGACATGGGGCAGGGGGTGGGGAGAATGGGGAGTTATTGTTTAACGGTAAGAGTTTGGGTTTGCAAAATGAAAAGGTTCTGTAGATGGATGTTGGTGACGGTTGCACAGCAATGTGAATGTCCTTAGTGCCACTGAATTGTGCACTTACAATGATTAAAGCAATACATTTTGTGTTAGTGTATTTTGTCACAATAAACAAATAAACCCTAGTTTGGGCTCTTCCAGGTCTACCTGGACATTCATTGTAGCCACGTCCTGAGGCTGATGCCAAGGGGATGGTGACGACCATGAGTTTTGCTGAGAAAAGGGTGAAATCCCTGGTTTCCACAGGCTTTTGCCAACATACCTGACTCTGTGTGTGAGAGCTACCATCATTCTGAAGGCAATTTATTCTTTAATTTACTGTCTTTGGATAATTTTTGAAAGGGTCACAGAGCCACAGCATCTTTCTGTCGAGCATTCTGTTTTCTCAGTGATTACTCGTGATAGCAGATGGGAGAGTTCAGCATTTCTCTAACTCCTCATTACGTCTCTAGCTTTGATTATGTCACCATTTGATGTAACTGCATTGCCTGAATTGAGTCAGAATTTAGATATATTGTTAGATTTCCTGAATCTGTTGTATTTTTGCATGAAAGTCTCTCTTTTCTGACCTACTGAACTCTGTTTTAAAACCAAACACTAATTCTGGGGAATCTAAAAAATTTGAACACATAAAACTAAGCAACCACTAGAATTGACTTTAAAGTATATATCGCATTGATTTTTTTTTCAACACAATTGTTAGCTACACTTGGTAAAAACACAAGAAAATATCTCATGAAAATATAACTGAGTATTCAGTTGAAAGGAACACATTTTACTCAAAGAGTAATGGGATTAAACATTGGGATTTGGAATGTTTAATGGGTTTTGGAATCGAGTCATATTTTGGGAGAAATCTGGCAGAAGAGATAAATTAGTGCTGACAAGAAAGATAACAGTGGAAAGGAAGGCATTCGCTGTGCTGTTGAATACATGGAGAAGTCAGCCTGCTGTGCTGGCAAGTACAACACAAATTGTACCCCATGTGTTTCCATGTATTTTATGTTAGAGGAAACACAGAATTGAACTATCTGTTGTTTAAAGCAATGAATGACATGCTAAATTATAGAATTGGGACATTTTTATTAAAACCATTTCTGAAAAACCAAAACATTTGTTTCTAGAGATTTTCCACAAGCCTGTTGTCTGTGTTATCATAATATTTAGTGACATTGGGCACCCCGATGGCCAGTCTTCATGGTTGACAGCCTCTCTTCTACAGGTACTTCCCGTGGGACCACATGGCTGCCAGTTACCACCTTCTCCTCCAAGGTCTCACTTGGAAAATCAGACCTATTTTGTGAAAAAGGTCAAGTGGCTCCTCTGAGCAGCTTTGTCTATGGTAGATGTTTCAGAATGAACGTGAGTTGAGATATGGCCTCTCTAACTCTTTAAAAACGATTACACCAGGCTATCAAGGTTGAAACTGACCAATTGTTCTTGACAAGTTCTGCAATGGGAAATGGCCTTCTCTTGCCATCCCCCAAGGGGGGGATGAGACTTGATTTTGAGTTTTGTGGTGTTACATTTTATTTCTCTGAAATAAACATTAGAGGCCAGGCACGGTGGCTCACACCTGTAATCCCAGCACTTTGAGAGGCCGAGACGGGCAGATTGCTTGAGGCCAGGAGTTCGAGACCAGATTGGCCAACATGGAGAAACCCTGTCTCTACAAAAAAATACAAAAATTAGCTGGGTCTGGTGATATGTGCCTGTAATCCCAGCTACTTGGGAGGCTGAGGCAGTGGAATTGCTTGAGCCTAGAAGGCAAATTTGCAGTGAGCCAAGATCGCACACTGCATTCCAGCCTGGGCGACAGAGGGAGACTCCATCTCATAAAAAATAAATAAATAAATAAATAAATGGAATGAGCGTTACAGTCTCTTTCCTATCAGTTTATTCAATATAGTGCTCCTCCCACATTTAGATCTTGAGCTTACAGCATATTTTAAATTTTTGCTATGTTAATAAAAAACATCTTAGAACTTACCTTTTACATTTTTCCTAGATGTGAAACTTTTCCTATGCTTCATGTGTATTTTTTATTTAATTTTTCAAATTCGTGAGATTCTTCAAAATTCGTATGAGGAGTCGTATTTCCTAGAAGGCCATACTAAACTGAGATTAAAGGCAGAATTTTCAGAATGTAAACCATGTATTTTACAGAAACATTCTAGTATTATAGGAACTACTTACTCCTGCTCTTATTATGCAAATTAATGGTATACATTGTCCTCATGATCTTTCTGCACATTTTATCTGCATCATGTAACAGCCATGGGGTACCATTGTTCACGGAACAGAAAGTTCTTAACATCAAAGCCTCTTAATTACAGGTTGGCAGAGGCTGCAAGGCTGCTACTACCGACCGACAATGTGCGTCTCATTTTTATGTTTTGACAATATGGGGCGCTTTAAGGTAACTGTGATGAGCTCCAACCTGCCTCAGAAGAAGTAACTACAAAGTGATTCAGCTTGGTACCATCTGCTTAGTTTCTGGCAGATTATCTTGGCCTAGGAAACTCTTATGTTTACTGTTACAGAAGTTTTTTTCACAACGATACAACTGAAGTAATCATTCCTTTTTTCTGTTGCAATTTCAATATTTCTACTGTTCAGTTTTTTTATGGGGTTCGTCCCATCTGCACAGGGTGGCCCATGGTGATTCTATGTGGATGTGTGTTGAGTAAGTTGATAAAGAGGTTTAGATACCAAAGTAGAATTTCATGTTTTTATATTTTTTCTTTAATTCTAGTAGTAGAAAGGCTAAATAGAAAGACACTTTAAAGAGAACATTTGCCATGAATGTGCTATTTATTTGAGCATTCAAATAGAACATTTCTTTAAATAGAATACTTAATATTCTAATTTATGTATTTAATATTTAAATAGAATAATATTCTTTGAATAGAACATTTGTCATGAAAGGTTAAATAGAGACACTTTAGGTAGAATGTTTGTTGTGAGTATGCCTTGTGTGTGAAGCTGAGCTGACAGTGGCCGTGCACTTGGCCAGAGACTCTTCTTCCAGTGATTAATAGAATCTTTCATACCTGGGAAAACCTGAGGTGTATTAAAGGAGTTCTTGTCCTTAAAGAGTGATCATATCATAGAGAGGTATTTTAACACGATTATGTTCACACAGGTACTTAAACATCAAAAGTGATCAGGAAATATGTGCTGAAATGTAAAGGAAATGGCTTAAACTTACAAATAACACAATATGCGATAAAATGTTGTATATTTTATTCTGAGTCACCTAGGCCATGTGAAGGTTTAAAATGGATTAAAGACAGATGTGTCAAATCTGGTAAAGATTTGGTGACAGATGATCTTGATCTTTACAACATTCACTTAGAAACATCATTTATATAACATGTGGGTAAAGA
Source organism: Colobus angolensis palliatus (assembly GCF_000951035.1). Classification (NCBI taxonomy): domain Eukaryota; kingdom Metazoa; phylum Chordata; class Mammalia; order Primates; family Cercopithecidae; genus Colobus; species Colobus angolensis. The sequence goes on from NW_012114766.1 coordinate 2,053,130, forward strand.
CAGATCTCCTTAAATTCATTCTAAATCTTTCACAACATCTTTGAAAATCTACTTCTAATAAAAACTCAGTTTAAAACTATGTCTTTTTATGCTAAATTAATTGTGATATTTCTTTTCTTTCTTTTTTTTTTTTTTTTTGAGACAGTGTCTTGCTCTGTTACCCAGGCTAGAGTGCAGTTGCATGATCTTAGTTCACTGCAAGCTCCACCTTCCGGGTTCATGCCATTCTCCTGCCTCAGCCTCCCTAGTAGCTGGGACTACAGGAACCCACCACCACGCCCAGCAAATTTTTTGTATTGTTAGTAGAGATGGGGTTTCACTGTGTTAGCCAGGATGGTCTCAAACTCCTGACCTGGTGATCTGCCTGCCTTGGTCTTCCAAAGTGCTGGGATTACAGGCGTGAGCCACCGCGCCTGGTCTAATTGTGGTATTTCTTAAAACAAAGTTTTTCAGATACTAGAGTGCCCCATTGATACTATTTATTTTTATTTTCATTTTTATTTTTTTTTTTGAGAAGCAGTTTTGGTCTGTCGCCCAGGTTGGAGTGCACTGGCATGATCTCGGCTCATTGCAACCCTTGCCTCCCGGGTTCAAGCGATTCTCCGGCCTCAGCCTCCGGAGTAGTTGGGATTACAGGTACCCACCATCATGCTGGGCTAATTTTTGTATTTTTATTAGAGACCAGGTTTTAACATGCTGGCCAGGGTGGTCTCAAACTCCGACCTCAGGAGATTCACCCACGCTGACTTCTCAAAGTGCTGGGATTATAGGTGTGAGCCACCGCTTCCAGCCCAGTATTTTTAAAATATGGAGAAAAATGTCAAGTTCTATATCTGTGTGTTTTACAAAAGAGCAAAACAAAAATAAAAATTCTGAGTGTCTTTTCATGGTGGCTTAGAAGAATTCTGTGAATGTCTGGACTGTGTATATTTTTGTCCAACTAAAATTGTAAACATTTAAAACATACAGATCATTATTTTCTTGAAAAAGAGTACACAAATGGAGGAAAAGTGTCTTCTGTATAACTTGATAGGGTGTTTTGTGATCGTCTAAATTTTCAAGACTATACATTAATTTCACGTTTCCATTAGGTGGCACTGTGCTAATATCAATAGAACAAATTCTCTCCGAGTTCATATAAGCCTTTTTTTTTTTCCCAATCATCACTTTATTTCATTAGTTTCTGAAACGTTGTTAACTTAAGAATTTGGGTTGTTTTACACCTCGGGGTGCCAGAGAAGCAGATGCTGTCTTCGCCCATACTCTTAGGATCCAGAGTTAGCAGCCCCGGAAACCTGAGACAGGGGATGCAGTCTGTGTCCCCTCCACAGGTGGAGACAGTCAGGCTCGGCTTGGAAGAGGAATTCCTGAAGGGAGTGTGCCAAGGAGGACGATTCGCTGTCTTGTCAGAGGGGCAACAGGGCTTCAGGAAGGTCCTGGGGGAGAATGAAGGGTTTGTGGCCTCTAATCTCTAACACAGTCCCTGGCTGAGATACCCATCATCTCATTCCACCCTGGTCTGCTGGTTGGGGCCATGTGCAGTGAGTCCACGGCAGGACTCCCGAGCAGTGGCTGTCGGCTGGTCACCCCGGACAGCTCAGGGGCCGGTCACCCCTAAACAGCTCAGGGGCCGGTCACCCTGGACAGCTCAGGGAAACACGGACCCTGGTGCCCCAGGAAAGGTGCCCACAGCCACAGCCAGCCTGAATGGGGCCCCTGGAGTGTGGGGTCTTGAACACCATCCTTCAGGGCTGAAGCCTACTTCCCTCAAAGGTGTCAAGTGTGGTGGAGAGTAATAGAGCCTCAGGCCGAAGAGATGGTGCTGTCATTAGGGACACATTGTACAAACACACACAATAATCGATTGCGCTGAGAGCCTGTCTCAAAGGCATGGTAGAATTTCTGCTTCAGCCTGAGGTGCTGTGGGATTAACATGATTAATATCGTCCATTACGTGTGATTTTCGATGCAGGAGAAAATGTTATTTTGCTTAAAGATGTAAATTTATAAAAATAGCCAAATTAGAGACAAGGACTTGAATTCTGGGTTATTTTAAATACTAGTTAAAAGCTTTAAATGGCTAAATGTATTTTTAATACTAGGTCCCGTTTATGTATTTATTTATTGTGTATGGAATGATTTTGCTTAGATATCTATTTGGCACTTATTTAAATAATCTACTTGTTGGTTAAATATATGTTCCATAACAGGAAGCTTATTAAAAGAGTTTACTATAGTAATTAGGTCTGCAAAAGACATAAAAATAATACAGTTTGTCTATAGTAGATAAAATACTAAGAATAATTTCACCTTTCTTCTACAAAATAATTCATCTAAAACCCAAGTATGAACCGGGCACAGTGGCTGACACCTGTAATCCCAGCATTTTGGGAGACCGAGGCGGGCAGATCACCTGAGGTCAGGAGATCGAAACTAGCCTGACCAATATGGTGAAACCCTGTCTTTACTAAAAATACAAAAATCAGCTGGGAGTGGTGGCGGGCATCTGTAGTCCCAGCTACTTGGGAGGCTGGGGCAGGAGAATCTCTTGAAGCTAGGGGGCAGAGGTTGCAGTGAGCCAAGATCGCACCGTCATACTCCAGCCTGGGCAAAAGTGTGAGACTCCATCTCAAAACAAAAAACAAAAACCACAAAACCAAAAAAACAAACAAAAAAACAAAACCCAAGAATGGTAGGTATTCCAGCTGAGTGAGCATGGGGAATCCCCGATGTCTTTGGGCTATGAAACCACAAGAATGAAAGGGTTACAAAGGCCCCCGGCAGCCCCCACGTGCATGAGTTAGGGCACCCAACTCTTCTTGAACGTAACTCAGGCTGTGAGAACCCAGGGAACAAATCAGGACTGGGGTGAACCAGAAGCCACCTTGGATCCAGAGTCATTCTGGAACGTGAGCCTTGCCCTTTGCCACGGACGTAGAAGGAGTTCTGGGGCGTTTCTGCGAGTGTGGTGTCATCATGCCCTGGGTGCTGGATGGGAATCCTCATTGTCAGCTCGGCAGTGACCAGGCAGATAGAGCCACACATTCTCATCAGGAACCTCTTCATGGTCTTCGGCTGGGCTACAGGATTCTGCACAGAGAAGTAAAAGTCGCCAGTGGCTCTCTTTCCAGTGGCTGTTCTTTCCTCCGTTCCATACATATTTTCCAGACATGGTATGTGTATGGATATACTGGAAGCTGTAGAACTTTCAGTCTGGTTTGTGCTGCAGCTAAAAGACCACAGACATGTGGCACCTGGCCCGGTCCCCAACTCACTGCCTCAGAGTCTGCATTTCTGTCGGCTCTCCTGGCCACTCACATGCACGGTGCAGTCTGAGGAGCCCTGTCTGGAGTGTTGCAACCTGCTGATCCTTAGTGCCAAAGAAGGGGCAAATGTCTCTCGCAAAGCTGCAATTTTCTCTGCTTATATCTTTTTGAGAATAGGTGAAGGCCTTGGCGGCAGGGAGAAGGCATATGGCTTATAGCTAATTCACTCAGGGAAAGTAAGTGCATTCCATAATTAATCCCATCTCCAGTTTGCCCATTATCCTGATCCTTCTCGGATTCCTGTATAGCCCCTGGCATCTGTCCATTTTGTGGCTCCTTAACTACCTGGCCAGAGGTGGATGAGATGAAGAGGGAGGTGAGAGGCATTCAGATCTCCCCGTTTTACTATTTCCTTGGAAGCTCTTGAGGACTCTGCTGGATGAGTGCACGCCGAGAATGATGGGTGGAACGCGTTAGGGGGTGGCTCGTGCCATGATTAATCTAAGTCCTGTCCCGTTAATGCTACTAATTGGCTACCCCGAGAGGAAAATGTCCCACAGCTTCAGGGTGTGGGAAAGTGATGTTACCATGTTGTTAGTAGCAGAGATCTTAACTGTTGCCTTTTTTTATTTGCCTTTTCTCGAACCAATCAGACCAACGATATCGCCGCAAACGCTTCTGTAGAATTAGCTTCGGCTTTGGCTTTCGGAATCAGCCGTTGCTCCCCCAACAATAATCTTTTGGAAAGCCCCAAAGCCTCTGAAATTATGGAATTTGAAGAAGGCTCTGTCGTGGATTTTTTTTTTCTTCTCTCTTCTCTCTCCCATTCCTATCCCTGTTAGCGCCCGGTAAAGTAAAAAGGATCCACGGAAACACTGCAGGAGAACATTGGTAAAGTGGTCCTCAGTGGGGGCAGCTCAGGAGCTTGGGGCAGGAGGGAGAGCTCCCCTGAGTCATCACAGCACAGCTGTGCTCAGCTCCTTCCATGTGAGCTCATGTGGAAAATAATGTCACCGTCCCAGCTGCAGTTCTCCGACCTTCTGATCCATGACCCAGCATGGCGGGGTGTGGTGGCCTCCCAGTGCTTGTTTTTAATTGTGCCATCCTTGGATTCCCCATTTGGGTCTCCATCCTCCTACTCTCTCCCTGCTTCAGACAGCGGTGTCAGACAAAAGGGCTCAACTTGGTATCACTGGAAACCCTGCCAGCAGCTCATCAGCTCATCTTCTAGGCAGGTTGCAGCGATCCTGACAGGCCTGATGGTGAGGCCTGTGAGCTGGAATGAGCTGCGCTGAGAAACTGACCTCACCAGTAGGTGGGATGGAGCCACCCATTCACGCTGAAGACTTGCGTATGTTCTCATGATCCAATGACCCAGGGTCAAAATAAAACCAAATCAAACCAACCAATCCTCTCTGCCAGGATGACAGAAAGAATGCCGTAAATTTATTATTTTACCTTTACTTTTTGAGACATGGTGTTGCTCTGTCACCCAGGCTAGAGTGCAGTGGCACCATCATGGCTCACTGCAGCCTCAACCTCCTGGACTCAAGCAATCCTCCTGCCTCAGTCTCCTGAGTAGCTGGGACTACAGGTGTGCACCATCACACCCAGCTAATTTTTTGTATCTTTTATAGAGAAGGGGTTTTGTCATGTTACCTAAGCTGGTCTTGATCTCCTGGCTTCGATCTGCCTGCCTCAGATTCCCAGAGTGCTGAGATTACAGGTGTGAGCCACTGCACCTGGTGAGGATGTCTCGAATTTATTTAAGGAAATAATCTGTTTGCCATTTAAAAAAAAAATTGGTCCAGGAAAATACACACATTGGATATGATACCTTTAAAGCAGGACGTTTTTCTCTGTCTTGTCTCAGGTGTCTTTCAGATGTCCCTTTATTGTCTTAACTTCTGAAGACTTGTGCTCAGTCTCTGGCAATCTTGAGAACTCTTCTCTGCATGCAAAGTCTCACGTTTTTAACACAAGGAAATGAGCAATATTTTGGGATGTCTTTATGGGTATCTAAAAAGTCCATTATTTGCCTGTTTTGATGTCCTTATCAGGAACACAAAGCAGAAACAACTTTCTAAACAAATCTCAGCTACTTGAGATGCTGTGTGTTCTATCTTTTCACACTTCTTTTTTGTTAGCTACATTATGTCTTATAGCAAATTCATCTCTTGGCCCTTTGTTCACAGAGCAATGCAGAACATCTTAGTCCCTGTGATAATAATAGGAATTGTCAGCTACGCAGAGCCTTGCCTTGCCAAAGCCCTTGGCAGTCATCAATTAGCTAATTCAAACAGCATCCCTGTGAGAGGGCTGCTTCTGAGAAATTCTAATGCACAACCATTATGTGCTGACCTTTGACTTTGCTGTGAGAAGGACCAGGTTGATGGCTGAATTTAAAGGCTGGTATAATTTCCATTCATCCTAGTGGATGCTTCTTTTCAAGTTAAATATAATTAATAAATATACATTTTGCACTAAATATAAAAGAGTGCATCTTTTCAAGTTAAATATAATTAAGAAATATACATTTCAAAGTGGTTTATATACATTTCTGTGCCTTCATAACCAAATATCTTATTTCTCCTGCATCAATGCACACTTTGTCTTACCTATTTTACATTGTAAATGTATATTCCAGGAACATTTCCTAAGTACCTGCTTTGAGCCAGCACAATGCTGGCCTAGGATCTCTGAATATAAATATGGGAGAAACACAACTCTGTTCCTAAGGAATTCACGCTCTAGTTTTGAGACATGTAGACCAATGGTTATAATACAACCTATGCGTTCCACACAAAAGTTAAGTAAAAAGCACAGTGGGGACCCTGGGGTGTGATCAGTAGGACATCACATGTTCATGTCAAGAGGGTGGGGCGTGTTCACTGTGCCCTCTGACGCCACCAGAGGGCAACAGAAGTAAATAACACATCCAAACTCAGCGGACCCAGTAGAGCAGGACTTATATGAGAATTTTACACTTTAGAAACAAATATAAGAACAGAAAAAAGTTAAAAGCTAATGAGTGAAGTTCACACCGTCAGATGTAAGAAAAAGAGCAAGACCCAACCTCATAAAAGTTGGAAGAAGGCAACAGTTATGACAAAGGTCCTGAAGCTTCATAAATAGCAGAGATAAAGTAAGGCACTAATAAAGCCAGATGTTTTAAAAAAGATAGGCAAAAAGAGGATGATTTTGGCAAGGCTGATTAAGATGAAAAAGAGAAAGCAAAATTGATAATATTAGAGAATAACATGTTGGGATAATCACAATTGTATGAGATATCAAAATTAGAAAATATGAAAAATTTTGTTAGTTTTTAGTAATCCAAGATAAAATGGAATACTCTATAAATCCCAGATAAAATACAAATCTTATAAAAGTGGAAAAATTGTGAAATTGTATACCTTGCCAAAAGTGAATTAAGAGTGTAGAGGTCTGAATAATTTTATCAAGGAAATTGAGTTAGTAGTTTAAAAGATTGCCACAGGGATTTTCCAGCCCCAGATAACTTTACAGGTGAGTGCTAGCACTCAGATAATTACATGGATGACTTCTACCAAGCTTCTAAAGACAATTTATATGAGTCCGTTTTCATGCTGCTATGAAGAAATACCTGAAACTGGTAATTCATTAAGAAAGGAGGTTTAACTGACTCACAGTTCTACCTGCCTGAGGAAGCCTCAGGAGACTTACAATCATGGTGGAAGGCACATCTTCATACAGTGGCAGGAGAGAGAAGGAGTGCCAGCAGGAGAAACACCAGATGCTTATAAAACCATCAGATCTCGTGAGAACTCACTCACTATCACGAGAACAGCATGGGGGAAATCGCCCCCATGATTCAATTACCTCCCACTACATCCTCCTATGACATGTGGGGATTAGGGGGATTACAATTCGAGATTTGGGTGGGGACACAATGCCAAAGGATATCACAGTTCCAGTTTCACACAAGTGGAAAAACAGAACAGAAGGAAGGGGCATTTTATTCACCTAATTTAATGAGCATTGCAATATTGATGCCAAAGCCATAGGACAGTAGTAGAAAAGAAAATGGCGGGACAATCTCCATGATATGTGCAATTCCAAAACCAAAAGCAAAGTGTTAGTGAAGGGAAATCAACATCATATTACAGATATGCACATTTCCAAGTTGGGTTGGCTCTCTAATGCAAAGACGGATGAGTAGTAGAAAACATTGAAAAGTTATTCAGCTCAATAACAGATTAAAGAGAAAATTTGATTATCTCAATTGATTCAGAAACTTTCATAACATGTGACACTTATTAAGTAATAAAAGAGAGCTCTTAGTACAAGAAGACTTTCTTAACCTCATAAAAGAAAACTATAAAAGTCCCACAACAAAAAGAGTCTTGATAGAAAATATAGATGCATTTATTTAAGTAAGGAAGACAAACAAGAATGTCTGCTTTCATGGTACCCATGTAACATTTTATTGGAGGGCCTAGCAAATGTTTCTGCAAACAAACAGCAATCATAAGATATAATTAAAAAATACCATTTCTATGAGTGACAATATTGTCAAGTATCTAGGCATAAAACTAATGATATATGTGCAAAACTGTACACAAATGTGCCAAACATTTTTTAAAAAGCATTAAAAATTATCTTAAGAAAGATATTCCACATCCATGGGTAGTACTCAATATTAAAGTGCTTTCAAGTATACCCCCAATAATCTATAGATTAATTTAATTCCAAAATCCAAGCAATGTTTTTCATATAGATGTTAGCAGATTTTAATATTTACAAGGAGTAAAAGGTTAAAAATAATCAAGATAATATCGATAAGAAGAATAAAGCAGAGAGTCACAAGACCTGTCACAAAGTTAAAATAGGAAAGTCAGTGAGGACTGACGCCGGGGACAGAGAGTCCCGCGATGTATGCAGGTGTTTGCGGCTGTCCCCCGTGTGGTTAAAGAAATGACTCACTCTTAGGTGTGTAGTCCAGAGACAGGAAACACAGTTCCATACAAAAACTTGAACAAGCATGTTCATACACAGCAATATTCATAATTGCCAGAAAGTGGAAATTGCCCAAATGCTCAGCATATAATGAAAGGATAGATAAAGGAAACATGGTATAGCCTCAGGATGGAAGATGATTTGGCAATGAAAAGAAATAAAATACAGATCTGTGCTACGTTGGATAAACCCTGAAAAGATAATGTAAGTGAAAAAGGCAGTGACAAAAGGCCTTGTATTGTGTGATTCTATTTATATGAAGTGTCCAGTATTAGCACATCTATAGGGAAAGAAAGTAGATTAGTGGTTTCCTAGGACTAGGCCGGGGGATCCAGAGGTTGAGGGACTGTGGCTGAGTATCATGTTTCTTTTCCAGGTAGTGAAAATGTTTTATAATTGGTAGTAGTGATGGACGCATAATTCTGTGAATATACTAGAATTACGCATTCTATTGTACAGCTTACATGGGTGAATTGTATGGAATGTAAATTTCCTTCTTAATAAGGCTGTGAAAACAGAACAAAACAAACCAACTCAACAAAACCAACCAACCAACCAACCAACCAATAAACAACGAGATCACGAGGGGAACTCTAAGTAAAATCAAGGTATTATGCACAAGATGGGTGGGGAAGAAAGAGTGCCTGCGTGAACTGTATTGTTGCAGGGGAGAAAGGGATACTGATGGCCTCAAGTTTTCAGCTAAGGCTTTGTCAAAACAGCACCCATAGCTGATGTGAAAACAAACCCCAAAGTCATTATTTTGAGGGATTCAAATAGGAAATTTCTTCAAAGAACCTTGATAATGAAGAAACAAGCCTGATGGAAGTATCTGAAATCTACAAATTCTGATGGGAATGTTGATTCCCATTGTTAGTATAATTCATAAGAAGAGTCCAATTTTCAAGGGTTTTGTTGGTTACAGTTTTCCTCATTCCTATTTATAATAAATTACATTGCTATATTATTCTCCTTAAATCTTGGCTTTTTAAAAGAATAGCAGCTGCCAGGAAACATAATTTTGACTTGTTTCAAAGTTCCTAGACAGCAATCCTTCTCACTTCTTTGCCTCTTATCTGCACCAATTTCCAGGTAAAATACAGGCCAGCAAATCCTAGAATTTGCATTCATCTGAAGAAATAGAAGGGGTTTAATGTGAATTAACACATGGATAAATTTGAATATAATGCAATTTTGCACTGATAAAATCTCCTCATAGTGCCATATTCTCACTGTAATGACAACAGAGCATAATATGATATCACATTTTCTAGTAATATGTGCATGATAATTGTGCTTTCCAGAAATAGTCTATCTTATTGGATATATTATGGCAATTTAGAAATGAGCGTGCTTGATATACCAACAAGTGATATGGATCAACATTTAAACATGAATATTTGGAAAACAAATTTATGTACACAAAATCCCATCTTCTCATGCTCTCACAATGTAGAAATACAGCAACCATGTAGTTGTGGTGCTATTAAAAAGGAAGTTTTGACTTTCTGGAACAATTTTTTTTTGTATAACATGTGATTGTCTTCTGTAAGAGAGCTTCATTAGAAATTTGTGCTTGTATTTGTAGATCAAATAAGAAAAATCCTTAAGCAAAATTATCACTGTTATTATTTGTGATAGCCAAGATAAATCAAATATCCAAGCAGGGTAATTGTCCAAAATTACTCTGTGTACATGTTTTCTCAGCACTGGACTGAACACCTGTCCCAATTGAAGGCCAGGATAAAAGAGTGCTCCTATTCCACATCCAGGGCTGTTGATCGGTGTCTTCTCGGTGTTTGAAACCATCCACTGTGCATCCATTAATAAACTGTAAACTCTTTCATGGCTGAAGTTTTGGATTTTTAAAATCAATGCTGTCCTCCACACTAGAATCCTTCCTGGCACATGACTGAGAACCTCACAGAGCTCAAGATTGTGGACTTTGGAGCCCTGCTGCCTGAGATGCAGGTGTCACCGGCTGGCGTTTGCTCAAGGGGTCACTTGCAGGATTAAATGTGAAAATGTATGAAAACACTTAGAACAGCACCTGGCCCAAGGTAAGAAATATACAAGGCTTGGGTATTTACCAACACTAGTAGCTTATTGTGTGTGTGTGTTGCTCCTGTATCCTACAAGCTTTACAAGCTCTCCCATCAACCTCTTTTGTTTCCATCTCACCCACTGACTCATCTGCTTAGGTCCTGCCATTCCACCATGAGGACCATCATCATGACTCTCAAAGTATCCTCATCTGCATCTCCGGAATTTCCTTTAAACTACTTCCTGTTAAATATTTTTGTATTTTAAAATATTGATTTAAAATCAAATTAAGATTTAATATGTTTAAGGTGTACAATGTGATGATTTGACATGCATATACATTGTGTAGTGATTACCACAAACAAGTTCATTAAAACACCCATCACAAATTCTAATGCCATTCTTTAAAAAATAGAAAAAAAATTCTAAAATTTGCGTGTAACCACACAAGACCCTGAACAGCCAAAGCAATTTTAAGGAAGAAGAATAAAGCTGGAGCCATTACATTTCCTGATTTCAAACCATATCATGAAGCTACAGTATTCAAAACAGTGTGGCACTGGCATAAAAACAGATGCACAGACCAACGGAATAGAATAGAGAGTCTAGAAACAAACTCAGGTATATGCTGTCCACTAATTTTTGACAAGGGCACCAAGAACACACAGTGTAGAAAACCAAGTCTCTTCAACAAATAGTGTGGCAGGAACTTGATGTCCACATGCATAAGAACAAAACTGGACTCTTATCTTGCATCATACACAAAAATCAGCTGGAAATAGATTAAAGGCTTAAGTATGAGATCTGAGACCACAAACCTTCTTGAAGAAAACTTAAGGGAAAGCTTCTTGGCATTGGTCTTGGCAATAGTTTTTTAGAGAAGATGCCAAAAGCAAAGGTAACAAAAACAAAAACAAACAAGTGGAACTACATCAAACTAAAAAGCTTCTGCACAGCAAAACACTTTAACCTACTTGCTTTAACAGGAACCTGGCTCTCCCAGGCATTCAAGTCTTTCCCTGAAATCCTCTCAAATTCTGGATGATTTTTTTTTGTTTCTTTAACCCAGCAGTCCCCAGCCTTCTTGGCACTAGGGACTGGTTTAGTGGAAGACAATTTTTCCATGAACCTGGTGTGCAGTGGGATGATTTAGGGGTGATTCAAGCACATTACATGTATTGTGCACATTATTTCTATTCTTATTGCATTGTAATATGTAACGAAATAATTACACAACTCACCTTTGCATAGAATCAGTGGGAGCCCTGAGTTGGTTTTCCTGCAACTACAACTAGATGGTCTCATCTGGGGGTGATGGGAGACAGTGACAGATCATCAGGCATTAGATCCTTATAAGGAGCACATACCCTAGATCCCTCACATGTGTAGTTCACAATAAAGTTCACACTCCCATAAGAATCTAAGACTGCCGCTGATCTGGTGGGAGGCGGAGCTCAGGAGGTCATGTGAGTGATGGGGTGTGGCTGTAAATACAGAGGATGCCCCCATTCACCTCCTGCTCTGCAGCCCAGTTCCTCAAACGATAAAGGCTGAAGAAATGTAAGTGACAATCAAGCAATGAAAAAAAAAGTAATCCTACATCTCAAGAATAAAGACATTTTAGGTAAATAGAATGACCACCAATGCTCACTTAAAGACATAATCTTCTAAATGATGTACTTATACAGAAAAAGGAATCTACAAAAGAAGCTTTAAAGGCAACAAAAATAGAGCACATTGGGTGTAATAAACACTGCATAGAAATATTAGTGCCAATCTTGTGCATTTAAAAATAATAAATAATCCATTTATTACATGGATGTGTGTATGTGTACAGACACACATATCTGAATAATGTTTATTATACACATACACACATCCGTATCATAAGCACTGCATAGAAATATTAGTGCCAACCTTGTGGGGTTAAAAACAATTTAGAGCAACAGTTATGGACAACTGTGCCTTAGTCCAAGCCTTCAGTTTTGCACAGGTCCTGTCATTTGGGATGAGACAGGAGCAGGGGAGTGGAAAGAGAGAGACGGAGGGTGGGGGGGGCATGGAAATGCCAGTCACCAAGCATGCAAAGATCAATGTCTTTCATTAACTCTTGGACATTCTGAGCTCTTTCTAATTTGAATATCACCTTTCTCTTACTTCCTCCGTTCTCTCTCTTTAGGCAGCTGGAGATAAAGGCAGCTTCCCTGCAGGGAGTGGCACCCATGGAGGGTCTTGCCCTGGTTGCTGTGATGATGTGATGATTGGTTGTGGTCAGTTCATTCTTTCCTCCTTCCTCTATACCTGCTACTTGACATTGTTTTATAAGGAAGTGTTACCCCTTCTACTCAATTATGTACATTTATTCCATTAACTACTTTAGGCATGGACTTGTGGGTATTTATTTTATTCTGTGGGTTATGATGCAATACTATCATTAATGATTTCCAATTGATCAGCTTTGGTGACTGGGGGCCCCTCTGGCTTTGGAATGACTCCAGTGTTCTTTCTAACATTCTCCCAGCCTTTCTTTTTTCCCCCCTTTTTAGCGGGGTGGGCACATCCTTACTTTGCAGCACCACACATTATTTCCAGACTCAGGTCATGGAGTCAGCCACTTCTCCAAGCAGACCTGATCCCTTTTATTAGAGAATGGCTTTTATAAATCATGAACTTTCCACAGGTGTGCTCACTGCTACTGAGGTATCATCATTTCTAGGCTGCTTGGTGGACAGTTGTGGAAATAAATGCATGTATATTATTAACCTGTATGCATACACACACTTCCATATTTATTTCTATGTGTATCTATGTCTGTATCTATATCCATGTATTAGAGAGTGAGTCAATACTGGCACCTCCAATTTTAATCTGACAATAGAGGAATCATTCCAGCAAGCCTCCTTCCTTATTCGTAACTTCCTTCTCTGACAGTGAGAACCGGACTCTCATTATCCACAATATATTTACTTATTTGTTCTATTCCTGGCATAGACACAAAATGGGTTCAGAATTGCCAATGTATCCTTCTCTGAGAAGCAAATCCACTGAGCAGAGCTAAGCCTTTGTGCAGAGTCCTCTCTCCATCAGCCTCTTCTTAGTCTGTTCAGGCTGCTCTGACAAAGTATTACACATGGGGTGACTTGTCAAGAGCAGACATCTATTTTGTAGATGTTGGGGTTGGAGCTCAGGGTGCCAGCATGGTTGGCTTTGGGTTGGTTCAGGCTCAGGGCTAAAAGAGTCTTGTGCTTTTTGGGATTGTTGTAAGTTTTTCTGCTATCGCTTTGTGTATTTTTGATGAAGTTTATTTCTTTGTATTTGATCTTTGTGCTGTTTTGTTTTCTACCATTGTGTTCTCTGACTCATTATAGTTTGGTGTATAAAGGCTTTTGACTTTTATGTGTTAATTTTTTGTGTATTCTCATGATTTGTGTTAAATATCTCCTACAGACTCACTACAAAGACTGGATTAGCAAACACCAAACCATTGCTCCTAAGGGAAATACTAGGTTAGGTTCCTCTCAGCTTCTGTCACAACATTTTCTTCCACTGATCAACACACAAGTTTGCTTAATGTGTTTCTGTTTTATTTCCTATTTATTGGCAACCACCATTCCATTTATTATAATTATTATTTTATTATTATTATTTTTATTGTAGTCAGAACAGATAACAGAAGATATATCCTTTTAACAAAATTTTAAGTGTGCTGTATGGTATCATTAAGTAAGAGCCAAATATTGTACAGAAGACGTCTGGAACTTTTTCATCTTGCATAAGTGAGGCTTTGAAGAGAAGCTGGAGGACATGATGCTAAGTGAAACGGCCAGTCATAGATGAAAAACACTGTGTGAGTTCTCTTAATTGAGATATCTGAAATCCTCAAACTTGTGGATGCAGAGAACAGAATGGTGGCTTCCAAGGGCTGGAGGATGAAATGGATGTTGCTGTTGAATGTGTATTTCTGTTTAAAGACACCTGATTTAATATCTATTGTTGACTCATTTTCTTTGAACTGATGGCCAACATCGCTATAACTCCTGCCTGCTCTAGCTCATGTATTTTCCATAAAGCACACAACAGCCTTCATGCACTTAGAAGCAGCCGTCAGCACTTCAGTATTGATTGGGAGCCATTTAATCAATGAAATCAGCAACAAACACACTCACACATGCAAAAGCAGGGCACTAAATGCACTGGGAAAAGGACACTTGTTTCACTGTGTGAAGCTTGTTCAACCTCAGCTGGGCGGCTTGAAGCTTTCTGCCCTGTGCACCTGTGTGAGTGACCACCAGAACACCATGGTGTACAATATGATGATTTTATATTTTTATACATTGTGTAATGATTACCACAAACAAGTTAATGGGGCAGTGGTTGTGGAAAACAGTATGGTGGTTCCTCAAAAAAACTGAAGATAGAACTATCATATGACTCGTCAGTCTCATTTCTGAGTACATACCTAAAAGAACTCAATCAGTGTCTTAAAGAGATATTTTATATCCACGTTCATAGCAACACCATTCATAACAGCCAGAGGGTGGAAGCAACCCAGGTGTCCATCAATGGATGAATGGAGTGGAAGCAATCTAGGTGTCTATCAATGGATGAAGAGAGTGGAAGTAACCCAGGTGTCCATCAGTGGATGAATGGAGTGGAAGCAACCCAGGTGTCCATCAGTGGATGAATGGATCCACACAATGTGGCATCTATGTGCAACAGAACAGGATTCAGCCTTAAAAACACATCTATGTGGCTGCACGTGGTGGCTCATGTCTGTAATCCCAGGACTTTGGGAGGCCGAAGCAGATGGATCACCTGAGGTCAGGAGCTTGAGACAAGCCTGGCCAACATGGTGGAACCCCGTCTCTACTAAAAATACAAAAATTAGCTGGACATGGTGGTGTCTGTAATCCCAGCTACTTGGGAGGCTGAGGTGGGAGAACTGCTTGAACCTTGGAGGTGGGGGTTGCAGTGAGCTGAGGTAGCACCCCTGCACTCCAGCCTGGGCTACAGAGTGAGACTCCGTCTCAAAAATAAATAAATAAAATAAATAAATAAGTAAATAAACAAATAAATGCAAGATGCAATGGGAAGACCATCTACAGAGAAAAGAAGACATCACTATTTATTAAAGACTTAAGAAAATTATTAAAATTATATTTAGACTTTAGTCCAGAAAAATATATACTAATAAGCTATTTTGGCAGGCTTTCTATTAAAATCACTTTCTATTAAAGTGATACTCGTCAGTTATGAAACTACAAATCATTATTTTAAATAACATTTTATGTTTATATATTTCTTAAGGTATTTAAAAAATATTATTAAAATGACTTAAGGCAGATCATAAAACAGTTACTTGGCTGAGGAATCTTAAATAATTTGAACAAAATGACTTTAAGCAGTTCCTGCTGCAATATTTTATTTGATAATATTACTTAAATAATAATGATATTATACTTATACAAAAAATCCAGTCCTTTTTTTTACAAAAGTAATAAAATTGTTATATCCTTTTACATCCAAATGATCTTCTATTATGTTTTTCTAGATGTATTCTGCTACACCAAAGTATAGAAGTTTCGAAAGACAAAAATTGCTGTACATAGTATTGAAGAAGAGCAATACAGTTTTTAAAAAACTAGGCGCATTAAAATAAATGTCATATTTGAATGCATTGATCCATAAATATGGAAAATTGAACAACACACACATTTACTAGCTGTGCCGTGTACTGATGCTAATATTCTTCTGGTGGCTTCTAGAGAATGAGGTTGGAATGTCGGGGACTGGGGAGGTGTGAAAAGCCTTCACTTTCTTGATGTTTGCTCGGAGTAATAGCAAAATGCTTATCCTTCATTTTATTAAAACATGTATAAAATCCCAAGAAAAAGAAAAGAGGTCTTTTGCTAGGTAGCATAATCTTCTACTTTTTTTCTTAATTTCTTCCATGCAAACATTTGGAATATTTGGGGCAACATTTTATCTCTTCTAAGAATACACTTGTTTCTGCAAAACTGCCTCTTCTGTGTCCCAACCTCTTGCAGACACCTGGGAACCTGGGGGATTCCTTTCAACTCTTCCTTAGGAGAGGCTCCCAAGAGGACTGTGCCTATTGCCCTTCAACATCTTATATTCGGGGCTAAACCCAAAATGAAACTTAGGCTGAGCTCCTTGTCATAAAGAGATGGAGGAAGCTCTAAACTAGGCATGGGCTTTTCTATTTACTGCGCTTAAAGTAAACATGGTCTTGCTAGGGCACAGCTGGGTCTTTGGTGGACTCATGTCACAGTATTAGCCAGTGATTACTGAGCGTTCACGGGTCCCACCCACTGTTTCAGTGCTTAACATCTGTTAACTCAGTTCTTAGCAGAACCCCAGAGACAGATATTTTTCTATACTTATCTTTACAGGCAAAGACTGTGAGGTCTGGAGGGCTTCAATAACTTGCCCCAATATTGTAGGGAAGTAACTGAAGGCATCCACCTTCCAACCCTCACCATTTGTCTGCAGAGTGTGTGCCCCTCACCACTGCGCAGCTCTGCCTCTGCCCTGCTATGAGGTTGGGCTGGGGTCGGCGAGACTGAGATTCACAACCCCCAGTTCTCCCGTTTCCATAGACCATCATCATTCCTACTTCCCTGACTTTAGGTGTGGCCTTGGACTCACTGTGAGTGGAAACCACCGAGAGCATGATGGGGCCGAGGTCTGTGATTGGCTGTCCTGGTCCTGCGCTCGCCCTGGAACCCGGAGGAACAGGGCGTGGTGCTGCTGTCACGAGAGGGTGGGGCCGCTGTGAGCCTCTGAGGCTGGTGTGGGTGGGGGAGTCTCAACTGATTTTCACAAAATGAGTTTAAGCAGTCCTTGTTGCAGTACGTAACACTACAACCTTAAGGAACTTTGATTTTAAATAATAATAGATCCTAGCACATAGTAATAAACGTTTTTTCTTCTTTCACATGCGGGAAAAACATGAAGATGCTTGGTATTAAAAAATCACCTGTTCAAAATGACTCACGTTTTTCATATTTAAATGTTCAATGACTTTAAATGTTCACGAAGTTTAAAGGAAAATGACTTATGATAAGATGACACGAATATTAAACAGCCATTTAAAAAATTGTACAACTGTCTTTGAGGTATTTTCAATGCCTTTATTCTATGCCTTTATGTCTTTGAGGCATTAATCTTTTCAGAGGAGACCATTGGGGAGATCAATTTAAGGCAAAAATGTTTACTACTAAATCTCTCGTGCTGTTTTTTAAATTTCCTTTTTGTCTTTACACATTTTCTAAATTGAAAATTAAACATTAATTTTTAAACACGTTGTTGAGGAGGAAGGAGTCACCAGTTCATTAGCAAAAGGCATGCCTTTGTAGGGCAGTGAATCATGTTGCAAACAGATTTCCTAAATTATAAATAATACAAACTGAAAGTGTGAATTCGAAATCTCAGACGGCAAACAACGATTTGTTTTAATAGCATAAACTAGAAATATCAACTCCATCCCATTCCCTTTACACATAGTGTAAAATGGATACATTTTTAGGGAAGATAGCTTAATCCCCTCCTTACCATGAAACAAAAAACCTATAAAATATAACTGTGAAAGCAATCTATTCAAATGTGCAAGTGAAGATACATCAATTTTTAAAAATCAAATATATAATTTCAAAGGAACTAAATCCTATTCCTTCCTAAACATGATTAAGTGGAGGTTGTTTTATGTATTTTACTGATAGGCAGTATGAAGCCAGGTCAGAATATAATTTCTTTATTCTGGACGAGAATGTATAAAATAAGCCTCTTCAGAGTCAGAACCTAATTTGTTTCTCTCTGAGTTTGATGTCAATCAACAATTTGGATTTGAATTTCCAAAAGGGCTTAAAATTTCATTGTTTACCCCTTTTCATCTTGTTCAAGAATCTTTGAAACTGTTAGAGGATTTTTCTGTGTATCCTTGGGAGTTTGGCAAGAAAAGAAAGCAAGCTATTTTCTATGCTCAGGGATTCTGAGATATGAGTAAATTATGTAATTTGACCATGCAGAAAGTGAGTTTCAGAACCTCTGCTAGAAGCTGGCTTGTCTGCAGAGATTTAAAGCCCAAAATGCTACCCTAAAACCAAGTCACCTCCCATTCTTTTCTTATCTAAGCATGTGATTTATCCTTTATTTTCCTTCCCTTATATCTCCTGGAAAAAATGATAATCTAATGATTATTCTAGCAGATACTCATCTAGTAGATACACAGAAACAAGAGCGTCATGCTCCCTGTGTGGTGCCCCCCCTGAAATCTGTCTAATGTAGACCCGTGAATCAAATTTAAATAAGGACCCTACCTTGCTTCAAAATGAGTTGGAGCATGTTTCATTTAACAAGTGCCAAATCTGAAGACACTGGAGACCTCATTTGGGTTAGGGACCATATGCCTGGGACGAATACAATCCTGCACTTCTTTTTTTTTTGAGATGGAGTCTCGCTCTGTTACCCAGGCTGGAGTGCAGTGGCCGGATCTCAGCTCACTGCAAGCTCTGCCTCCTGGGTTCACGCCATTCTCCTGCCTCAGCCTCCCGAGTAGCTGGGACTACAGGCGCCTGCCACCTCGCCCGGCTAGTTTTTTGTAATTTTTTAAGTAGAGATGGGGTTTCACCGTGTTAGCCAGGATGATCTCGATCTCCTGACCTCGTGATCCGCCCGTCTCGGCCTCCCAAAGTGCTGGGATTACAGGCTTGAGCCACCGCGCCCGGCCTCAATCCTGCACTTCTAAGGGAAGAGCTTGGGAAGGATCATCTCCTGCGAGAGTGGACTCGGCTCCTTTCAGAAGCGTACGGCTGATTCTCCATCAGCCTGGTGAGGTGGTGGTGCCTGGGGTTCTGTCACACAGTCGTCTGGATGTGCTGTGAAGTTACCATGTGAAAGGGACTTGGCTTCAAGTCAGGAGAATTTGGGTAAAGCAGATTGTCCTCCGTAACATGGGTAGGTTTCCTCCAATTAATTGAAAAGCAAAGACTGGGGTTTCCCAAAGAACACAATCTGCCTAAAAGATTGCACAATCAATTCTTTGCCTACATTTCTAGCCTACAATCTGCCCTATAGATTTCAGAATTGCTCTCCATGCTGGGGGCTGTCCATGTCCAGGGTCTGTCCATGCCGGGGGCTGCCTATGCCAGGGTCTGTCCATGATGGAGTCTGTTTTTGCTGGGGTCTGTCCACACTGGGGTCTGTCCATGGTGGGGGCTGTTCATGTCCAGGGTCTGTCCATGCTGGGGGCTGCCTATGCCGGGGTCTGTCCATGATGAGGTCTGTTTATGCTGGGGGCTGCCCATGCTTGGGGCTGTCCACGCTGGGAGCTGTCCATGCCTGGGGCTGTCCATGCTGGGGGTTGTCCATGCTGGGATCTGTCCATGGTGGGGGCTGTTCATGTCCAGGGTCTGTCCATGCTGGGGGCTGCCTATGCCGGGGTCTGTCCATGATGGGGTCTGTTTATGCTGGGGGCTGTCCATGCCTGGGGCTGTCCATGCTGGGGGTTGTCCATGCTGGGATCTGTCCATGGTGGGGGCTGTTCATGTCCAGGGTCTGTCCATGCTGGGGGCTGCCTATGCCGGGGTCTGTCCATGATGGGGTCTGTTTATGCTGGGGGCTGTCCATGCTGGGGGTTGTCCACGCTGGGATCTGTCCATGCCTGGGGCTGTCCATGCCGGGGGCTATCCATGCTGGGGTCTGTCCATGCCTGGGCTCTCTGTGCCAGACACAGGGTAGGGGGTGCTGAGTTACGAAGCTCGTAGCAGGAGGATTGGATGAATATCTCTGAACACACCTGGGGATCAGTGAGCACTGTTATTTGAAGCTGGGGAAGAGTGAGCTGTTTGTGGGCTAGGTGGGACACTTTAATGGATGAGAGGTCAGTGAAGGAAAGAGGAGAAACTGAGGAAGAGAAGTCACTGGGCAGGGAGAGGAGGTGCGGTGGGGTATTTATGGTTAGTGACAGGAAGAGAGCTTCATCCTACTGCAGAATAGAAAGACACTGTGCTTGTCAGTCAGCGATGGGAAGATGGAGCATTTCCGTGGGAACAGCCATGCCCCATTATCAGCTGCAATGAGGAAAGGAGGGCTGGGCAGTTTGCAGGCACAGGGAGTGTAAGATACACATTGCAAAGTTAGAAGCAAAACTTACAAGAGAAATGAAGCAAGACCGCAAGATAATGCAGAGTGAGGGGATACAGGGAGACAAGGGGCATCTAGGCATGAGGACCTTGGTGTAAGAAAGGCAGAAGTTTCAGAAAATACGATATTTTAAATATTATATATATATATATGTATACATAGGCAGAAAGACAGGCTGTTCTGCCTTGACTTTCTTCTGGAGGAAAACACAGGCCGAGTATCCCAGTAGGATGGCACAAATAGGATAAAAATAATGACATGAATGAGGACCCATTAGCCCCATGTAAACTTACTCAAAAAACTCTCTGTCCCAGAACTTCCCCCAAATCATCACTAAGAACGTATTTGTTGGTTCACAATATATTAATTAAATAGAGCAGGTAAGTACAAAAGCGTGTGTCTTCCTCTAGAGAAATGATAAAGGGAACGCTAAGGCACTGAGACTGCACAGAAACAGGAGGAATGCTTTCTTTCCATTTTTGGTGCTTATTTTAGATTATAGTTTTGCAATGACAAGTACGTTTTGTGCAATAAAGGAAAGTATCATTTTATCTAAAAGGTATATTTTCTCACTGAAGAGTATTTATAAAAGTACTCGTTCAGAGCTTAGGGGGTTCAGACATTTGCAGAGTCCACAAAAAAAGGAAATATATATATATATAAATACATGTT